>NC_091117.1:22632500-22995000 GCF_040183065.1 Periplaneta americana | reverse complement strand
ATCACAAAGTGATTTACGCATATCATATAATATTATTTTAATGTACCGAAGTACATATGATATTTCCATGCAGATATTCTGCGTCATCATACGATGAAAGAGTAATGGAACGGAGAAAAATTCTCTCCGGCACCGGTATTTGAACCCGGGTTTTCAGCTCTACGTGCTGATGCTTTATCCACTGAGCCACACCGGATACCCATCCCGGTGTCGGACAGAATCGTCTCAGTTTTAAGTTCCAACTCTTGGGTTCCCTCTAGTGGCCGCCCTCTACACTACGTCATAGATGTCTATGAACGCAGGACTGAAATCCACACATGTGCTGAGGAGCACTCGTTATGAGTGAAGAGTTGCCCGGGATCCGACGGAATAAGCGCCGTCTTAAATCACGAAGTGATTTACGCATATCATATAATATTATTTTAATGTACCGAAGTACATATGATATTTCCATGCGGATATTCTGTGTCATCATACATGTGGCTTAGTGGATAAAGCATCAGCACATAGAGCTGAAAACCCGGGTTCAAATCCCGGTGCCGGAGAGAATTTTTCTCCGTTCCATTATTCTTTCATCGTATGATGACGCAGAATATCTGCGTGGAAATATCATATGTACTTCGGTACATTAAAATAATATATTTAGAATTTAATTTTGGAAGGGTGGAAACTTTAACCGTTTCCTGGACAATAAGACGTTGTGTCCCCATTATGGTTCGGAAGGGATGTACTATAGTAGACAGTATTTTTAACACAAAGATTGCAAGAATGCACGCTGCGCCACAATTTTTTTTTGTCATCTACACTCCCCATCTGAAAGGTCTGGTAACAAAAGTGAAAAGCGGAAGGAGGAGGAGACGGAGAATAAAGGCACTGACATGGACCACCCCTGATTGAAACACATTATAAAGTTTCATTAAAATTTATAGTTTTTCCTTAAAACTTTCATTTTGTTGCATGTCCTTTTCCTTTATCTTAGTCAAATTCCAGGAAGTTGCCTCCTCTCGCCGATATTTGCAAGGTGTCTAATTTTTAAGAAGCTGTAGTGCGAGTATCGTTAATAATAATTAAACTGTCATTTTCTTTTAATTTCTATGTCATTTTTCCATTATTTTAAGGGCATTTTATTGATCATTTTAAGTAGATTTTTAAGTCATCAACATCCGCCCCCTAGTCATGAATAATGTTCAGAGATGAAGGAACACATCCATACAAGAGTTTTTCACGTGACTAAACGAGCCTCTATCCTTAAATTGTAGAAAATAAAGTTTAAAATGAAAAATTAAGCTCGCAATAAAAATACTGTTCTCTTCCTGTCTGTAGTTTCATTTTTCATATTTCATACCATCAATGCCCCATATTTTAAATGATTAAAGACTCTCCTTACAGAGTCGTTTAAGCCTTCTCTTTGAGCGGTGATTGTCCCTCAAGATAGCTAGCTGTCGTATATTTCTGTTCAGTCTTTTCCATGGAGTCTAAAAGCTACCGACTGTCAAAGTGACGCATTGATTTCCGATATGTAACAACACAAGAGATTAGGCTGTGTTGACAGAGTCTAATGCTTGGAGTCGTTATGTGGTTACGATACCCACAATATACGTATCACTAATTTGATCACAATGAAATGTTTTCTTTTTTTCATAAGTAGTTATAATTTTCTCTGTGTTTAGGTAGTACCCATGGGCTCGAAAAAAAAAAATGCTCCCACCGCCAACTAACTTACGCAAATCTTAAACATTTAGCAGTCAAACTGTAAAAAAATTTTGGTATGTAAAAACTATTACCGGTTGTTCTGTATGGCTGTGACTCTCACTTTGAGAGAGGAACAGAGATTAAGGGTGTTTGAGAATAATAATAATAATAATAATAATAATAATAATAATAATAATAATAATAATAATAATTCTTTATTTATACTGGCAGAGTTAAGGCCATAGAGCCTTCTCTTACACTCTACCAGGTCACAAAGTATACAAGGAGTTAAAATTTAACAAAAAGTTAAAGAACAGAATACTAACATATTACAAAAAAATAATAATAATAGCATAATAAAATCGACACTGAACAACATGAAAAAATACCATAATAGAAAAAAAAAGTAAAATATATTGGAATATAATGAAAACAACTCATTTAGTACAAATGGTTAATATGGAAAAACGAATATATCAAAATGGAATGTATTAAAATAATAATAAAAAAGAAAAGAAATACGAAAATTAAATAAAATTCATAATAAAAAGGCTATGATAATAAATTCATGGGCTGATAAAGAGAACAAAAAGGGAAAGGAAGGAAGAAATATATATAGCCTATATGTTTACAAAACTATGGCAGAGAAAAAGGGCTTATAACTGAAAGGAATCTAATTCAAAAAGTGCAATTTTAATTTATTTTTGAAACTAGACAATGTTCGACAGTCTCTGACATGTTGTGGTAGAGAGTTCCAGAGATGAGCTGCAGAGACCGTGAAAGATGAAGAGTAGAAGGATGTTCTGTGTTTAGGAATGGAGAGTGTGATATGGTGTTGTGAGCGAGTATCTATTTCGTGATATGAGGACAAATGTTGAAAACGAGAAGCTAGGTAGCTAGGGTTAGAGCTTTGAAGAATATTGAAGAGTAAAGTGAGAGAGTGAATAAGATTCTTAGGAAAATATTTGGGGCTAAGAGGGATGAAGTTACAGGAGAATGGAGAAAGTTACATAACGCAGAGTTGCACGCATTGTATTCTTCACCTGACATAATTAGGAACATTAAATTCAGACGTTTGAGATGGGCAGGGCATATAGCACGTATGGGCGAATCCAGAAATGCATATAGGGTGTTAGTTGGGAGGCCGGAGGGAAAAAGATCTTTGGGGAGGCCGAGATGTAGATGGGAAGATAATATTGAAATGGATTTGAGGGAGGTGGGATATGATGGTAGAGACTGGATTAATTTTGCTCAGGATATTGATCAATGGCGGGCTTATGTGAGGGCGGCAATGAACCTCCGGGTTCCTTAAAAGCCAGTAAGTAAGTAATTAAGTAAAAACTATTTAACGTACGCTACTATCAGAAGCAGGCATATGCAACGTGAAAAGGAAAATAATATAATTCCTTACATTGCATATGGAGGTTCATTGCCGCTCTCACATAAGCCCACCATCGGTCCCTATTCTGAGCAACATTAATCCAGTCCCTACCATCATATCCCATCTCCCTCAAATCCATTTTAATATTATCCTCCCATCTACGCCTCGACCTCCCCAAAGGTCTTTTTCCTTCAGGTCTTCCAACTAACACTCTATATGTAATTCTGGATTCACCCATACGTGCTACATGCCCTGCCCATCTCAAACGTCTGGACTTAATGTTCCAAATCATGTCAGGTGAAGAATACAATGCGAGCAGTTCTGTGTTCTGTAATTATCTCCATTCTCCTGTAACTTCATTGCTCTTAACCCCAAATATTTTCCTAAGCACCTTATTCTCGAACATTCTTAATCTCTGTTCCTCTCTCAAAGTCAGATTCCAAGTGTCACAACCATACAGAACAACTGGTAATATAACTGTCTTATAAATTCTAACTTTCAGCTTTTTTGACAGTAGACTACATGACAGAAGCTTCTCAACCGAATAATATTCTGCGTTTAATTTCTTCTTGAATGTCATTTATATTTTATTAGTGTTGCTCCAAGACATTTGAATTTTTCGCCTTTTCAAAGGATAAATTTATAATTTTTATATTCCCATTTCGTACTATTTTCTGGTCACGAGACATAATCATATACTTTGTATTTCCGCAGTTTACTTCCAAACCTATCTCATTACTTGCTTCAAAGTAAAACTTCCGTATTTTCCCCAATAGTTTGTGTATTTTCTCCAAACATATTCACGTCATTCACATTAAAAAGCAGCTCATGTAAAACCCATTCAATTCGAAACCCTATCTGTTTTGCTGAACTTTTCTAATGGCACATTGTAGAGCAAAGTTAAAAAGTAAAGGTGATAGTGCATCTCCTTGTTCTAGCCCGCAGTGAATTGGAAAAACATCAGACAGGAACTAGCCTATACGGACTCTGCTGAATGTTTCACTGAGACGCATTTTAATTAATCGAATAGCTTCTTGGAAATACCAAATTCAATAAGAATATTATATAAAACTTTTCTCTTAACCGAGTCATACGCCTTTTTGAAATCTATGAATAATGATGTACTATAGCCTACCCTTACACTTCCATTTTTTTCTCTAATATGTGTCGAATACAAAAAAAATATATATATATATCAATAAGTCGATCTATTACGCCTAAAACCACATTGATGATCCTCAATAATTTCATCTACACAATAGAGTTAAATCTCCTGAAAAAAATATTGCACAAGATTTTGTACGACGTGAACAAAAGTGAAGAGAAATATCGAAATTTTAATTTAAGCTCGATTTTTTTCTTTCCTAAAAGTTTTGCCACCACTATGAATTTACTGTCTATGTAGCCCAATCGTAAATACGGGCCTGATGACGATGATGATGATGGTAGTGGTGGTGATGATGATGATTATTATTATTATTATTATTATTATTATTATTATTATTACTGCCATTATAAGCTCGTTGCATAATATATTAATATTTCTCTGTACTTGAATATTGCGGAGTAGGTGAATGAAATGCTAAATGTACAAAAACAAAGTAAACATGAGGGACGGATTGGTCGCTCTGATTACGAATAAAGTTGCCCTCATAACAGAACAAGTCACATCAGAAGAAAAATACTTACTGTTGTCAACAGAGCACAAAAGTGCATTGAACAGTTGAAATACAGGGCTTTCAATTCAGAAGTTCCCAGTCTAAATAACTAATTATTTAAATTTAATTCAATTTAAATAAAAAACACCAATTTAGATATTGAGGGGGAAGCCTGAAACCAGGCTTAGGCTTAATTGCATTTTAGATTTCATCCCCCACTCCCCAGCCACCCTCACTTTGAAATTTCAAATGACACCCCTATATTTGTATACTTAAAATATGAAAGAGCATTCAATTGTTTATACACTTCATTCATTTGTTTTCGCATCTTTTGTTTTCTATCGTCACCTGACAACCTGTAGGCCTATTTCTGTTGTTATCAGTTGATTGTAGGATGAAAACACAGCTCAGTTTGTGTAATTTCCTAAGTTTAATCAATAAGGATGATTTATGTTCTCTCTTGAAGATATACATCATTTTAAAATAATTTAATACACAAACATAACTATTACGTGAAATGCTCAATAAGGTTTTGTAGCTTTATTCTCTTCAGCTCTAATCAACAATAACAACAATCCAGGTTGCCAGGTGACGATAGAAAACGAAAGATACGAAAACAAATGAATAAGGTGTATAAACAATTGAATACTCTTTCATATATAAGTATACAAATATAGGGGTGTCATTTGAAATTTAAAAGTGGGGGTAGCTGGGAGTGGGGGTGAAATCTAAAATGCAATCAAGCCTGATTTCAGATTTCCCCTTCAATATCTAAATTGACGTGTTTTTTTTGTTTAAATTGAATTCAATTTAAATAATTAGTTATTTAGACTTGGAAATTTTGAAATGAAAGCCCTGTATAATGATACGATATAAATAAGCAATAAATGTGAACTTTAAGTAATTTGTCTTTTCTTCTTACTACTTGTAAGGTTTGTTGTCCATAACATTTAGAACAGCCGTATCTCCAGACCCATTTCAAATTGGATGCATGTTTATAATTTATGAACTTTTTACTCAGAATAGTCCATAATATAGCTCCTAGAATACTTACTATTCATTCTGAATGACCCTGTATAGTAAATGAAATTGATTGCAGAAACAGTAATAAATTAAAACGAGTAACCTTTTCACAGACACTTATTTCCATTCTGAATTTAATCTATTAAAAGCGTATGCTCTTATTATCTAGATTAAAATATTACACTCTCTTTTATATTTAGCTTTGTTTTGTATTTCTTTATATCTTCAGTTAATTTATTACCTACGTAAATGGCATTAATATTGATCATAGGTATAATGCATTTCACATGTACTAGAAAGAAGAATATTTAATCAAATTCCATTATCACCTCCTGCTGGAGGGATTGATTTTGTTTATGTTAAATTCCCCAGGGTCACTACTTGATTTCATCACTGACTGCAACTACATTGTATGCTTAAAATATAGTTTTTTAAATGATTAAATGCACTTTGGAGATAATAATCGTTCGATATTCTTGCATTGCTTTCATTGTTTCATAGCACCAGTTCTATTAATCTATCATTCTATTCGCTTCTTTATGAATACAACGCTTTGAAGTTCGAAGTCTCAGTGTTTTGTGACAGATAAAATAACACATTGAAGAAAATGCAATTTTGACTGCTGCACGAACGGACAAATGGAATGCTGATGCATTTGATAATGCCTTTTATAGTGACTTTAAAGTAGGCCTACAGGATGTAGGAAAATTCGATCGATGAATGTTGTGAGGTAATGGAGAATCGGAAAGTAATTCTATGGTCTGCGGTAAAAAAAGGCATAAGCCACAAACTGCAAGTTTTGAATAGAGCAAAAGCAAACTTTGAAACAAAACTTAAAATCCAAATCCAAAACTATACATTATGATGAAAGAGAATACACATATGTCCTTTATAGTAAATTTTTTGTAACTGCATAGATATCATAACTAAATCTCGGATTTTTAGGTTCGAATAGGATAGGTTGCAACAATTTTATACAAAAATCCCTAAATGTATGCAAAAGGAGATACTCTCGAGCGATGATACTCCTAAAACTAGGTGCATTAAAGAACGTATGTTTCAGTCTATGCTAAACGAGACTAAAAATCCGAGCTCTAATCATAACTCAAAATACCACATTTCTTTTTCATCTCGCACCGTAGAAATTTTAACATGAACTCATGAATGTTACCCGTAATAAGTAGAGGATGTCGAAATAATCGCGTAATCTCAGCGTAATGCCAGTGATAGATAGACCTTGTTACGTTCGTGGAAATGTGGAAGGGATAGGAAATTCAGATCTTAAAATTCTTACAATAAACTTTTCACAGCAAGACGAAAATAAATGTCAAATATTTTAAAAATATTTCAATAAAAAAAAGAAATAAAAATTTTCCGAGCTACATTTCGAAATTCGAGAGAAAAAAGAAGTTACAGTTGATTCATTGGATCCCTACGTTTATGTTCTGTGTTGAGTGTTAAGATTGGTTCACAATAAACCGGAAACGGAAACGAGAATGAGAACGGATATATTGTTAAAATAAATTTATTTAAATGTGAGCATTCACAATTAACTATTGTGAATACTTACATATGAATATACATTTATTTAACATTGTATTTATTCACACTACAATGGGTATATACCCGGTGGCAGTGGTAACTAATTACACTCAATAATGACAATAATAAACTTATTAATTAAAAATACAATTAATAATAATACTAATAATTAATACTAACAATAATTTATAATAATAATAATGATAATAATAATAATAATGATAATAATAATAATAATGATAATAATAATAATAATAATAATAACAACAACAATAGGGAATATCCTAAATTAAATGAAACGATCACTTAAAATAACATTTAAAATAAATCTAATTTGTATCTTAAATCTAAGTTCGAACTAAAACCCACGAGTATGATATGTTCATATCTGCACAAGAACCTTTCAACATTACACTCATTTCGCTGTCAACTCACTCACTGCACAGGAAATTCGACACATTTCACTGATTCTATCCTGATTTCACTGACACTTCAAAAACATTTCACTGTTCAAATACTTTGCACTGCCACTATAAACTATAAAGCTTCACTGACAGGAACACATTTCACTTACACAACACACTTCACTGACACAACAAACTTCACTGACACAATATAATTCTTCACTGGTACAACACTTCAATAACAACATATCATTTACACCCTTTAAATACTGTGTATAATTACCGTCTATTAGTAAAGTCCTTAAGCCTATTTTTAAATACATTTTTGGTTGTTTGTAAAGCCTTTAGTAAGTCTGCAGGTAAAGTATTCCATTCCCTGATAGTACGATTGAAAAAAGAAAACTTTCCAGTGTCCGTCCTCTGCCTTTTTTCCCTCAGTTTATATGAGTGTTCGTTACTTGAAGAGTAATTTGGCGGCTGCAACCTATTTTTTTTTCTCTCCAGGCAGGCTCACCTCTGTATATTCTGAAGAGTGCGCATAATCGAATTCGCGTTCTCCTGTCCGTGAGTGTCTCGTTCTCGTTGTCGTTTCCATTCCCGGTTTACTGTGAACCAGCCTTTATTCGGTAAATATTGCGAGCACGCTCGTGATTTTTGTCCATATCGATAGAAAATCTAATAAATGATCATTTATCCCTTCGGCTTATTTCAATACAGTGGACGGATTTCGTTTAAATTTAATTTAAAAAACACATTTCAATCCATTGAACAATACCAGCTCATTGCAACGTCATATTCAGAAGTGGAAGGTGGAAGCTAGTTCACCTAGAGAGACAAACCTGAGTTCTTTAACCTCTTACATCTGTATTACGAGAAGAAATAGTGTGTTGGGATTCTAGACACTACGTGAGTGTTGGGATTCTGGACACCGTGCGAGTGTTTGAATTCTAGACACCGCGCAAGTGTTAGGATTCTGGACATCGAGCGAGTGTTGGGATTCTGGACACCGTGCGAGTGTTGGGATTCTGGACACCGAGCGAGTGTTGGGATTCTGGACACCGTGCGAGTGTTGGGATTCTGGACACCGTGCGAGTGTTGGGATTCTGGACACCGAGCGAGTGTTGGAATTCTGGACACCGAGCGAGTGTTGGGATTCTGGACACCGTGCGAGTGTTGGGATTCTGGACACGTGCGAGTGTTGGGATTCTGGACACCGTGCGAGTGTTGGGATTCTGGACACCGAGCAAGTGTTGGGATTCTGGACACCGTGCGAGTGTTGGGATTCTGGACACCGTGCGAGTGTTGGGATTCTGGACACCGTGCGAGTGTTGGGATTCTGGACATCGTGCGAGTGTTGGGATTCTGGACACCGTGCGAGTGTTGGGATTCTGGACACCGTGCAAGTGTTGGGATTCTGGACACCGTGCGAGTGTTGGGATTCTGGACACCGTGCGAGTGTTGGGATTCTGGACACCGTGCGAGTGTTGGGATTCTGGACACCGTGCGAGTGTTGGGATTCTGGACACCGTGCGAGTGTTGGGATTCTGGACACCGTGCGAGTGTTGGGATTCTGGACACCGTGCGAGTGTTGGGATTCTGGACACCGTGCGAGTGTTGGGATTCTGGACACCGAGCGAGTGTTGGGATTCTGGACACCGTGCGAGTGTTGGGATTCTGGACACCGTGCGAGTGTTGGGATTCTGGACACCGAGCGAGTGTTGGGATTCTGGACACCGTGCGAGTGTTGGGATTCTGGACACCGAGCGAGTGTTGGGATTCTGGACACCGTGCGAGTGTTGGGATTCTGGACACCGTGCGAGTGTTGGGATTCTGGACACCGAGCGAGTGTTGGGATTCTCGACACCGAGCGAGTGTTGGGATTCTGGACACCGTGCGAGTGTTGGGATTCTGGACACCGTGCGAGTGTTGGGATTCTGGACACCGTGCGAGTGTTGGGATTCTGGACACCGTGCGAGTGTTGGGATTCTGGACACCGAGCGAGTGTTGGGATTCTGGACACCGTGCGAGTGTTGGGATTCTGGACACCGAGCGAGTGTTGGGATTCTGGACACCGTGCGAGTGTTGGGATTCTGGACACCGTGCGAGTGTTGGGATTCTGGACACCGAGCGAGTGTTGGGATTCTGGACACCGAGCGAGTGTTGGGATTCTGGACACCACACTCGACAAACTTAAACGGAACATAACGCCTGTACTGCACGACACTAACTTAGATTCACCTTCCACAGCTTGGACATAGGTATAGTCACTGCTTACAGCTCGACCAAGTTAAGTCTGCGAGCCGAGAGGGGAAGTTGGAGGCAGTTCTGTAGGGAAAAGAGGCGGTAACGAGGAGACCAGTACAGTCTCATATGACAGCAAAGTTTTCCTACTGAACTTCAGTTCATAGATCTGTAACAATTTAAGACGCTTTGAAATAGACTGTACTTCTACTTCTGCTTGACAGTGAGGTTTGGCGTTCTGATTGGCAAGCGTGGGCGTAGGAAAGAATGTTGCATGAGGGGGGAGGCAGCGTAGCTGTTGCCTTTATCTGAAGACAAGGACAACAAATGCGTGCGCTCCGTAGTGTATTTTAAACGATGTGCACACGTTGAAATCTGAGCGTCAAGTGGCAACTGTGTTTTGCCTTTATTTTATTTTATTTATTTATTTATTCATTTGTTGATGAACATAACAGGCAAAGCCCAATTACAATGTTCACGACTAACAAATTAATTGATAAAACATAAACAAGGAAAAGGAAACATAGACTTATGAAAAACTGAAACATAATAGAAAAAAGGGAAAGAAAAAAAGAGAAATTGAAATAAGGTGTGAAAGTAGCTTCAAATTAACTAACAACAATATTCTGTAAAATATGATAACAAATAATTCTGTATCTAGAGAAATTCATATTGAAAATATCAACATTCGGATGAGGATGTAATTTATTGTATAACTGTAACATTTGGAAAGCTGGGGAATTTTTGTGGGATTCAGTATTTGTCCTTGGTATGTAAAACAAATTTCGAAATTTCGTTTTAAGCTTAGGTGCATATAATGTTATATAATAAAATAAACCAACACAGTCCAACTTATTGTTAATAATTTTATAAAGAAAGTTTAAAGATTGACAATTTCGTCGAATTTGCAAACTAGTAAAATGGAAATGTTACATTCCATTCCGATATGCCCACTCGCAGACTTGACTTGGACGAGCTGTACGTAACTTGACCAAACACTGAGTTTCACTTATTAAGTGTATACAACAGAAAATGTAAAATAAAACACATGACAATACCAAGAAATGACATGCCCGGAAACAGTGGATATCTGTCTATGTCAGGCACGGTGAAATACACAAATCTCGCACTAAGTGGTCTCATGTCTAGCAGGAATTTTCATTTGTTTGCTCTGTGGAAATACTCACGATGGCGGGCAGTCTGAAGCTGGGCACGATGGGGTCGCTGCAGGACCGCTGGCCGTGCACCCTCCCCGCTCCCACCCCCACGACCGCCGGGGGATGCTCTGGCTGATGGGCAGTGGTCGGCGTGGGGGAGTAGGGCTGCCCGCAGAAGGGACAGGCGGCCCTCAGCCGCGGCCCTGGCTGCTGGTGGTGGTGGATCGTCACCCTGCATGCCGTGCAGGTGGTGACGCTCTCGTCCCTGGCCGTCGTTCCTGTCCCTGTCGCGCCATCCTCATGCAGTTTGCCTGGCGCTCCGTACACTGCCACCTCTCGGTGCTGACTCGGCCTCTGCAACATGGTACACAAATAATAGTTTATTTAATTATTTATTTATTTATTTATTTATTTATTTATTTATTCTGGTAGAGTTAAGGCCTTGAGGCCTTCTCTTCCACACTACCAGAAGTGAAATACATAATGAAACAATGACAAAAATATAGTCGGACCGTCGGATCTGTGCCCCTTCAGCGCTGTCGTCATTCTTGAAAAAGTTAACGCCTGTACTCACTCCAGTCCACCCGCTTTCCTCCCACCACGTTAAACAGCAGACCACGATCCTTGCCGAATAGGGATGTTGCCAAACTTCCATCAAACAGTGTCATAAATAACTGGTCTTCCGTGCTACAATATCATTTCTTTCAATCAAAATACATCTTGGATTTAAACAATTTTTAAACCTAAATCCCATGTCTCGAATCACTTTCCGTAGTGTTTCTCTCCAACCTTGGAAATTATTGCTTCTCTCGCAACCTTCAGTAATTTCTTCAATGTCGGAACTTCTTTCTGCACGGTATAAAATTCTTGTAGGCCTCTCTTTCTTCTTAAAATATACATCGGTTCATATCATCAACAAGAATTAAAGATTCCCTTGGTCTGTTCTTCCCTGGTAATTCTACATTTTCATCTCCTGCACAGACTCTCTCTCTCTCTCCTGATTTTCTTTATTAGGCGCTCTGACCTGTCTATATAATAATAATAATAATAATAATAATAATAATAATAATAATAATAATAATCCGTGGCGCTACAGCCCGTGAAGGGCCTAGACCGACCAGCCGGCTCCTGGCCTCACGCCCACATGCTGAAGCAGAGGTGGACGATCATCCAACCAGAATGGAAGTATCGTGTGGTCAGCACGATGATCCCCCCAGCCGTTATAGCTGGTATTTGCAACCGGATTTCGCTACCTATCGTAACTCCCCAAGTGCATCACGATGCTGGGTGGGCACCGGTCCCATATACTGGCCGAAATTTCATGAGAAAATTTCTTCCCCCATGAGGACTCGAACCAGCGCACATTCCGTAACGCGAATCCTAGGCGGGATGCCTTAGACCGCGACGCCACGGCGCGGGACCTATATAATTACATAACATATTGTATTATCAGTATTAGTTAAGTAAGTAATTTTAATACGTAATCAATTGAAATAAAATAAGCCTCACCTGTGATCGCAGCTGCTCTTTTCGTTGCCTTATTTATAGGAAAGAGATATTGACCTGTTTGTTTCTCTTAATCTCAAAATGCTATTACGTACTTGCTTAATAATATTTCTTTCGCCACTCCGTGCTACAGTATTCATATTGAGTTGGGAACACTGGACTGCAAGTGCAAATATTGTAAACTGTCCTGCAAGAAGGCTCAAAATTGTGAATAGTGCGGGAGAGAAAGGGAGAGAGATAGGAATGGAGGGAGAGAAATGAATTACCGAGGCTGAGAAGGAAATAGGGTTCAGTTCGCATATCTTGCGGGGGCACAGATCCGATGGTCCGACAATAACACTAGCAGCTCATTCCAGAGCTACGAATTTGGTACCAAAATTGTTAAGTTGTGTGAACTTGGGCTATATATATACCGTATGAAAAGTAGTAACATAGCTCTCGATGTCAGTGAACTGTAATCTGAAGATAAGTTTTCATAACAGAAAACTAATTATATAATTCACAGTTTGAAAGATAGAAAGATTGGGTTTGCTGTGAAAACTTCATTTTCTATAAAGTGAGGAGTGAAACATCTCTTTTTGAAGGAATATCTTTCAACTTTTGGTAGAAGTTGTATTTCAGGCGAATTTTTATAGTGAACAACTTGTTACCATTGGTAGTGTACTGGTCGTGCATCCGAAGTTTAGAGAGTTGAATTCCTGTCGAGTTATTAAGAGAGGATTTTCTTAGGAATTAAAGCACCGCGTGAGACGTCACAGTTTAGATTTACTGCAGTTAAAAGAGCTCTGAACAAGGCAAAACTAACGACAAACTGTTTGTCATACCACAGAGTTGACTGCTTTACAAATAGATATCTTAGATGCACCGGGTCTTGATTTAAACTCTACATATATATCTGTTAAATACCATCTTCTGAAGCTCGAGACATTCCTGGCAAACAAAATATGGAATGAAAGTGTAGCGTGACAAAAAGGGCTTAATATTTTACAAAATCAACCCCGGATGGTCTTCCATAGCATTTAAATCTTTTGTGACAAGGAAAGGACATCGCTAACTTGTACAAAAGAGTAAAGTTTTTGTAAAAAATCAAGTCCTGTTACTTTCTTCCGTAAGGGGTAGAGATACTTTTCTTTAACTGTTCATTGAAATATTTAACTTCGAAAGTAAAATTAATTCGTTTAGATATTATAATGTGCTAATATTTTAACATCTGTGTTCTACCTACACTAATAGAAATACAAATGAAAGTATTTTGTGCAACGGAAATTATTCTGACATTGTCATGCAGATGTTTACGTCATAGACGATAAATACGACAAATATGAACTAATCCATTCTATACGTAAGGGGTCCGCATATAAACATAACCCACTTGGAAGAGTTCATTATAATCCATAAGGGGAGAAGCAATAAATTTATAAAACAATGTTATCCAGTTGTGCTGTAATATGGATGTGAAACAGACGCGTGCACAATATATGCGTAGCTATAGAAAGTTAATACAAGCATGACATTATTTGTATACAGATGAATAAAAATAACTATCAGTATTTAGGCTAGGGGATATTCTGATATGCTTATATACATCGTGTCCCGCTTAAAACATCCAATAAAAAATGGCAACAACTTAAAATATCTACGCCAAAGAGAAATAAATGTACATAGGTTTGGTAGTGCAGATCTTGTAATTTATGTAAAAATGGTTGTCATGGAAATTTGAGAAATGGATAAATTATAACAAGCTATTAATTGTGTGAAGCTAGAGCTATGTGGAAGCTTGAGGAGTTTTCTTAAAGACAACTTTCCGAGACAATGGATTGGTAGTAGAGGATCCGAGAACTTAGCTTGGCTGCCAAGGTCACCAGATCTAACACCCTTATACTTTTTATTATGGGGATTCATAAAGAACCAAGTGTATATAATACTAGTGGTTGATCTCTATGACTTGAAGCGCAGAATTCGCATTGCGAATCAAAATGATGTCATTATTGATATGCTGAGAAATCTATACTAATAATAAATCTGTAGCCGAAATTTTTCTGGTAATTTTCGATTTTCCAAAAATAATTGGTCCTAACATATATAATTAACCACCCTGAAACCGAAAATCGCTTTTTTGAAATTTTTGTCTGTCTGTCTGTATGTTTGTTACCTTTTCACGCGATAATGGCTGAATGGATTTCGATGAAAATTGGAATATAAATTTAGTTCGTTGTAACTTAGATTATAGGCTATATGGCATTCAAAATACAGTATTTAAAAGGGGGGGTTATAAGGGAGCCTGAATTAAATAAATCGAAATATCTCGCTTATTATTGATTTTTGTGAAATATGTTACATAACAAAAGTTTCTTTAAAAATGATTTCTGATAAGTTTTATCCTCTGAAAAATTTTGATAGGACTGATATTTAATGAGATAAATTAGTTTTAAAAATAAAATAACTGTCATCTAAGGCGGTGTATTGAAATAAAAAACAAATGACTTCGTCTATAAGGGGCCTTGGACACAACAATCGAAAGCTATGGAACATAGCCTACAGACAATGTTTCTGTGTTTGTATGAAGCTAAATTAACCGATTTGTATAATTAATTATTATTTCATCATTGGAAAGTGTAGTTTCTCTGGATGGACATATTACATGTTATTACAGTAACTTGTAAGTGAATTGAGGACAGATAAGATTAAAATAGCTTCTGATGATAGATTATTCTGTATATTCATTTCCTGTATTTCTTATAATAATGTTTATGAACATATTCATTTTTATCTCAGAGAATTAACGAACAACGAGAGTGTATTGATTTAGTATGCAGTAATAGTACGTTAGCTTAGCAATCCATTATTTTATAATTCAAATTTATAAAATACATATGCAATAAATGCAATGCAAAAAAAATTGGGTAATGAGCCAAGCAGATTATGTTGCGCTGTTGTAAAAGTTGTTCCTCCTGAGATTCAAGAGCTCCCACAACAAATTAAAAACTTTCTAATTCGAGTACATCCGTTATCAACACACTTTTTCATAATATAATATAAACATAATAATAAATCTGTAGCCAAAATGTTTCTGTTAATTTTCGCTTTTCCAAAAATAATTGGTAATAAGAATTAAGAAACATGTTAAAGAAATTGTCATTGCACCAAATGAGTGGTCTCTGGATCAAAATGATCGCATTTTAATATTTTAAATACAATTTAAATTAAGTAACATATTAAACTATTTATCCTTCTATCAAACACGAATGTTCCCTGGATCAAATGTCCTATTTTAATTATGTAATTACTTTATATTTATTTCTAACGGGTGCAGCGGAGCGCACGGTACGGCTAGTATCTGAATAAAGATTGACAACGGACTTGACACCTGCAGTGCCGAAAATTAAAATTGCAACTCTTAATTTATCAGTAAATTTTGTTTCAATTAAATATGTTTTTCATTAGAGCTATGAATTTTCATTTTACAGTTCATTATTTATTCAGTCCTCAATCTCCATGACAACAATTTTTGCAAAGAAATTGCAAGATATGCACTACCAAACCTAGGTACATTTATTTATCTTTGGCGTGTATATTTTAAGCTATAGCCATTTATTATATTGGTGTTTTAAGCGGGACACCGTGTACAGTATACCAGTTAATAAAATTGTTAATTGTGTGTGACTCAAAAACAGTAATTCTTTACTTGCCCACTTGCTACTAATAAAATGTTATAATTTTTGTCTGCTTCTGAACTGCAGTTGACTACGAGGGTCCAGAATACAAAAGAATTGTGCAAAAAGTATATGCTTTAAATAATGAATTAAAAAATTATGATAATAAATTAGGTATATAAAGCTTTCATAGACATAATTAGGAACATTAAATCCAGACGTTTGAGATGGGCAGGGCATGTAGCACGTATGGGCGAATCCAGAAATGCATATAGAGCGTTAGTTGGAAGACCGGAGGGGAAAAGACCTTTGGGGAAGCCGAGACGCAGGTGGGAGGATGATATTAAAATGGATTTGATGGAGGTAGGATATGATGATAGAGACTGGATTTATCTTTTTCATAAGATAGGGATCGATGGTGGGCTTATGTGAGGACGGCAATGAACCTGCGGTTTCCTTAAAAGCCATTTGTAAGTAAGTAATATAAAACTTTCAATTTCTGAAAAAAGAGATATAAACAATATGGAAAAATATCAAATAATGAGTTATCAGGAATAGTCTAAAATATTAATTAACTTGAACAGTATAAATGGTGGTGAAAAATCCTCAAAGAATCTTTTATAACATAAATAATTATTTCTCGTAAGGAATTTGTCGTGAAACCGAATTCTATTAAGATTTTATGTACGAATTTTGTAACATCTCCTGTGGCTCCAAACAATAAACCATATATTTTCCAGTTATGTAAAGGAATGTTATATTTTATGCTTAGATAGGCGAAACAGTCTCCGTAGATTTCTCTCAGTTTTAAAGTATTATTATTATTATTATTATTATTATTATTATTATTATTATTATTATTATTATTATTATTATTATTATTATTATTATTATTATTATTATTATTATTATTATTATTATTATTAAAGTATATGATTATGTCTCGTGACCAGAATATACGTAGTACGAAATGGAAATACAAAATTTGGAAATTTATCCTTTGAAGAAGTGGAAAAATTCAAATATCTTGGAGCAACAGTAACAAGAGAAATGGTTCAATATTTCAATTTATCACTGTGGAGAAAAAGTAGGACATGCATTAAATAATCATAGATAAAGGTCAATCAGAAATTATTCAGTAACAATGGAATCTTGAATTGTCCCCAAGATCCTCTTACATCAGCCCATTAGATTTTTTCTTGTGGGGCTATTTGAAGAGAAAGACCAACTACGAAATCCGGAAGAGTTTAAACGAAGAATTAGGGATGAGATACAACAGATGAACTGAACAATGTTGCTGAAAACATTAAACAATTCCAAGATTGACTTATGCATTGTTTGGGGGTCTTTTGAACATCTTATATGAATTGATCAACACTTACACACATAGAACATTGTCAAATTGTTTCCCTTTCTGCAACTCTGGTGCCTTGAATTAATATTGTAGTTAAATTTTAATAGTGCATATCCAGGTTCTGTCAATGTTTTATTAAATTATAAAAATGTTTTTGTATTTTGTATGTTTTGAGGCCTGAAGAATCCAAAACTGGAAAAATGAGTATGTTGTACCATTTAAAAAATGATGTCTTGGCACATTCTTTATAAATGAAAAACATGTTGAAAATATTCTTTTTTCAACTCTATAACTTTGGTATATTATATACATAGCTTACTTTTCTTCGTAAAATTAAAAATAGGATAGCTACAAGCATCGTTCCGTATTTTTTAATCATCTTGTATACGTGTATTGGTCTGTACAAAGCACTCTGTTTTGTACTTTATAAGTCAACCTCAGTATCTTTTCTTTCTCAAGATAAAAAGAACATATTTTGTGTATTCCGAAAGGGATATAATGTTGGGTTTTTCTGTTGTGCACTCGCTAACAAGTGGAAGGTGTATTTAATATTTGTCGAAGAGAGATCAATAATGAATATTTCTCGCAGTGTGTTCCTATCTACTCTGTCAGAATTCTACACCACCACAGCAGTAGTCGTCGTTATTCTGATGTATCGTAGGTCTACACGTTAAGCAATATTGATGACAGTAAAATGTATAAATGATGAGAATCAAAACACAGATTGCTAAAAATAAAGTTTGTATTAAAATAATAGTTCTTTCGCAATCGGTTGAGTATCTCTATATTACGTAATGGACAATCGTGATTCTTCACCTTTCACTTCCGCATTTACAGTTGCTGCATTTCCATTATACATAATAGATCAGTTTTTATTATGAAACGATTATAAAGGAATGTTCCTATATTCTCCGTATAGCTGCAGACTTGAGAAAAATCCTCTAACCATTTCAACTTGTACAGATATTTGTCCATCTGTACCAAACTATACGAAACTTAAATGAACCTCAAGATTAGAACATAGGCCTATGATTATAAAGAAATTAGTGAGAAATTGATTGCTAATGGAATTATCTACGTTGAGTTGATGATAAAATTATAAATATTGATTAGGAAGGAAATCTGCTTAGAATGGAGAAGGAGAAATGGCCCAAAAACATATCCAATTATTTAAACCGAACGTAGAGTTGATAGTAAGATGATAAATATTGATTGGGAAATATACATAGAATGGAGAAGCAGATAATATGGTCCAAAAACATATTCAATTATTGAAACCGTACGTAGAGTTGATAGTCAGATGATAAATATTGATTAGGAAATCTACTTAGAATGGAAAAGCAGAAATGGCCCAAAAACATATTATCCAATTATTGAAAAATATGAGGCGTCTAGAATCAAAACCCTCCAAGTCCATAAAACAAAATTCGTGGGAAAATGGAAAAAACTGTTTCCATATAAATAAACATTCTTGGGATATAAACAATGCTTTTATCAAGTATCTTATTATCATTATATACGTTCAAACAAATTACAGGATTGCCCCTTCATTGAAACTAACAAATTCGTGAGGTTAAATTAGCACCTGACTGATTTTGAAACTGAAAAGTGTATTTGGAGGCTTTTGAAAGTAAGAGAATTAGTTCTAAGCATAAAAATGAGTCAAAAAGGAAAACATTTTAACTTAAACCTTACAAATTATGTAGGCAATGAAACCCAGACATGAAGTATGATTATGCACATGCTTTATACATAACAGCAGTATAAATTTGAATATATGTTGCACTTTTTAAGTTCATAAAAATTTTACACAATATTGTCACGTTCCTCTTCCTCCAGATTAACAGTTTCTTCTTCGTCTTCTTATTCTTCACGTTCAATTCTATTGTTTTTTCTTGTTACTACCTTTGTAACAACGGTGTCAGTTCTATAGTTAAACTCATCTTGCACTGTTATCTGTTCTTTCAATGCAGATCGTCTTAAAATAAATCTTTTACAGGGATTGAACTTAAAATAGCAGGGGATCTGAAAATCATGTCTGCCTCTTTCTTCCAGTCTTGAAGAGGTAGGCCTACATCTTCATTTTCAAGATTAAAGACTGTTCCATATTTGCCAATAATATCTTTATATTCTTGGGGATCTACAATCACTTCCTTATTTCTTTTTCGATTACTCCAAATATGAGATCGGGAGGAAGAAATGAATGCCCAGCCACAGGAAATGTAATTTACATTTTTTTAATAGTTAGAGGTGCTTCAGTGAGTAGTCATTTAGAGCACATTCCAATCATTGTTGTATTTTTATTTTGTGCAGAAATAAAATTGACTTATTGTTGATCATCTGATGAAGAGTAGAAAACGGAATGGAACTTCTTTATGTCCAACAAACTTAAACTGTTGAATTTCCATTTACTGCCAACAGCATGATTACAAGCTGGTATAGCAGGAGGGCACAAGAGGAGTACCGACAAAATTATGTAATTCATTATTAATTGGTAAGAATAGGTCTACAGTATGTTATAATAATTTAATACTGTACATAATATTTATTTTCATCATATTACGTTTTCTATGTGATGAAAATATAATTTCAACCACACATAGGGGAGAGTTGGGTAGTATCGGACATCGGGTAATATCGGACAGTGAGTTTCTTTCATATACCACACGATAATAGTACTGATTGACATGGTTACGTTTCTGTGATGTCGCATAGAGAAACGAACCATGTCATTCAGGTACTACCATATGGTGGTAGATGAAATAAACGCACTGTCCGATACTACCCGACTCTCCCCTACCTTTCTTTCCTTTTCATTTCTCTTTTCCATTTCTCCCTATTTAGTGTTTTTACAGGAGCTTTTCTTTGTGAACATTTTTTTTTAACTCACTGCTCATTCTATCCACCATTTCACTGAATATTATTAGAGTAGAAATTAAACTTAATAAGGTTTAACAAGAGCTTAATCACACAAATAATAAATCAACATCGCACAGCTGAGGAATGCTGGGTAAAGCAGTCCCACAACCTGATTGGCAGAAAGGGACTTGGAGGTTTTTGAAACTAACAATGGCCGAAATTCAGTTGGATCTAGCGGATATTGAAACTAACCCTAACTTTTGTCCAGCATTTTCAGAGGAATCCAGCGGATATTGCAGAAAAATAATGCCAGCATCGGATTGGCCATGCGAAGATATGCAGAAAAATAACTTTATCTTATTTTTTTTTCTTCGTTGGACTTGGCGGGTTTTGATTCTAGACGCCTCATATATTCAATTATTCAAACCGTACGTAGAGTTGATAGTAAGATAAATATTGATTAGGAAATCTACTTAGAATGGAAAAGCAGAAATGGCCCAAAAACATATTATCCAATTATTGAAAAATATATTCAATTATTGCAACAGTACGTAGAGTTGATAGTAAGATGATAAATATTGATTAGGAAATCTGCTTAGAATGGAAAAGCAGAAATGCCCCAAAAACATATTATCGAATTATTGAAAAATATATTCAATTATTGAAACCGTACGTAGAGTTGTTAGTATGATAATAAATATTGATTAGAAAATCTATTTAGAATGAAGAAACAAAAATTACTCAAAAACATATCCAATTATTGAAACCGTGCTTAGAGTTGATAGTCAGATGATATATATTGATTAGGAAATCTACTTAGAATGGAGAAGCAGAAATGGCCCAAAAACATACCAAATTATTAAACAACTCTACGAATGGAAGCTGGCAGAAGGGAAGAAGAAAGACATCACAAAAGAGATCTGAAGATAGAATACCATTATATTTATAGGCATGATGGGCTTGTACTTCAATATACACAAGACAAATGCTTTTTAAGATGGGAACGGGAAGATGGACTTACTCGCCTATATCTATCTAGAATAAGTTACTATTAAGCCAACTGTTTAGAGATCGGTACCTTGGCTTTAAGAGCGAAATTGCTCACACTTCATTAGCAAGGGGGAGGTACTCGTGTATAATTTCACTATACTCGTATTTCAACGTTTTTTACTCTCCAATCTATAGGGCTTTGGAAATAAAAATTGGCATGCTTAGTATACATTATCTGTACATAACTAAGTAATTTTAATATTATTTTGTTTAAAACAAATTTTTATTTGGCACCTAAGAAAAAAATTATTATTCTGGGTGAGCAAGATAAATACGATACTCAGTATACTTATGATTATAACGTATCTAATCATCTTTGGAACACAGCACCGATAGTGGTACCTACATTCGTTGTATGCTCTTTTCTGTTAGATTCATTTATATTGCCGTAATTTAAAATTATGGCATAAATAGCCTATTAATTTCATAAACTGCGTGACATATTTACATAATATCCGTATGCGGTTATGTGTGGAGATATTGTTTCCTTAATCTGAATTTGCAAACTAAACTTTTACCGTTTAGAATTAGATATAATTGCAAGAAATATTTTGCGAATTACTGTGTTACAGCTTGAACTTCCATAGCGAGTGTAAAATGATAAAACTATTACAAAAATTTCAACAACTGACGTAGTTGTTTAACAACAAAAATGAGTTGCGTCACCAGCCGATGATAACTGGAAGGGTTTGGGGCTCCGGGAAGAAAAAAATTAATTGGTTGAGTCACTGGCTAAGAAGAAACTGCTTACTGAAGGATGCACTGAAAGGAATGGTAAACGGGAAAAAAGTTCGGAGCAGAAGAAGATGTAAGATGATAGACGATATTAAGGTACATGGTTCGTTTGCGAAGACTAAGAAAAAGGCAACAAAAAAAGGGGGGAAGATTGGTGAATTCTGGATTTTCAGTGAACTTGCGCTTGGGTAGAAAACTATGAAAGAATGAATTAATTAATTGCATGAACATTTAAAAGATTGCTACAGATTTAAAGTTATGGATTTTCACTTTAGTCGAACGTTGAGGCTAAACACACATTCTTAATTTTATATGTAAGTTATACTCATTAAGTCTAGAGACCTTTGTTTCTTTTTAACTCAAATGTTCATATTGTAATATGTGTGTAATTTAATTAAGATTGTGTATAGGGAGTTGCAAAGCATCGTTAGAATTTTTCAATGAAACCTGTTCACAAGCATATAAAATTCTTTTTAACATGAAATTACACTAAGTTTTTATACTACCATAATGTATAATCTCTATTTCATTGTTTTTAACATGAAATTAAGCTAAATTTTATACTATCATAACGTATAACCTCCGTTTTATTGTTTTAACATGAAATTAAGCTAAATTTTATACTGTCATAACGTATAATCTCCATTTTATTGTTTTAACATGAAATTACGCTAAATTTTCATACTGCCATAATCTATAAACTCCATTTTATTGTGTTTAACATGAAATTACCCTAAGTTTTTATGTCTCAATAATGTATAAGCTCCATTTTATTGTTTTAACATGAAATTGCGCTAAATTTTTATACTGCCATAATCTATAAACCCCATTTTATTGTGTTTAACATGAAATTACCCTAAGTTTTTATACCTCAATAATGTATAAGCTCCATTTTATTGTTTTAACATGAAATTACGCTAAATTTTCATACTGCCATAATCTATAAACTCCATTTTATTGTGTTTAACATGAAATTACCCTAAGTTTTTATATCTCAATAATGTATAAGCTCCATTTAATTGTTTTAACATGAAATTACGCCAAATGTTTATATTGCCATAATCTATAAACTCCATTTTATTGTTTTTAACGTGAAATTACCCTAAGTTTTTATACCTCAATAATGTATATTCTCCATTTTATTGTTTTAACATGAAATTACGCTAAGTTTTTATACTGCCATAATGTATAATCTCCATTTTATTGTTTTTAACATGAAATTACCCTAAGTTTTTATAGGGTAAACTAGGGTCTGTTGGACAGTCGGGCATGTTGGACACTTTGTACTTTAACGTGTTACCTCGCCACTTGTGGGCACCACATTCTGCTAGAAGTCAATGACGGAAGTAGCCCCACTCGTGGCTACTACCTCGCCACTTGTGGGCACCACATTCTGCTAGAAGTCAATGACTGAAGTAGCCCCACTCGTGGCTACTACCTCGCCACTTGTGGGCACCACATTCTGCTAGAAGTCAATGACTGAAGTAGCCCCACTCGTGGCTACTTCCATCATTGACTTCTAGCAGAAAGTGGTGCCCACAAGTGGCGAGGTAACACGTTAAAGTACAAAGTGTCCAACAGACCCTACTTTACCCTATCTCAATAATATATATTCTCCATTTTATTGTTTTAACATGCAATTACGCTAAGTTTTTATATTGCCATAATCTATAAACTCCATTTTATTGTTTTTAACATGAAATTACCCTAAGTTTTTATACCTCAATAATATATATTCTCCATTTTATTGTTTTAACATGAAATTACGCTAAGTTTTTATACTGCCATAATCTATAAACTCCATTTTATTGTTTTTAACATGAAATTACCCTAAGTTTTTATACCTCAATAATATATATTCTCCATTTTATTGTTTTAACATGAAATTACGCTAAGTTTTTATACTGCCATAATCTATAAACTCCATTTTATTGTTTTTAACATGAAATTACCCTAAGTTTTTATACCTCAATAATATATATTCTCCATTTTATTGTTTTAACATGAAATTACGCTAAGTTTTTATACTGCCATAATCTATAAACTCCATTTTATTGTTTTTAACATGAAATTACCCTAAGTTTTTATACCTCAATAATATATATTCTCCATTTTATTGTTTTAACATGAAATTACGCTAAGTTTTTATACTGCCATAATCTATAAACTCCATTTTATTGTTTTTAACATGAAATTACTCTAAGTTTTTATACCTCAATAATGTATAATCTCCATTTCATTGTTTTGCACTTATAGACTTTTTAAGTTATACCATTTATATTAATAAATTTTCTCCTTTCATCGTTTATATAGAGCGATTCTGCATTACGATTGAATGTTGCGCTGGTGTAAATGCGTCTTAACAATGTTGCCAATATGTTCCCAACATTTTTTCGATATTTTACTGCCCAATGACGGTAAACTATTTTGTTGTCAACATCAATGTTTCCAACTCGTATCTACTACTGATTTTTTACGTTTCTGTTAGCATACTGTAGGTTTTATTATCTATTCTTACTGCCAACAGTGTTCCGCCGATGTAGGCCTAAGTGTGCCTTAAAACGTTGTTTATCTGGAGATTATAAAAGACATGTCTCTGAATAGGCTATGCCAGAACTTTATTTAGAGATAAGTTTAAGCGATATCTCAACATTAGACATTAGGAGCATATTTTCAAAACGACACTTGTCCATTCCCATAACTTCGGGAGAATTACGAAAAACGTTTTTAGGTCTAAAATTCTTACCATTTAGGCAACAGACATTATGAAACCAAAGAGTTTGAATGCATTTAGAATCAAATGGGAGAATCAGACTCTTTGATTCAGAACCTGGAACTAATATTTTATCGCAAATCTGCTGTGGATAAGAGTCAGTTTGATTCCAATAGTCACTTTTAACGCAAGATTTTAGTGGTTTAGAGTGCGTTCTGAAGCCAAATCTTGACGGTTGTATGTTAAGTTATATTTTAAGAATGCATGGACACAGGAAGCTCATTTGCATTACCAGATGGACAAGAGACGTTTTGAAAATGAACTCCTCACATGTTCTTCTGTGTTCGCTAGTAACTTTTTTTCAGTATTTTGTATGTAATAAATTGAGTTTTAATTACTTTTTCAAAATTGAAATAAGCTTATATATATACTAGTGGCTTATATAATATACTAGTGGCTTGTGCAGCAAATGCTGCAAACTAAGTTCATTAGACGTTCAAATAAACATTTTTCAGATTTATTTTCAATGAAGAATACCAGACATTCTGAAAGTTATTTGCTTCCATAATAGGCCCTAATGAAAGATACTCTCTCTCGAGCCAATACTGAAGAGAACCACGCATATAAATATCTACACCACACCGCCATTAAATAGGGTATATGAAAAAGAACCAACCCCACTTGATTAATAACTATAAAAATATTTGATTTTTAATGATATTATTATCTTACTTAAGTTTTATAGCTTTCAGTAACATATCTTACTATATATACTATATAGCCAACACTCAGTAAAATATAGAAATCAAAATCTAATTTAAGTTATTCTCTACATCTACTTACATAACCCCAAAACGTTTCACTTTCATATCATCAATATAGCATTAATATGTATAATTAATGACGAATAGTCACATCATGTGATTATGGCATTAACTACAATAATATTTTATTTCTAATGGTAATAATGCCATCAAACCACCTCAAGTTTTGTACTTTTTAATATCCAATACACAGCTATACCCAGAAAATTACACACCACAGAATAGAACCTGTAAATTATTTTTAGTAAGTTAAGTTTTTAATAACCAATTTAATTTGAGCTCTAAATGTGTCACCATTCTTGCAGATCATGCCCTTCGTGTAATATTGTTTACTGTAGTGTGTGTTTTGTTTTATTCTGAAATGCAATTAGCTAGTTCTCAAAACTGACGACAGATGGATTTTGGAAAATAGGAAAATTATGTTGAAAAATTGACATTTCACTGAAAACTACTATTTTTCTGAAAAACTTTGAGTTCCAAGCTTCAAAATGAGGGATCATTTATTAAAATCCGTTCAGCCGTTTTCCCGTATTTTCCATTACCATTTCAGTTCAAATTATATATATAGATTTTTTGAGAATAATTTAACAAATCTTACCGTGTCGATGTCGACCTCTTCAACGTCATCATCCGCTGAGCTCCTGAACGTGTTCCTGAACCTTTCCCATACCCACGACATAGGTACAGAACTGCTGTTCATCCAGATGACGTCAATTTACATAGCAAACAGAAGAAACTTCGATCCAGTTCATATGAAAGTTATAATTGTCCGTTATTGGATAGCCTTTCATTTGAACTTTATTCACCATTTTATATGAACACAAAATACTAAAATATATCACACAACTCCTTTAGAAAGATTTATTCTTATGTTAAGCACATGTGTATTGTAACTGGACATCTCTGTCATACTCGTCAACATTATTTTCTTTTAAGTAATCGGAATAAATACCGCGTAATAATATTAGGAGTAAGTTTACATATACAATTCAGAATCAATATTATTTATATATTAACAGCCAGAATTTTATTATTTTATTTGGAATTAACTTTTGAAACTACAAAAAAACGAAAACTGTAAGAAAGAAGCCTGACAGTGTTTATCAACAAGGGTTGCCATAGCAACTATGGCAAAACAAAGTTTTAACTAGTTGTATTAATTACGTAATTGGTTCTTGAGGAGCTTGCACTGTTCTTTTGGACTTTACGCATTGTCCCACACGCACTCACGCATTCTCACGCACTTTTCACGGTTGACGACGAAAGGTCCGACTCTCGCGTGTGAGGAATGCCTCGGTACTAACTCCCTTGGTCATTTTATGGACAGGTATGTGGACGCAATAACCCCCTCCACTTCTGTGGACATCGATCCACCCCCGCCACTCTTTGCTGTCCCTCCACGCTCTATCTCTTTCCCTGTTAAAGGTCACAATTCTCTCACATGCAATCAACTTTCCACCCCATTACTACCATTAATGTCCATATGAAGATGATATCAATTCATGCAGACATGTTGTGTGCCTTCGTGTTTTTGCTTCTCAAGTAATTGCGTAATTCTTAAACAACATTTTAAACTATTCATAAGACAATAAAGACATTTTTAAGTGAAAGTTCATTAGGCAGGGTAAGAATCAGAAGCTTTCAAGCAAAGTTGTGTGGCGGTCGTTTTAAAAGGGCTTTGAGCGTGGGGTTGCCGTCGGACAGTGCATCTTCTGTGTAGTATTGTGATGTTATTCAGTCGAAACAAATGAGTAAAATTACATTTTTGAGAAGCTTTTTATTATTATTATTATTATTATTATTATTATTATTATTTATTTATTTAACCTGGTAGAGATAAGGCCATGAGGCCTTCTCTTCCCCTCTACCAGGGGATTACAACTACAATATTAAGAATAGAATTACAATTATAATTACAATTAATATTAAATTTACAAATACAATAAAAATCAAAGTACTAAAAGATTAACTGATTAATAAAAGCTAGACAGTTTATTGTAAAAGTTAAGAAGAGAGAAGCATTTCTCTTATTGATTAAGTAAAAATTAAACCTATTCTACGCAGTAAGAAAATACTTAATAAGCTTGCTTTTGAACGCTACTAAATTCCGACAGTCTCTGATGTCACTGGGTAGGGTATTCCACAAGCACGAGAGCGAGATTGTGTATGATGATGAATACGATGATGTCTTATGTGTTGGTATGGCTAGTGTGCGGCTATTTTGCGTGCGTGTGAAGAGATTATGATATGATGACAGGTAACTGAAACGGGAGGCAAGGTATGTAGGTGTAGAGGTGTGAAGGACTTGGAAAAGGAGAACAAGAGAATGAAAAGTTCTACGTTCGTTAAGCCGTAGCCAGTTTAGAGTTTGGAAGGATGGGGTAATGTGGTCAGCGCGACGGACATCGCAGACGAAGCGAACACAAGAATTATGAACACGTTGTAATTTTTGCGACTGGTTGACATTGAGGTCAGGCAGTAGAAAATCACAATAATCGAAGTGGAGCATTACTAGTGTTTCCACTAGTATTTTCTTGAGTGATAGCGGGAGGAATTTTCGAATGCTGTTTAAGGAATGTAGTATGGAAAGCACTTTTTTGGTAGTATTGACTAGAAAATATGCTGAAATCAGGGATTGAACGAACGAGAGCGTGGCGTGAAAGAAAACGTGCAAGTGATCCGCCCAAAATTGAGCCAAAAACCAAAAAGTAGACTGGTAGGATTGCGAGAATGCAGGGCAAGGAAAAAAAAAATACATTTTCTAACCTTCCTTCTGCAGTTCAGTTACAATACTTATAAGTAGACCTATTACTAACAGTTTAGTGAATGTTTCTACTCCACCAACAATCAGCGAGTGCAATGCCTGATCCAACTGATGTCATTGTTTCGAAATTAAATCATGGTTCACCACATAAAGACTTTAAATCAAATAAATGTGCTCATCAAATATTTGAAAAGTGATTTATAATAATCAATGAATTTGGTTTTTCGTGCTTCATTTTTCATATCTCATTTTAGCTATCATTTGTTTCAATCTTAAATTGTCATGAGTATTGGGAATAAAAAAATGTTAAATTTAACACCAATTCATCTGCTCTCATTGCGCGAACATTTAATAGATTGACTTGAGGCTTTTCCCGGCGTTTGATGTGGAATAATAATTCTTCTCGAGTTCTCAGCCAGGTGAGTTGGATACTGTACTCCAACCACGAGAAAGTCTCTGTGGAATGAGACGAAGCGGGGTGATGCTGTGAATGAATGTTGATGTCATAAGATGTCATAAGGTCACACACGTGGGTACTCGTATCTCTATTGGCTAGCTCTCACAGCACAAACGATAACATTGATACACACATATTTATACTACCCTAGTTACAAAATTAGATCACTGTTAATCTCCTGGTCTTTTAATCCCTCCATACAGGAAATAACATATGCAGGAGAGCGCATGTTTTTTAAACTGACGTTATAGCGATAATATTATCTATCTACTTCGCTACAATAGATGACGCAATAGTAAACACATTCCTTTCACGGTTGATCTCCTGGTTGGAGAACAGTAGTTGCTTCCAAGCTTTCGATGGCTATCTCTGTCGTGAGATTTCGGATTCAAGTGTTTTATTACCGGAAAATATATACAGAGTATATTATAGCCGTCGGCTGTTTCAGGGACTTATTTTTATGCCTTCTTCAGCCGTCGTGTGTGAATACATATGGTTTACATTAACAGATAGTAAATGAGTTAAACAATAACAAAATTAAACAGATACATGATTAAAGTTAAACATATAATAGTGAATAATATGTAAAGGGAAGTGACAGGGTATATAAACGTCAGTAGGGCTTACCGCTGCTGGCCAATCAGGAGCTAGTTCCTAGTCCCGACGCCTACCGCGTTCTGGCTGATCGAAGCGTTGGCCAATCAGGAGTTAGTTTCTGATCCCGATCGTCTGCCGTGTGCTGGTGGTTGAAGTGTGTTGATGGCAGGTTTCCAAACTGTACTCAGCTTGAGGCCCAGTCTCTGTTGAAATTATTGCCATCCAGCTGGATTACGATGGCTTCCTTGATGACAAAGTCCCCGGTAACCTGATGTCTTGTCCAAGATCTATCTTGTGGCCCGTTTCCAAGCTGTATTGCGCTACTGCCGACTTATCGGTGTAATATAGTCTTATGTTGTGTTGATGTTCCTTGCAGTGTTCCATAATGGTGCGTCCCGTCTGACCAATGTAGCATTTCCCACACTCACAAGGGATTTTGTAGACACCAGGTGTCCTAAGACCAAGGTCGTCCTTAACTGGTCTCAGCAAGTTCTGGATCTTTATGGGCGGCTTATGGATGGTCTTAATCCCGTGTTTTCTTAGCAATCTGGTAATCTTGTCCGAAATGGGGCCATAGAACGGAATGTCCACACCTGTGGAGTAAAGGTCAGCGCTTCTGGCTGCGAAACCAGGTGGCCCTGTTCGAATCCCGGTCGGGGCAAGTTACCTGGTTGAGGTTTTTTTCCGGGGTTTTCCCTCAACCCAATACGAGCAAATGCTGGGTAACTTTCGGTGCTGGACCCCGGACTCATTTCACCGGCATTATCATCTTCATATCATTCAGACGCTAAATAACCTAGATGTTGATACAGTGTCGTAAAATAACCCAATAAAATAAAAAAAATAGAACGGAATATATGCCATTTTATAGATTACTACACATTTACAGTTTAAAAAATGTTCACTTCTCCCACAAATATACACCGTCAACTGTTCAGACAGGAAAATAAGTATTTCTTTTCTTCTCCATAATAATAATAATAATAATAATAATAATAATAATAATAATAATAATAATAATAATAATGAATTACAGGGGAGGAGTGACGAGTTTTAGAAGAGAAAGTTCAAATACTGACACCCTTTAACACAATGATCACAATCCTATCTGGTGAAGAATCTTAATAAATTATTTTGGACAGTAAACTTTAACCCATTGATATCACACGTTTCTTTTGTTCCATTCTGAAACTCCCTTAATATATTTTACGTTAAACTAAACCGATTAGAATAATAAACTGTTTGTGAATAAACGAGTGTTTCCAGGAAAATTATAAATGTTTACATTAGCTACTGAAAAGCTTTACTTCTGCGTTAGTTTTCAGTTAATTTTAATGTTATTAATTTGATCAATGACATAAAACTAATACGCCTTTCCACATATATTATGAATTTCAAAACTATAAAAAAAAATCTGTCAACTAACATAGTACTTCAAGCAAAACAAGAAAAAAAGAAGAACCGAAGAAAAGAGAGAGAGAGGTAAATAAAGAAGAGAAAATAAACAACATAAAATTACACGATTATTTTAAAAGATACGCGGACATCAGCGGACTAGAATCACTACCTGATCCGACTAAAGGAATGCTCAGCGGAAAGTGTATGTCTGCGCCACAGCACATATACAACCTGCGCGGCATCAATCGGAGGTAACCGGAGATCTCCGAATGAAAGCGCACAAACAACCGCTCCGGAGAAAACCTAATCATAAGCAGCACTAGTGGCTCTTCAACTCTCACCAGGACAAGGAAGCGAGGCCGGGAGCATCGGTAGGATTGCCACTGCCATGTCCACTCCTGCTGGTAGTCCATCACATCGTCACGAGGCCCCCGGTTTCCTCATTCGTCAGCAACCTCAACCTATGACAGGCACGAAAAAAGGAAAAGTTGTGATTTAATCGAGAAGGTCCGTTTGGATATTACAACATTATTTTAGGCACTGTACAAGGCAAAATATCTTCACAGTTTCAGTAGTAATAGGCATGGAAAAAATCCCAGGTTCGGAAATATTGAGATCTCTAATGTGCTTAATATACACAGTCAGTATATTACTAGACAAATTTACATTCTCCGCACAAATTTTCGATGAGAATGAACATAACCTAAACTGGTTCACATGGCTACGTATTTGCTTCAAGAACTGAGATAACTTATTTTTTAATGCTGTATTTATGTCCACGTTATAAACTTATTCATTTAACTAGCCGTACCCGTGCGCTCCGCTGCATCCGTTAGAAATAAATATAAAGTAATTACATAATTAAAATAGGACGTTTGATCCAGGGAACATTCGTGTTTGATAGAAGGATAAATCGTTTAATATGTTACTTAATTTAAATTCCATCCAAATAATTAAAATGCGATCATTTTGGTCCAGAGACACTCATTTGGTGCAATGACAATTCCTTTAACCTGTTTCTTAATTTTTATTACATGCAACCATAGTTTAATGAAGATTGACATTATTTAGATTTAATGTGTATATTTTATTTTACTTGTTATAGGTTTCCATTGAATTATGGTAATAACTTAATTTTAACCCTTGTTTTCTACGTATTCAGTAAATGGCGTTTGGCCCACTATGGTTGTGAACCCTTCAAATAACTTAAATTAAATTATATTATATTATATTATATTATATTATATTATATTATATTATATTATATTATATTATATTATATTATATTATATTATATTATATTATATTATATTATATTATATTATATTATATTATATTATATTATATTATATTATATCAGAAGTTACTGTAATAACATTATAGCATTATGTCCATCTAGAGAAACTACATTTTCCAATGGTGAAATAATAATTAATTATACAAATCGGTTAATTTAGCTTCCGATATTACTGCATACAAACACAGAAACATTCTCTCTAAGCTATCTTTCATAGCTTTCGATTGTTGCTGTCCAAGGCCCCTTATAGACGAAGTCATTTGTTTTTTAATTCATTATACGGCCTTGGATGGCAGTTATTTTAATTTTAAAACTCATTTATCTCATTAAATATCAGTCCTATCAAATTTTTTCAAGGAATAAAACGTATCGCAAATTATTTTTAAAGAAACGTTTGTTATGTAATATTTTTCACAAAAAACAATAATAATCGAGATATTTCGATTTATTTAATTCAGGCCCCCTTATAACCCTCCTTTTAAATAATGTATTTTGAATGCCACATAGCCTAAAATCTAAGTTACAACGAACTTAATTTATATTCAAATTTTCATCGAAATCCGTTCAGCGGTTATCGCGTGAAAAGGTAACAAACATACAGACAGACATACAAACAAAAATTTCAAAAAAGCGATTTTCGGTTTCAGGGTGGTTAATTATATATGTTAGGATCAATTATTTTTGGAAAATCGAAAATTACCAGAAAAATTTCGGCTACAGATTTATTATTAGTATAGATAGTATCACACTTTAATAGTTCGGAAATCTCGAACAAAATCCTACAATATTTGGAATACAGTGTATATTTTTGGTCTCCAGCATTATAAACAGTCTTTATCGTTAGTGAAAATCATACAGAATAAGCCGCATTATTGTGCCAGTGCCATAAAATATTACCATGGCAACTAAAACGTCATGGCTTCTATTATGACGGAATAACTTGTGCCATAATGTTAACATTACGAAACGATTTGTTATGCTATAATATTTAATACGTCATTGTTGTCATAGCAACTCATTCTTGATGAACCATGATATCAAACTATCCATCATTACACATTTGGTATGTTTTTTGTTTATTAATCGTTTTATAATGTTGTCGTACAAAAATATCTTATGAAACACGTTTATAATCTTACACTGTTATCGCACTCGTCAAAATTAGAAAATTCGCCTTCCCCGCTTTCAAACATTGACTCAAACAATAAAGTAAGTTATAACATTATAAACTAGTTTCATAATGTATCATTATTGAACCCGCTAAAAAATTTAATAATTTTGTATTCACTATCCTTCAGAATTAAAAAAATGAAACTATTGCGTTATAGTAGCTAAAATAAGATAAAAAATAAAGCACACAAAATGAAATCATTGACTACCTTCGTGGTCTATTGGTCAGCATGCTAGCTTCCAGATCAGGAGGTCCCGGGTTCGATTCCCGGGATCGGCTCTGGATGAATTTTTCTTGAAGAAGAGGAATGTGAGTGTGGTTGTGAGCGTGCCGGGTTAATATTAATTAACCAATCATCACAAATATAAAAATACGTCAGGACTGTCGCTGGACAGTAACCTGAACACACGTTTCAGCGTCACATTGTTGACAAATAACTCCATCTGTTAGCACAACCATAATAGATGCTATAGAGTTACCAGCAACGAAAAAAAAAAAAACGAAATCAATTGTTAATAAATTCCTTTGCCGTAAATCGTTTATTCGCTTCATATTTCTACAGTGCTCGGGAAAAGTGACATAAGTCAGTTTCCACAAATCTTTTTTGATAATTGACAACTTACGGAACATCTGCTCGCATGGAAAAAAATACATAAGTATTTCTCCCATTACAATAATTCATACGGAAAAAAATCAAATCGACATAAACCAGTGTAAGTTGTCAATAAATTATCAAAAAAGGTTTGTGGAAACTGACTTGTGTCACTTTTCCCAAGCACTGCAGATTTCAGAAATCTAGTCACAATTTCTGCTAATATGATGAAGGACTTATGATATGTTTAAAACAAAATAGAGCCAGCATATAAATCATGAAGGAGGAACAAATGAATGTGCCATCATAATTAATTCATTGTTATTCATATACAAATTGGAGTGATTAATAAATGCGGAAGCTAGAAAGACAGAAATAGTTGATTTAACATAATCTAATTCTGAAGTACTTACCTGTAGTATTAATTCAAAACGAACCCAATTCTATGTAATGAGTTGGCACATTATTATTTTTTTATTATAATTCCAATCAAGTCATTGACGTCATGTTGATTCGTGACTCGTTTCCGCTATGAACCTGGGATTTTTTTTCATACCTATTATGAAATAATTAACGACATACAAATTGCAAAAATATCAATGAAAGGTGTTTATAGACACGGCGTACAAGAACGATCTGACGCCATGTTCCTGAACCACCGGAGAAAGCATTAAAACGACGGAAATTTAACTCTGGCACCCAAAAACAGGAAACTGTCGGACAATAGTTCAAAGCGCAATAAGAATTCCTTTATAGAACTGAGATTAATTGTGTAGTTCCGCAGTGGGTTCTGTGTCTAAACGGCTGGGAGAAAATTAATCATCACGTTTGTCTGTGTAAAAAGTCAGCGGTATGCGCTCTCTTTCTTTATATAGGCCTATATATTCATATCTCTGTCTTATAAGAAATGTATTATATATACTGTCGAATGCTGTTTCTAAGAAGTAGATTGTTGTATTTTAGGAAATACATTTTTAAAAATAAATTAGAAAAGTGTGTATGTGGGTCATTCCATTGTTACGGGTGTGACCGGTATTTAGTTATATTGACTGAGATACTTAATATTATGTCAGTTTCTTATCCTATAGGCAGTTGAAAAAGCTATGGTATATAACAGTATGGAATTATAGGATGGGGTGGATTATCACAGAGTACCATTCGCCCATTAATATTACTACATAAAAGAATTATTAAAATATATTTAAAAAGAAAACTTTATCATCAAACTCATATATATATATATATATATATATATATATATATATATATAGAATTTAATGTTTTAAACATCAAGCAAATTTATATGCACACTATTTTGAATCACTGCCATAAATATCAAGCTGAATTCATATCATCCGATCAAGGCCACAACACAAGAAGATACAATATTTCGCTCCCCTCATTGAACCAAAATGTAAGACTGAAGCAGGTCTAAGGTAAAGTTCTAATTACGGTCCAAGATTATATAATGATTTTATAAAGAGGAATCCTAAACTGAAATTATTACACAATACATCATTCAAAAAACAACTGCTTGAACTATTTTTAAAATTATAATCATGTAAATTCTTATTCTTTATTTATTTTTTTTTGTGTCACCTTAAGAATGTTGTATTCTTAACTTGGTATGTTTATGTATACTTTAGGCCATGGGCGTCCAAAAGGATCGTCTGCGCCGAATCACTTGCAAGACGCTACTTGCATAAGTTCATGACCTTGGGTGGGAGGGTTGAAGATGTAGGTAGCGACATGTGAGTTAACTAGAACAGTGATGGTTTATTGTACGCTAGAGATCATCGGGGAAGTTTGTGTACTTTAACTTGATACAAAATCACAATTTGTTAACTAATACAAATAAAAATTCAAATAAATACATAAACAAACTATAGGCGTTGGAATAGCGTGATAACTACTAGTAGTATAAACCATTAAATAGATTCAAAACACTTTGGAAATAAACTATTATGAACTACAAGGCCCATGTAAATGGAAATTAAATACATAATCATCATTAGTCTGATGTAAAAATAAACCAATATTTATGTCTAAGTATAATAATGAATGAAATGTATTCTACTGAAATTAGCCTTCTTCAGTTTCACATATTTGTTTCAGCAATATTGCATTGAAACCCGGAGTTACATCACACACTGGTCCGTCATGCAGGTTCTACATCTTGACTTCGCGCTGTTTCGAATTTTGTTTATAACATTACGTATCACCACATCCATGACGTGCTGAAAATTCAAAGTTTTCTCATAAAGGGCTTCTTGATGAAAAATGAAATGTACTGTGTAGAAATTTGATACATCTCTTTCGTTAAGAAATACTGTACTTTTAGTCTGCCAATTAAACCCTTTTTCTCGGCAATAATGGAACGGGCTCCATCAGTTGCTATGGACACTGGCTTTGACTACTGTAAATAATTATGTTTATGTACGCAAGAGCAAAGGTCACTGAATATTTCTTCTCCAGCGGTGTTACTTTTTAAAGGAATCCGGTCTAATAAATATTCTTCAACACCTCGTATAAATACAGATAACTGAGCCGTACCTATCAAATCATTGCTTTCATCTTCACAAGCAAGAGAAAAATGTAAAACGTTATGAATTGTAGCATCAATCTGCCTAGATATGTCAGATATTTCAATTCTTCGTGCAACAGTTTGTCGAGAAAGGTGTAAATTGTGAAAGTGTTGCACTTCTTTGGGACACAAAATTTCTGCGACTCTAACCATGCACGTTTTTACAAACTCGCCTTCCTGAAATGATTTGAGAGATTTGGCTATCTCCCATGACACAGTTTAACTAACAAATCTTTTTCTGTCATGTCAGGTGCAGGAACGTCAATATGCAGAGCTTGCTTATTTAACAGGTTACTCAATTCTTTTGCCCGATCTACTCCTGGAATAATGAAGGAATATGCATAATAATAATAATAATAATAATAATAATAATAATAATAATAATAATTGTAATATAATATTCAATAACGCTAATATAATAATATTTATAATAGTCAATAATACATTTCATCTCAGCATATTGAGAATGCCATGCAACAAATGATGTTTTACATTCCCTCGAAACATGTCGGAAATTATCTTGGAACATATAAGACATTTTATATTATCACCATCTTCAAAGCAAAGAAACTCTATAATGAAGTAACAGTATAATTTCAGTTTTGTCAAGACGGAAACAAAACTGAAATTATATTATTTCTTCATTATAATTCGACTTATTTGACAGCTTTATTAAAATGAATTCAAAATTCAAAGAAACTCTAGTTCCCACTCTACATTAGATTTGGAGGTCGAAGGCTTGTACAGAGACATTCGTAAACCACCTTATAAATCCGGTACGCCCGCCACTTCCTTGTTTACTGCATCAAGCACACGCTATGGCAGTCAGGGTGTCTTACGGGGGAGGAGGGCGAATGGAGGGGGTTACATTGCAGGTTGCATAGTAACTACACAGTGACTCGCGAATCACCTTTTGGACATCTCTGCTTTAGGCTATGGTACCGTTGGTTTGTTCGTTTTTGTTTTTATTCTTATTCTTTTTAAACTTTTTAAACATTTAACAGTTTAATCACAGTTATTATTATTATTATTATTATTATTATTATTATTATTATTATTATTATTATTATTAGCCTATTATTATTATTATTAGCCTATTATTTCACTTATTTTTTTCTTCTATCCAGTTTTCATTCTTGGTCACACCCGACCTCAAGCATATTGCTTTTTCGGGTGTGACCCAGTTACCTTGTATTTATACAATAAATTGTAATACATAGGTTATTTTACTATGAGATTGGTAATCAATTTCCAGTTTTGAAGAATGTTCATATACGAGTATTACAATAATATTGTAAAATATTTGTTATTGTATTTAATTTTTTGCTTGCAATAAAATATTGTAATCTTATAAAAAACTATAGTTACCTAGTTGTTGATCCATAATTATGAAATCTATATTTTTTTCCTAAGAAAAGGGAGAGGGGAAGACTGTTACGAGTGTGACAAAATTTTCCATTCGAATTGCGCATTTATGTAGTATATATATATATAACTTCTTGCAGCTCTCTGTCTACTGATATAGTCGGTTTGTGCAGATCTTGTCTAATTCCTCTTCCATAGAGCTCAGAAAACTACTATAAAATGCAGAACTGTCCATCTCCATAACGGTTTTTCCTGTTTTCTGACAAATCACTTTACCTGGATAAGGCGAGTTTTGCATTTGATAGATGGATTGATAGATATGGATAAGTAAACTAGACGGATGGAGAGATATGAATAGGTACAGTATATGGATGAGTGAATATGGATATGTGTGGATCGTTAGAATTTATGGATGGAGAGAGATAAATAGGTCAATGGATGGGTGTATATGGTTAGATATGGATAGGTTTATGGATTTATGGATATGAATATATATATGCGCAGGTGTGTTTATTTGTGGATATGGATAGGTACACGAATGGAGGAATATAACGTCGTTGTTCCTGCAATAACTCCTATGTGACATATTTATCGATTTCCAGATTTTTACTCTATTAAATAACTTAAATAGTGATACAGCAAATAATAAAATCTTCTATATGTAATTACATTTCTTTCTTTCGAAAATGTAAGAATTCACAATCTCCTATGTACGGCTGCCATAGGATAAATTCTGTGGCCGGGAGGAAAAAGGTCTTAAGTAAAAATTTTATACTTTTCAGGAGAGCAGTAGAAAGATTGAAATTGGTGTCAATTATAGAGGTTTTTAATTAAGAGTTTTTTCCTGGATATTATTTGTTTATATTTCTTCTAAAATAGGTAATGTTGCTCATTTAACAAATTTCTTTGTTATTTCCAAAAAATAGCCGCACTTAAGCCCTTTTAAAACTAAAAGCCAAACTGAGTAGAAGGGACTATTAAACATAAGACCTTTTTCATGTCAAAATAAATGAGAAATGTAAATTATTAGAAATGCAAAATGGGTCTTAAACAATTGTAGGATTGTTTACCCTGGTGCTTAAAGTTTTAAAAGGAAAGGGCATCAATATGTGATAAAATGGATCAAATACAAGTTAGACTTTTTTAATGGGGAAGCATGGAAAGTAAACATGTGTTGGTTTGTAAGGAATAAAGTATGAAATATTCTTAACTTCTTTATTCTGTGTGTGCTCGATTCAAAAAGTACTTAGGCCATTAGGTAACGCTCTATAAATCCAGTCAGGAGTATTATTTGACTTTAACCGTTTTACCAGATTGTAGAGAATTGTTTCCGCTTTCAGAATATATAAAAATCTCATTTTCACAAAAAATTGACTTAAGACCTTTTTCCTCCCTGCCACAGAACTAATGTGTTTTTTTCCTCCTACTGAAAAATTGTGTATTTTGCACCAACAACGACGATAAATAGATACAGATACAGATGGATAGGATAAATATAAAGATAGAAGGCTATTTAGAGAAATAAGTAGTGTATAAACACTGCGTTACTCTGTTATGTAGGTTTAGTTTTAACGACTAAACGGGAAAGTACATATATATGTACATATATATACATATATAATATATATATATGCCTGAATAATTGGCATGGAAGTTTCTTTGGTTAGAAAATCAAGAGATTGAACTAAAAACAAGCTTTCAATTACACAAATACGCCTAAATTATTCGACGATCAATAAAAATATGAAGTAGACCCTAATATTGACAGTTTTTTTTTTCAAAATTAGTTTTGTTACAGGTTGCTTAGTATTAATTACCAATTTAAACTCTTGTCATAGCTGGTTTTGCGGGCACATCAAGGAGAACTACACACCGTGAAGAACGCGTCTCAAGTAATTCAAGCATGAACAAAGCGTTGTGTTTTTTTGTATGTCTTGCAACAACTCCGACCAGATCTGTGCAATACCGTCTACACAAAGCAATTGAGTACCAAATGCAGCGATGTACAGTAGTTATAATTATAGATATTGCAAGTCACTATCGACACAAATGTAATTGTGGCAACATGTCGATTCACATTACTCGAATTAGGGAAAGTTTCGAAGGTGGTGATGATGATGATGATGATAATAATAATAATAATAATAATAATAATAATAATAATAATAATAAAACTTTTGCAAGGAAAAGAAAAGTGTAATATATTTTATTGTCGTTATAATCTTAATTTTCATCATCATCATTGCCGTCATCAGCATTATCATCATTAAATACAGTCATCAGGCTTCTTAGACATCAGTTCCTGGCCCATGGTTTAAAATAATTATATACATATGTATAATAATCGTCAAGTATCTGGGAGGCCCAATTTAGTGTGCTTTCGCGCACATAGTCACGTGGGCCAAATACTTTTATTCATTTCTTCGATATTGATGTATCGACATGAGTTCCAATATGCTTCATTATTGATTTATGTATATTTATTTATTTATTTAAATCCACCACCAACAGAAGCAGGCTTCCAATTAGAGGTGGCTTTTACAGATACATACACAAAATACATAATAAGAAAAACAAAACAAAACAAACAACACAAAGGAAAGAAAGAAAATACATAACGGTAATAGATGCTAGAATATAATATTGCAGTTAATATAGTGCCAAATGCCAATAGAATAATGCAAAATTATTTAAAAACTAGAGTAAAACATTATAATACACTTCTTTATAATTTAAATATCTAAGGAAATACAATTCTTTTTAATATTGTATGAAATTTTTCAACGGTTAAACTGAAATCTAATTGAGAATCACAGTTTAAAGACAGAGAGTTGTAAACATTACACATAACAAACAATGGAGAGTTCTTGAAGAAAACAGTTCTAGGAATAGGAATAACAAAAGGTGGCCTATGACGTAATTCTGTTTTTTTTACATTGAACTGAAGGAATTTAAGAAAATCGCAGTTATTCAATATACCGTTAACAGTCTTATAGAGTAAAATCTGACTATTTATTAATCGTCGAGATTTTAAAGTTTTATAATTAAATTAAAAAAATAACTGATTAGGCTATATGAAATTTGCTTGTCATAAGACGACACGTGATGTTCTTAAAAACATAAATAACGTAAAAATCTTTATATACATAGTTTTTAATTAATGGTGGTAGTTACCATTATAATGAAGTTAAAGCACTTATGCGAATTAATGGTAAGTTATAAATGTTACATATTCACAGACAAACCAAATTAATAAAACACAATGTTTTTACACGTACAAGCGTTGTGCTTAATCCAGAGTATAGCACCTGACCAAAACAAATTAGTTCAAGATGTCATGTGAGTGAGCATGCGCAGAGCCATAATCAAGCCGCCTTTGCAGGTGACGAACATTATAATAGAGTTAACGTTTTCATTTGCTCTTCTGAATAGTTTAAAAAGTAAATGTGAACAGTGACTAGAGTAGACGATAAATATGCGAAATAAACTACACCTATGTCATTTTTCTTCTTCATAAAGTGCGTGAAAACTCAAGAGACCGTTCATTCTGCTTGTGCGTTTTAGTGATAAAATAAGGGAATGTCATACTAATGACCTGGCAGTACACTTTGCCACTAATGACTCGTTCATTTATCAAGATGTCTTCGCAAATAAAAATCATTTACTGCAGCAAATATACTTCGTTGTGTCTGTCGGTCGATTGCCAGACATGCAGATAGCTATCACACAGCAATGCAAGCGGCACGCAATAGTAACTCCTCTGAGCCTTGCTGGTCTAATAAGAGAATTTAGATATCTTGTGCATAAAGTGCCGTGCAGCCTAGGACCTGTATTGTAATGTATTGTATTTATTAATATGCCATGGTATTCATACATTGCTTACAGCTAGAATATGGAACAAGTCAAAAAAACTTAATACTATTATAAAATCATAATTTATAGTCACAGTCTAGATGAAATATATACAGACGAGATTTACAATATAGTCTACTAGTACAACAGTGTTATTGAATGTCATGAATTCACCTACAGAATAGAAGGCGTGAGAAATTAGGTACTTTTTAATTTGGCCCTAAATAATTTTATGTTTTGAGTTTCATTTTTTATATCGATAGGGAGGCTATTAAAAAATTTTACTGCCATATAACGCACTCCTTTTTGATAGCACGATAGACTTGCCGATGGAGTATGAAAGTCACATTTTTGACGTGTATTTATGCTATGAACTGTTGAATTAGTTACAAAGTTTTCACGATTACATACGAGGAAGATTATTAATGAAAAGATATACTGACAAGCCATGGGCATTATTTGTAGTTTTTTTTTAAATAGTCCTACACAATTCCCTAGATTTGACACCTACTATTAGCCTATTCTAATTACTCTTTTTTGTAATAGAAATATATTGTTACTATCTGTGGAATTTCCCCAGAATATTATTCCAAAACTCATTACCGAGTGGAAGTATGCAAAGTATATTGTTTTTAAAATATCGATATTTACTATGTTTTGCATAGATATAATAGCAAAACAAGCTGAATTTAGTTTGGGGGTAATTTCTTTAATATGATTTTTCCAATTTAACACATTATCGAATTTTAAGCCAAGAAATTTGGTTGTTGTTGTTTCTAATAGGGATCTGTTATTAATTATTGCGCTAGAAATTTGCGGCGTTGAATTTGGACAGAATTTAAATTGAATTATGTTAGTTTTGTTACAATTTAATACCAATTTATTGACTGAGAACCAGTCACATATTTTGAAGAGAATTTCCTCTGTTGAAGATTGGAATGTGTTGGAGTTTTTGGCTGTAATTACTATACTTGTGTCATCTGCAAATAATATGGGATGACCTACATCTTTTATTAGGGGGGAAAGATCATTTATAAACACTAGAAAAAGTAGGGGACCTAATATTGATCCTTGAGGAATTCCATTATTAATAGTTCCTCATGTCGACGCAGATTTCATAGTTGTATTGATTCAACTTTCTGTTTCCTATCTATGAGATATGAGTGAAACCATTGGTGTGCAACACCTTTAATTCCATAATAATCTAATTTATCTAGCAGCATATTTATCTAGCAGCATTGCTGTGTAAATCATCGTAAAATAATACGAGTGCTGTTTATTCGGATAAACACGAGCTGCGAGCAGTAGCGGACCGTGGGTTTGAAAGTTGAGGAGGCCAAGACGTGACTGATGAGAATATAAAAATATAAGGCCTGTGACGTACCTCATTGCCAAGCGTAGAATTTATAGGTTTTAAGAAACTGAAATTAGGTTTTCCAATTTATTATAGCATTTGAAAACTCATATTTATATAAAGTAAGTTTCTCGTATATGATTACCATCAGAACAAAGGCGAGAAATCTACTTGAAATCGAAACTGATATCACTGTATATAACGAATAGGGCTCAGATTTCAGAAGCTGCTTCCTAAAAAAAAACAGACACATTTATTATTACTTATAATATTGGCATCTTTTTATTGTCATGTTGAACATTGTTTATGTTTCTAAATACAACATAAATGTTTCGGCCCCACAATAATTTTTCCCTTGTAATTATTCAAGTCAGCTTTACAGGAAACTATTTCTGAAAAGTCAGATTTGTATAATACATGTCACTGTTCCTTAACAGAAAACCACAATTTAGGTCGCACAGAAAACGTGTGCACTCAGTGACGGCCCTTTGACGTCTTGTCAACCACTTGAGGTATGTGGATATAAAAGGGAATAATTGAGGCAGGGTCTGGTAGAGTTCCTGGAGCACAGGAGGAAGTGGAGATGAGGAATATGGGTAAGTACGAGTAGATGTGTTCAAAAGGTAGAAAATGAAATAGTGAATAGATGGTGGGGTGTGATACGAAGACCTGTGATTTTGTCGCTGTGATAGGTTTGTCGCTGGTTCCGACTGTGACTATAGTTCGAAAATCCCAGCTCTGAGAAATCGCTATCTTCGACCGATATGTGATTCACAGCGATGGCGACTGACTACGTAAGTATATGTGACAGCTACAGAGTCCAGACAATATTCGCGTCCAGACATCGCGATAACAGCTCAGAGCGTGTTTTATTTTCAATCTCTGGTCTTAACAGAGAGTTATTAGCAGCGTCACCGTTTTTGGCGTGTGAAATAAGTAATGGGAACGTTACATTTGTGTTTTACATTTGTCGCAGTCAGTCTGACAACTGTGTTTGGCAAATGGCTGATGTGACGTGTATAGGAAGTGGTACCATTCTCAGCTGCACTAGCAACATGCTCACAAATGGGCACTATATATCTAGGACACACGCCAAAAATGCTGGCGCCAACCATAACAAACAGTATGTTAAAATCTGAAATATACCTTGAAGAAACGCAATATTTTTAACAGCAATTTATACTTTTAACTTAGAGTTAAGTAACGCTATGTTAGATGCATTTTAACAAAAGTTGAAGAAACCGGGCTTATGAGAGAGATAATGCAAATGATGGGGATACAAGCGCGAAACTGCTTAGACGTTGACAAGGGGAGCCATATTGAAGATACAACTTCTGAACAGACTTGTGTAATTGATGCTCCTTTGTGGAGGATGTAGGGACAGTGAATGAGTTTCTGCTGTATTGAATTGCACGTCTGTTACAGATGCTGGGGCTATGGTGGGAGGGGGTTACTATTTCAAAGCGTAACGTCGTAATAGCATTCACTGTCAAACTTTGAAGCTCAAAGACCACATGCAAAACGTTTGAATGTGGCCTTACGCCTTTTGCTTCGCTGTTCAAGACAGGGATGTTCCTCCGCTGAATTAATGCTATAGAAAGGACTTATCTGTGAACTCAGGTTCGATTTTTTGGGAACGAAATTATGGTAGACGAAGTCGGAAATGAGGTGAGGATTTCCTTCAACATTACAATATGCAAATTGTGTTTCTTCAACACTCTCAATTTCATCTTCTATTTCATGTCTGAAGTAATATGGTTACAAGTTGATACAGGCTATATGAGCTTCGGAGAGGACGTATGGACATGAACCAGATTGGGCTCAAATTTATTTACACAAAGTCTGAAATATGCACATTAAAACATTATGAAAAAACATGCTAAATCCATTTTTTTCAAACCTGCTTTACAGGGAGCTACTACCTGAAAGCCAGATTTGCATAATACATTCGTTACTGTGATATGTTAACAGAAAGCCACAATTTAAGTCACGCAGAGTATTGTGTGCACTCATAGTTGAGTTCAGCTCACTTGAGTTGTGTGGATACAAAGGAAAAATTGTGACGGGGTAGCCCAGTCGTTAGAGCGTTCGCGCGCTAAGCGAAAGGTCCCGGGATTGATACCCGGCTCCGGAACAATTTTTCCTTGAAATTATTCAAACCTGCTTTACAGGGAGCTACTACCTGAAAGCCAGATTTGCATAATGCTAAATCCAATTTTTGTGGGGTTTATTATCTTTCTTTAAAAATGTGAATGATACGTCATGTATATACAGGGTGAACCGTAGTAATGTCATTAATTTCAGAGAGGTTATTCTTTGAGATACTTCATAATGCAATTTTGCTCGTTTTTGCTTCCTTTTCTAGATAAAAATTATTGTGTATAAAACATTTCATAGCGTGTTTCGGGAAAACCATTCATTGAATTCTCAATACAGTCCGCAATTTAAGACAGAGTGCAAAATTTAAATTACGGTTTATTTAACGACGCTCGCAACTGCAGAGGTTATATCAGCGTCGCCGGATTATTTTACGACACTTTATCAACAGCCTAGGTTATTTAGCGTCTGAATGAGATGAAGGTGATAATGCCGGTGAAATGAGTCCGGGGTCCAGCACGGAAAGTTACCCAGCATTTGCTCGTATTGGGTTGAGGGAAAACCCCGGAAAAAACCTCAACCAGGTAACTTGCCCCAACCGGGAATCGAACCCGGGCCACCTGGTTTCGCGGCCAGACGCGCTGACCGTTACTCCACAGGTGTGGACACGTCGCCGGTGTGCCGGAATTTTTGTCCCGCAGGAGTTCTTGTACATCCCAGTAAATCTACTGACATGAGCCTGTGGCATTTAAACACACTTAAATGCCATTGACCTCGGCCGGATCGAACCCGCAACCTCGAGCATAGAAGGCCAGCGTTATACCGACTAAGCTACGGAGGGCGACAGAGAGTAGTATATTGTGATAATAAATGACTGAAAGAATTTTAGTTTTGTCCTTACAAACCTAAACAATTATTCATCAATTGATCTATTAAAATATAATACATAGCTAGTAAGTTAATTCAATTTAAAAATATAAACAATTCAATCAGTTGAGATACACAGAAATTGATAATAGCCTATATTATGAAAATTACTTCAAATTACAAGCATAACAATTCATCAGTTTAGCAGAGCTATGCAGATTACTATTCAATTTACAGCATATACAATTCATAAGCAAGCCATACAGAAATATACAATACATAGTAAACAGATTAATTCAGTTTACAAACATACTGTCATTAAGTTATATAAAATTGTACAATTCATATCAAGTAGATTAATTCAACTTATAAACATAAACAATAATTCATCAGTTGAGCTATGCAGACTACTATTCAATTTACAGCATACACAATTCATCAGTTAAGCTGTACAAAAATATATAATACATACAGTCATAGTAAACAGAAGGAAAAATGTTAGATTTTGAGTAAAATATTTGTTCTAACAATTTATATCTTACAAACTTCTAAGTTCGGTGTACCATTCACAGGGACATTCAGCGATAAACACGACGGTATTTTACGTTCAGTATTCAAAACATGTAGATTTCTAAACGAAAAAACACTTCCTCTGTTATTATTATTATTATTATTATTATTATTATTATTATTATACCATTATTATTATTATTATTATTATTATTATGCTTGAATATGCATCTGTTGTATGGAACTCCATTACTTCCACTGACTCGGCTAAATTGGAGAATATCCAAAGAAAATTTATTTCCTTGTGTTCTTATAGATTTTTACCAAATTCCGATTATAACTATGAGATTAAATGCAATTATTTCAATTGCGGTAGTTTGTTCACCAGACGTCAGGATCTTGATTATTTATTTTTTTGCAAAGTCATTAAGGGTGATATTGATTGTGAATCTTTCATAAGCAATATCAGTCTTCGTATTCCTGCTAATGGTTTAAGATTTCATATATTGTTTTATAATAAGAATCCTAAATCTCTCTCTCCGGTCTGCAGATGCATTAAATATGCTAATTTGCATGGATTCAACTTGGATCCATTTAATGTGTAGTATATCTTTGAGTTTTAACTCACTGATCTAATTTTAATAATTATTTGTCCATATATTTCTTGCATTTGGTCTATTAATTCATGTAGACCATTCCATTATTTCAATTCTCATTGTACTAATTTTATAATTATTATTTGATCAATGATTGATGTAGACCATTATATTGTTTGTATTTCATCTCATTGCCATTTTCTATCATTCATTCTCATCATCATTTGTTGTTTTGTTCTGTTTTGTATCGTGCAAAACTGTAATTGGCCTTGTGCTATTGTTTTTGCACGTTAATATTCTAAATAAATAAATAAATAAATAAATTATTATTATTATTATTATTATTATTACTATTACTATTACTACTACTACTACTACTACTACTACTACTACTACTACTACTACTACTACTACTTACTTACTCTCTTTTAAGGAACCCGGAGGTTCATTGCCGCCCTCACATAAGCCCGCCATTGGTCCCTATCTTGAGCAAGATTAATCCATTCTCTATCATCATATCCCACCTCCCTCAAATCCATTTTAATATTATCTTCCCATCTACATTTCGGCCTCCCTAAAGGTCTTTTTCCCTCCGGCCTCCCAACTAACACACTATATGCATTTCTGGATTCGCCCATACGTGCTACATTCCCTGTCCATCTCAAACGTCTGAATTTATGTTCCTAATTATGTCAGGTGAAGAATACAATGCATGCAGTTCTGTGTTGTGTAACTTTCTCCATTCTCCTGTAACTTCATCCCTCTTAGCCCCAAATATTTTCCTAAGCACCTTATTTTCAAACACCCTTAATCTCTGTTCCTCTCTCAAAGTGAGAGTCCAAGTTTCACAACCATACAGAAGAACCGGTAATATAACTGTTTTATAAATTCTAACTTTCAGATTTTTCGACAGCAGACTGGATGATAAAAGTTTCTCATCCGAATAATAACAGGCATTTCCCATATTTGTTCTGTGTTTAATTTCCTCCCGAGTATCATTTATAGGTGTTACTGTTGCTCCCAGATATTTGAACTTCTCCACCTCTTCAAGAGATAAATTTCCAATTTTTATATTTCCATTTCGTACAATATTCTCGTCACGGGACATAATCATATACTTAGTCTTTTCGGGATTTACTTCCAAACCTATTTCTTTACTTGCTTCCAGTAAAATTCCTGTGTTTTCCCTAATCGTTTGTGGATTTTCTCCTAACATATTCACGTCATCCGCTTAGACAAGGAGCTGATTTAACCCGTTTTATTATTATTATTATTATTATTATTATTATTATTATTATTATTATTATTATTATGTATATTAAAGCAGTCGGATGTTCCAACGCGTGGCGTCGGTCACGCCACTCCTCCCCGTAGTCATGCTTGGAGACCAGAACGCGTGCCGGAAGCCCGTGGCCACTTCTTGCCGATTGCATCTCGTGGAGGTCACCCCAGTGACCGATACTCCCACAACAAGGTGAAGGTTGTTCTCAAGAAGCGTCCCATAAAACTGTGTTCACGATCGGAAATCAGACTGCCATCGACATGCATCTTGGGAAAGTGGGGGAAAGTGGATCACGTTAAAAATCACTCGGACCGCGTTTCTCTCCTGTTTCTGAACAAGTTCTTGATGAGATAATCTCTAAAATGCATATCAAGTTCCCATCTCGCCGTAATCGAGGGCGTGGAAGCAGGAATGGTCGTATTGCTGTAAACTTGTCAGTTTTCCTTCAACATGTTGATCATGGTGTTAAAGTCGCCTGGTATCAGCCCCACAGAAGTTCCAAACCAACCACACAATGTTAGTAATTTAGAAATATGCACTACATCCAGTATACGAATCTTTAATTGCAGGAAACTATGGTCACAATTTTTCTCAAATTCAATTTTTCCCATGGTTATAATGTTCATACATAGGCCTTTCAAGTAGTGCAGAAACCCCACACGTCCAGTGCTCAGTGTACAGTTCGTAGAAGTACCACAAATTCCAGTCGTGTGGAATTGTTTAGAAACTAAAAGAAATCTGTTTTCTTTTCTATGTTTGGAACAACTGGATAATACACACGGCAGAGCAATGTCGATAGTCGACGCTACTCGCTGGCCGGGCCGTACCGAGCCGTGACAAACAAAACACAATCGAAATGATGGTAGTAAAATTCGCGAATATATTCTTAAATAATTCACTGCATTAGTCAAGTGCAAGACTTCTGGCTTCTGTTGCATTCAAACAATTATAAAATACGATAATTTGGTCCAGGGAGCATCCGTTTTTGATACAAAGATAATTTGTTTGGCTTGTTTCTTAAAATTACGAAATGGCGTTCCTGTGCTTAACATTTAATAAAAAACGAAATATAGCAAAACTGTTTTGTCCCGAGACTCTCATCTAAGTCACATAAAAGACACGTAATCTATTTCAATCTATTTGCGCAAATATACCTTGTAGCTAACAGTGGTGCTATCTCTCAGTAATGTTCAGAACGAAGGAGATAGAGAGAGAAAATAAACAAATTTCTCCCTTCAACGACGCCACACACCAACGTCGTGTTCTTATGTTGGCGAGATTGTGTATTTACTTAAATTTGGTGCTAAACGTAACGGCACGGTTCAAAGACACCGTGAGAATTCTCCAGTTTAGCGCTATGGAGTTTTTTTTAACAGAATTAAATGAATTTGAAGAATTGAATATACCTAGGTACTATTCACATAATTTTGCATTTTTGTATGTTTGTATACTTTTTTCAACTTCTTTGCTTAAATACCGTCACCTGATTGCAAGAACTAGGTAACTCAATTTTTTCTATTTTGAGATATTGCCTATTTACTTATTATTTGCACTAAGAAATATGTCTTGTTTTCTTTTATCTATTTGTTACATTGAAAAACAGATGTTGCTGGTATCTTTCGATCAGTTGCGTAGTTCTTGCATTACATTCTGCGCGATTTTTACCATGCTCAAACAGAGATAACTAAAAAACGCAAATTTTGAGTTACCTAGTTCTTGCATTCACATGACGAATTTAAAATTCTTTATAAGATAACAAAATTGATGCGGTGACATCAATAACCATTCAAATCTACTTCTGGCCATTCATTTTTTGCAAATTTGAAATTAAATTTAGGATATTTCCACAAGTGTTACGACTTTAAAAGTCGGTATACTACTTTGTCTTGATCTCGAAAACAACCAGAAATATAATGTGCAAAAAATAATTATTAGGTATGAAATAAAAAAAAGTTTCTTGCATTTTTCTCGAAACTTGTGTACATGGACTTGAATGGTTATTGATCTCACCGCTTCAATTGTTCTTCTGCATCTTCTTCGTCCAAAAATTGTTTTAAACAGATTATTACACTTTTACTACGTCTTACTACTTTTGACCAATAAAACGGTATGGAACGACGTGTTTCAACTAATCGCCATGATTACCCTACAATTTATATCATCTCTCTAGCATTTGTTTTTATCACCTCCCTAGCATTTGCTTCTTTGTTTGCCAACATTGTACTTTCAGTAATTGTATCTTTTGAAATTATTCATGTTTATTTCATCATCCTTAATTAAAACTTTTCTATCATTTATCTTGTTTATATTATTTGTGTTATGTTACAGCTTCTGCTGTATGAGATTATGGATAGTCACGTATCAGAAATTGTTTAATATATATTTATATTGAAGTGGAATGCAATTGTTTTAATGAAAATGAATCAGCAAAATCTTCCTGACTAGTAATCGTTTATAGAGTTCAATGAAGATTGTATAGTTGGCACAACTGGTAACAAGAGAACGGCAGATCATAACACACTACTACCATCTAGTGGCATATTTGTGATGATGATATGATACAATAATACATTTTAAGACAGTTTATACATATTTTAGTAAGTTAATTAATATTTTATTATATTAGAGTATTTTATTTCTTCTAATCTTTATATACTTTCTTATAATCGTGTAATAATCAGTTAAATCCCACTCGAGTTTTGATTTTCTCTAGATAAATTAAAGCCTTTAGTGAGATTACTGTTGATAAAATTATTGTTGCTAGTCGTGAATTACAGAAACCTTGCATGTCCAGGCAATTCAATTTTTTTTTTCAAATAACAATAAGTTGTAAATGATTTGGTAACTTTTTATTTTGTGCAAGCATTGATTATAGAATTTCGTTACTATTTTTAGAAATATTCATTACATTATTGAGACGAACTACAGTCCATATCACAAACCGTGTTAATGGTTTTTAATGATTTGGTAAATTTCTTACGTTGAAGATATATTGGTTTTCGAATCTATCACATTTCGTTAGTAATTTAAAAAATATTCACTACGTAATTAAGAGCAAATGTTTTCGATATAGACCCCTACGATTCACCCTGTATATAGTTTTTGATGAATTGGTAAATTTATTATGGCGTTGAAGATGTATTGGTTTTCCAATCAATCATATTTCGTTGTTACTTCGGAAATATGCACTACATAGTTGAGACGAACTCTACTCAATACAGTATATACAAATCACATGCCGTTATTATACTCGAAATATTCACTACATTGTTGATACGCAGTATAATTGATATATACAAATCTGTTAATATTTTTTGATTTGGTAAATTCCTTATGCCGCACATGTATTGATTTTATAATAATCACATTTCGTCAGTGTTTAAAAAATCGTGGTGTTAATATAATCGTAATGTCGAGTTCATAATAAAATGCGTAGAGCCTAACCTATAATTTTCAAATACGAATAAATAATAAAAATATTGAATTTGTTATAAATATAGGATACTGTAAGTCATTTTCAGTATAAAAACATGACAGGCCTACTTAAGCACTTCAGAGTAAAGCGGTATAATATATTAATCTAATAAATTTCCAATTTTTTAAAGAGGTCAAGTCTTTATTTTTCAAATATTTATCAACGACTTTCATATTAGAGAAGGCTTTGGTATGTAGCTATAACCTATGCTTTCATGGAAAAATTATGAAATGCACTCACGAAATAAGATACATTTTTCACGTGGGAATTATCATATTTTCTCGAATACCCCGCGCCTAGAAATAAGCTGCGCAGTCCACTTTTGAAAGGAAGGGGAAACAGAACGAGTTGGCTGAGACGGTAGCGTTTGAAACTCGCATTCGAGAGATCCTGAGTTTAAATCCCGTGGCCGGCTAATATGATTGTTTTTCATGGTTCCCCTCAGTCACAAAGGCAAATGCCGGATTGAAAGTTAGTGACGCGAGAAAGAGTTCACAGTATTTTTGCCTGTGTCAGGATTCTTTTTTATGCCGTAATTCTGCGATATTGATTTTCTAGTTTCGCTTTTCTTCGAAGAAAAGGTGCTAAGAAGTTTGATTAGCCTTAAAAGTCCATTTCCCTCCCTCGGTTATATTTAAATTAGTGGACTTCTGTTTCAGTAGCAACGCTGGGCCGCCACTGAGGACGATTCATATTTGACTGTAGACCACATCATTTTGTGCCACGCCCTAAGTCGAAATAGTTTCATCAGTTTATAAAACCTGCCCTTGGACAATACAGCAGTCAAGTTACGCCGCTTTTCCATGAAATTCATCAAATATTTATGCGCAATTCACGTAAGTTAATGTTGTTTTGTCGGGGAAACTGGCGTACGAAATCGCTTCTGGAAATTAGTCACAGTGGCTGGAGAATGAATCACTGACGTCACGACATTTCTTAATTCCGAATAAAAAATTGCCTTATCGTCCTTATGAACTTGAAGTGTTACGACCTGACTCACACGGCCGAGTCACGCACGTGTTCTGAGAACAGAGTAACCCCGTTTCTCACTCTGCCCCCCGAGACCAAGTAGCCAAGCCTATTTCCTTCATTGTTGTGAGAGTGACAAAATCTTTATGTTATATATAAGGAGCGGATTTCTATGTAATTAAATATTATTTTTGCGTGTGATAACACAATTAACAAAGTTAAAAATCCCGAACATGAAGTTCCAAGTTTAAAACCCGAATTTTATTTCACATAAAAACACATATTTCCACAAAAAAAATTATGTGCATACATATTTTCAGGAAATCTATTATAAACACATAAATCTTGGAGTTTTTTTACTTAAATAATTTTTTACAAGAACTTTCAAACATTTTAAAACTAAATCAATTATGTCACCTAGAAGTATGTTATCTTTTTAAGAATTCTTGGTTGTTTCGAGTTTCTAAGCGCTGTGTGGTGTATCTGTGATCCAATTTCGTAATAGTATCGCGTCAAGTTCTGAGAACTGCTAGGCAGCATATCAGTGTTATTATTAGAGAATAAATTAACGTGGACAAGGAGGAGAGATCTTGCAACACATAATTAGGAATGTTTATTGTTGCTGAAGATGATTTCATTCCACGCTTTGTTTGTGAAACACAACAATTAAGAGCTCGGATATGAATATTATGTAATTTAAACAAATCTCTCGCCTCTCGCTCATGTCCATCAAGCAAGGCAATATGTCTTGTTGTGATTCCCTGTTATCGGGCTTCGTCAAGCGATATCCTTCAAGATATACTGAAAGACGGTTGTTTTAAAAAAACGATTTGGCTTTCCTATTAGCAAATCTAAGCTTTTTGTGTGACACCATAAAAAAAAACTCGAAACATCCAAAAACCTGTTGTCTGAAACAGGGAGGTGCGTGCCATGGAAATTAAACTAGACTCGCTACCAAATTCAGAAGTACAAGTACTAAGGGACAAATTCCAGAACGTGTTTGGGAAAAACAGTGGATATAAAAAAATGTGTAAAGTTGCTCAAGTATTGGAGGGTGTGTGCCTGTAGGTGAAATTAACGGTGTATGTGTTTGTGACATTCCTCTCTTTAAATATGCACGTCTGACGTCCTGTGATGTGGAAAGATCGTTTTCACAGTATAAGTCGTTGTTCAGAGATAATCGGCATGCATTTGTGATGGAGAATTTGGAGATGACCTTTGTTGTTCACTGCAATTCTCGGCCAACTACTAGCACTGAAGTGTGGTTGGTGAGTGCCTAGTAACATTTTTTTCCAAGCTGAGTAAGGTATTTTTGTCATATTTAAAAAAATATATATATTTTTTTTATTTTTAGCAAATGTTTTCGTACTTTTAGCACATAAAAATATATATATTTAATTTTTTAGCACATAAAAATCCGCTCCGTAGTTATATATTATGGGTTAAGCTGAAGTTTCGCAACCTGATAAGCAATTCCATGAACTAGAAAGTGATTCTTTAATTTAAATTTGGATTTTGATATTGTCCAACAATCTCTGACATGGTCAGGTGTATATTTAACAATTTCATGTTAAGTAATAAAAATATTTTTGTTATGGATCGTACAAACAAATTAGAGACAGAAAGAAATCCAGAAAAGTGACTGAGGTTGTTGTTACTTTCTCCTACACCCTCTCAACATGACCTATCATCATCATCATCATCATCATCATCATCATCATCATCATCATCATCATCAATGGCACGACAGCCCTTCATGGGCCCTGGCCTTCTTCAGAAGTTTTCGCCATTCCTCCCTATCCAATGCCAAACTTCTCCAATTTCTAACACCCAAAGTCTTGATGTCATCCATCACACAGTCTTCCCATCTCAATCTCGGTCTCCCAACCTTCCTTCTTTCCATCGGATTAAATTTAAAAACTCTCTTCGCAACCCTATCATCTTGCATTCTCACAACATGCCCGGCCCAATCCAATCTTCTTATTTTTATGAATTTAACAATGTCCGGCTCATTATATAATCTGTACAGTTCGAAATTATATCTTCTTCTGCATGTTCCGTTTTCTCTAACTGGTCCAAAGATTTGCCTAAGAATCTTTCTTTCAAATGTACATAATAATGTCGCATCTGACTTCGACAATGGCCAAGTCTCAGATGCGTAAGATAGTACAGACCTTATAAGAATTTTATACATCATAATTTTTGTATTCCTAAATATAATTTTTGATTTCATATGTCTTCTAAGACCATAAAAGCATCTATTGGCAGATAATATTCGTATTTTTGTTTATTTCAGAACTAACATTATTTTTGTTGTAAATTTCAGAGCCAAGATAGATAAAACTTCAAAGTTTCAAGTTTAAAAGAGCCTATTTCCAAGTAAGGGAGTCCATTTATATTAGCTCTCGTGACTGGCATATACTTTGTTTTTTCTTCATTAATTTGTAAATGTATCTTTCTTGCTGCCTTTTCCAGCTTAATAAAGGCCTCTTTCATTGCTGCCTGACTTCTTCCTATGATATCTAAGTCATCAGCGTAAGCCAGCCAGCACCTGAATCGACTTATAGAAAATAGTTCCCCTAGTATTAATACGTGAATCCCTCATGACTTTCTCCAGTGCTATATTAAAAAGGAGACAAGGTAGTGAATCTCCTTGTCGGACAACATGACCTATGCCGGTAAAATTTATTCTCCTAGCCGACACCATCCTCCTCAAGCTCATTGTCAGGCAGCTGTCCGAAACTTTGAGTGATGTCCAGCATTTCCTTGTCGCTCAGAACTGTCAAAGTCCGAAAGAAAGTCTTTAAAGAAAGAGTAAAAAAACATTCAAACAATATGACAAAACCCAGCCTACCCCTACAGATTAAGCGCAGTTTAAATAATTCACCCACGGCTACTCTAGAGTCAACTGTACCCGTATTTTTATATGCAGACTTATTTTTTCATTAACTAAAAATTTAATGGGCCTAGCTGTGAGAATTCCACACAGTTTGGCAACACTGCTTCATAGTCGCTTTAGAACAGCATGCTGAATTTCGTCACAACCTAATGCAGAATCCTGTACAACTAAAATTAGTTACGCTGCTTTATTGGCATGATGAAAATATATTCACTGACAAAGATTTTGTACATCTTGATTACACAACTTTTAACACTGTATCACTTCGGGATATGTATGATAAGAAATTAAATTACAACATCGCATACAGAACCTGACATAATTAGGAACATTAAATCCAGACGTTTGAGATGGGCAGGGCATGTAGCAAGTACGGGCGAATCCAGAAATGCATATAGAGTGTTAGTTGGGAGGCCGGAGTGGAAAAGGACCTTTAGGGAGACCGAGACGTAGGTGGGAGGATAATATTAAAATAGATTTGAGGGAGGCGGGATATGATGATAGAGAATGGATTAATCTTGCTCAGGATAGGGACCAATGGCGGGCTTATGTGAGGGCGGCAATGAACCTCCGGGTTCCTTAAAAGCCAGTAAGTAAGTAAATATCGCATACAGAACAAATAACACTCTACAAAAACATCTCAGCATACAAACAGCACAAACAACAAATACAACCTCACAGGCGAATACAAACTCAAATGTAACACCTGCAACAACTTCTACATAGGACAGACAGGCAAGTCATTTCAAACACGTTACAAAGAACACATCACAGCCATAACAAAATTACAAAACACCTCCACAGATGCAGAACACATCACAAATGCCAACCACACCTACAGAGACATCAACACAGACATGGAAATACTGCACATCCAACCAAAAAGCCAGAAACTCAACACACTAGAACAATATGAAATATACAGACACACGAAAACACACCCCAACGATATTCTCAACATACAACTCAATTTCAAAACATATACACTCTTTGACTCAACACTATGAACGACCCTCACAGGAAACAAGAGGCGCCAAGACCAACAACGACCAGTTCTGAAGATGACCCAAAATAGGTCGAAACATGTTAACAAGGTACGTTAAAATTTAACACAAGAAAGTTCTTATCATACATATTCCGAAAATATTTTGTGTTCAATCTGTTCTACTTACCAGCTTCCAGTCATCGCAGATCTCACAGGTTGCAGTTCATAATTGTATTCAGTCCCGCACCAAGAAGTTTACTACCATGCTCAAAAGTAAACCACAGTTATAGTACCCGCAAATGAAAATATTTAAATAACCACTTTAAAATTCTTTGAGGCATGTCTTATGTGTTGCACTGTCGTTTAACAATAATCTTGTTGAATCCGAAGATATAGATCAAGAGATGAGAGACAGAAATGAGATCCGACCCACAAAACTATCAGGAGCAAACTGAATTTTACAGTCCCTGTTTTTACATGGCTGGTTGTATATCGATCATGCCAGCTTGCATGCGGTACCGGCCGACATAAAATCGTCTTCCCCGAGACTCTCTCCAAATCGATGTTGTGTTTTATTGCACTTTGATTGCATCTCAAGTGTTTGATGAGATTCCCGTAGTTAAACTTGCGGCACTGCTTCCAGGCGCCTCTACACGCAGGGACACGCACCTTGCGGCTTCTGAGGGCCACGTGTTCTTGCAGATGCTGTACTAGAAGGGTTGAGGCCGTGCCTGGTACAGCAGGGGGTGGACACGCAACCCCCACTTACATTTTGGCGGTCTGGCCTCTTCGGCTTTATAACGATCTATTATTTTTATTACGATTTATTATTTTATTACGATCTATTATTATTATTATTATTATTATTATTATTATTATTATTATTATTATTATTATTATTATTATACATACACTACTTAGGCCTATATTATATTATGCTTTAGTAAGGTCTAAATTAGAATATGCATCGGTTGCGCGGAACTCTATTACTTCAACTGATTCAGCTAAACTAGAAAATATCCAAAGAAAATTCATTTCTCTTTGTACGTTCAGATTTGTACCTAACTCCTCTTCTTTAAATTATGAGTTATCTAGTAAATATTTTAACTGTACCAGTCTGTATTCGAGACGTCAGGATATTGATTACACTTTCTTTAATAATGCTATTAATGGTGTCATTGATTGTGATTCTTTTATACATAACACCTACCTTAGAATTCCCGTGAAAGGTTATTATTTAAATCCCTTTCTCCAATAGCCAGGTGTATTAAAAGTGCTAATTTGCAAGATCTGATTTGATTTTACTTATGCATGATATGTCCTTACTTGTTATTTAATATCTTTTATTATTTGTTAGCTATTGCCATTTATTTTGTTGCAGTTGGTGAATGATTAATGTTGACCATTATATTGATTGTATTTCATCTCACTGCCATTTCTGTCATTCATTCTCATAATCATTTGTTCTGTTTTGTTTTGTTTTTTATTTTGTGCTAAACTGTAATTGGCTTTGTCCTGTTGTTTTGCACATTAATATTCGAAATAAATAAATAAATAAATAAATAAATAAATAAATAAATAAATAAATAAAATATTATTATCATTATTGTTATCATTATTATTATTATTACTATTATTATTATTATTACTATTATTATTATTATTATTATTATTATTATTATTATTATTATTATTTACTTACTTATGGCTTTTAAGGAACCTGGAGGTTCATTGTCGCCCTCACATAAGCCCGCCATGGGTCCCTATCCTGTACAAGATTAATCAATGTCATCATATCCCACCTTCCTCAAATCCATTTTAATATTATCCTCCCATCTACGTCTCGGCCTCCCCAAAGGTATTTTCTCTCCGTCCTCCCAACTAACACACTATATGCATTTCTGGATTCACCCATATGTGCTACATGCCCTGCCCATCTCAAACGTTTGGATTTAATGTTCCTAATTATGTCAGGTGAAGAATACAATGCGTGCAGTTCTGCGTTGTGTAACTTTCTCCATTCTCCTGTAACTTTATCCCTCTTAGCCCCAAATATTTTCCTAAGAACCTTATTCTCAAACAACCTTAATCTCTGTTGTCCACACCTGTGGAGTAACGGTTAGCGCGTCTGGCCGCGAAGCCAGATGGCCCGGTTTCGATTCCCGGTCGGGGCAAGTTCCTGATTGAGGTTTTTTCCGGGGTTTTCCCTCAACCTAATATGAACAAATGCTGGGTAACTTTCGGTGCTGGACCCCGGACTCATTTCACCGGCATTTTCACCTTCATCTCATTCAGACGCTAAATAACCTAAGATGCTGATAAAGCGTCGTAAAATAACCTACTAAAAAGCAATTAACCTCTGTTCCTCTCTCAAAGTGAGAGTTCAAGTTTCACAATCATACAGAAAAGCTGATAATATAATTGTCTTATAAATTGTGTCTTTCAGATTTTTTGACAGAAGACTAGATGACAGAAGCTTCTCAACCGAATAATAACAGACATTTATTATTATTATTATTATTATTATTATTATTATTATTATTATTATTATTATTACTACTACTACTACTATTATTATTATTATTATTACTATTATTTTTTCCGGGGTTTTTCCTCAACCTAATATGAGCAAATGCTGGGTAACTTTCGGTACTGGACCCCGGACTCATTTCACCAGCATTATCACCTTCATCTCATTCAGACGCTAAATAACCTAAGATGTTGATAAAGCGTCGTAAAATAACCTACTAAAAAGCAATTAACCTCTGTTCCTCTCTCAAAGTGAGAGTCCAAGTTTCGCAATCATACAGAACAACCGATAATATAATTGTTTCATAAATTCTTTTAGATTTTTTGACAGAAGACTAGATGACAAAAGCTTCTCAACCGAATAACAGACATTATTATTATTATTATTATTATTATTATTATTATTATTATTATTATTATTATTATTACTATTACTATTATCATGATCACTTTCATCATCAATAAATCAGCGCTTCTTATCATGAGCAGCCAGCGGCGTGGCTCAGTCGGTTAAGGCACTTGCCTGCCGATCTGAAGTTGCGTTCGGGCGCGGGTTCGATCCCCTCTTGGGCTGATTATCTGTTTGGGTTTTTTCCAAGGTTTTCCCCAACCGTAAGGTGAATTCCAGGTAATCTATGGCGAATACTCGGCCTCATCTCGCCAAATACCATCTCACTATCACCAATATCATCGACGCTAAATAACCTAGTAGTTGATACAGCGTCGTTAAATAACCAAATAAAATAAAATAAAAATAAAAATATCATGGGCATGAGCAAATGCTAGAGACATGGTCAAACTACAGTAGAAATCAGGCATCGCAAAATTGTGTTTCGTGAAACAGCGCCTGAAATCTAATGTATTTTTGTTGATTATTTTACGACGCTTTATCATCAGCTTAGGTTATTTAGCGTCTGAATGAGATGAAGGTGATAATACCGGTGAAAATGAGTCCGGGTCCAGCACCGAAAGTTAGTCAGCATTTGCTCGTTTTGGGTTGAGGGAAAACCCCGGAAAAAACCTCAACCATGTAACTTGCCCCGACGGGCCACCTGATTTCGTGTCCAGACGCGCTAATCGGTACTCCACAGGTGTGGACAATGTGATGTAAGTTCCACATGACAACACCCCTTCCTCTAGCGTTGTCTGTCAGCATTGGCTCATGCTGGTGTCCAGTACTGTCTGAATAGTGATTTGGCGTTCATAACAGATATTTCTGAACAGCTGAAGAAACTAAACTGCCGACTTCAAGGACGTGATCAGAACATAGTTGACATGTATGGCGCGGTGAAATCTTTTTCCATGATGATATGTTCGGAAAGTGCTATTGAAAGGAAAAAGTTTCATCATTTTTATTTTCTAAAGTCACTTTCAAATGTTTCTGATTCAAGAATAGATAATTACTGCGACATGCTGAAAACATTACTTTCAGAATTTAGAGTTAGAAGGTTTTGTGATTTTAAACAAATGGAAAATGATTTCTCTCTATTTGCAAATCCTTTTAACACACCCATTCTGATGGTACGACCAAACTTACAATTGGAGTTTGCTGATCTCCAAAGTGACACCAGCGTATAGGTAAGTAAGTATGGACACTTCGCGTCGGTACCTTTGATGTAGCAGGACTGATTTCAATGACCTTCAAGCCAGCTAGAGCGTGAGATTCTGCTTTCTCCCTAGAGTTGGCGCTGACATCACACCGGCTAGCAGTCGACACAGCGGAAATATAACACACATAATTAACACATCTAGGTACATTATGTACTCAAATAAAATAAATTGGATCCATAAAATAATAAATCCGTCATTAACTGTAATATCTAGACTCTAGAGTCCCTTTGTAATGAGAGTTGAGACGTTGACCCCAACAACAATTAAAATATGTAATGAAATGATAGCAATGAAAATTGCAAAGAAAACTCTTATGAGATGTAAAACCATGTACCTATATTATATTATATACAAATATTAAACGAATTCGATACTTAATTTTATAATGTATTATATTATCTATACTAATAATAAATCTGTAGCCGAAATTTTTCTGATAATTTTCGATTTTCCAAAAATAATTGGTCCTAACATATAAAATTAACCACCCTGAAACCGAAAATCGCATTTTTGAAATTTTTGTTTGTATGTCTGTCTGTATGTTTGTTACCTTTTCACGCGATAATGGCTGAACCGATTTATATGAAAATTGGAATATAAATTAAGCTCGTTGTAACTTAGATTTCAGGCTATATGGCATTCAAAATACCTTATTTAAAATGGGGGTTATAAGGGGGCCTGTATTTAATAAATCGAAATATCTCGCTTATTATTGATTTCTGTGAAAAATGTTACATAACAACAGTTTCTTTAAAAATGATTTCCGATAAGTTTTATTCTTTACAAAATTTTGATAGGACTGATATTTAATGAGATAAATGAGTTTTAAAATTAAAATAACGCCATCTAAGACGGTGCAATGAATTAAGAACAAAATATGACTTCGTCTATAAGGGGCCTTGGACAACAACAATCGAAACAGGGGCCTTGGACATCAACAATCGAAAGCTATTAAACGTAGCCTACAGAGAATGTTTCTGTGTTTGTATGAAGTCATATCAGAAGCTAAATTAACCGATTTGTATAATTAATTATTATTTCACCATTGGAAAGTGTACTTTCTCTAGATGGACATAATGCTATAATGTTATTACAGTAACGTCTGAGTAAATCGAGGACAGGTAAGATTAAAATACTTCTTATGCACAGAAAATTTGATAGACTATTTTGTACATTCGTTTTCTGTATTTCTTAAAACAATATTTATGTACACTCATTTTAATATAAGAGAATTAACGAACAACGAGAGTGTATTGATTTAGTATGCAGTAATAGTACGTTAGCTTAGCAATCCATTATTTTATAATTCAAATTTTAACTATGCTCAATTGAATCGTGTTAAAATACATAAAATATATATGAAATAAATGCAATGCAAAAAAAAATTGGGTAATGAGCGAAGCAGAATATCTTGCGCTGTTGTAAAGTTGTTCCCTGGATCAAACTTCCTATTTTAATTATGTAATTACTTAATATTTATTTCTAACAGGTGCAGCGGAGCGCACGGGTACGGCTGGTTTTATAATATAATATATTATATCTGAAATATAAAAAAATATTATTACAACTAGTTTGTCACTGAGAAATAAGGAAAAGCTGTTTACTTGTATTTATTTGAAGCAAAGCGTTACTGGATTATGCAATAAGGTAGGCGATGTTTGGATCCTGTGTCTCAACTCTATACTCAATTATTATCTTAGCGTATGATCGATTACACTAACCTCTAGCGCTTGAAAGTGGAACTAAACGCCGGCGCACAGAGAAACAAAACACAGGAAAATTTGCTCAGTGTCCATTCTTTATAATCCCTATTCGCTGGGTCCGCCTTGTTAAATTTAAATGTGGCGAGTATGAAGACAAATGAAGAAAAATACCAAACTTTTATTTGAAATCCCAAACATCCTTGCAATTCCAACCATGCTCACAATATTAATTAGGCCTACCAACAGCACCTGCAATTGTAGGAATTCGACGACTGTTACTGCAGTAATATTATTAGATTTCGTGGCGAGACATACAAGCTGAGGGATGTGTACTAAGGCATTAGCGACGCCTGTTTATGTCGTGGCAGTGCTAGAGCTCGCGTGTGCCGTCCGATAGCATCTCCAAGAACCCAAGGCCTCCGTCGTCGCCTACACAACACTCATCACATAAACAAACAAATAATCAATAACCGCCATAGACAGTAATAAATTTCACCCACGAGTCGTTTCCGGAATAACTTCAAATCTGCCACCGACTTGTTACTTCTTCATTACTGCAACTTATCTTCATAGACTTCTTACACTTCGAACAATTATACGCCAGCAATACAACTTCTTGATTGAATCTAGTGATGACATCTGAAAATTCAGAATAGCCGGTGTGTGATTACTAGGGGGCGGATGTTGATGACTAGACTTCGTTGAATTGCCACATGCAGCGTGCAATCAGGTTGCCGATGTACGGTAGTATAGAGGAGATGAGCGACCACCCGGTCTCGTAGTATAAGCAGTTCATGTTAAGAGTTGTGACCGGTCCAAATAGATAGAGCAGCTACAACTAATGTATACCTATGTAAGCACTTGTTTTTGCATTACTGTGGTCGGAATAGTCAAAGCTTAACATTTGTTCAGTGCAGACAAGAATTCAATCAAAGATACTACAATGAGATTGTTGCTGTTCAAAACAATTGCCTCTGGAATACCCTTACCCCCGCAGCCAGTCTTGACCCGTCGAAGAACGTGATTGGATGCTGTTAATTATTATTCAGAATATTACGGCAAAATAATGGAGGTAACTGATGCATTAGATAGCACAGACAGTTCCGCTGTTGCAGCTGTAAAATCATTGCCTTCTGAACAGCTGTTGGAAGTTATTCTGTCAATTGATTCTAATTTTAAAATCGTGTCCAAAAGCATCACCCTGTTAGAATCGTCTAAACCACAACTCTCAAAAGCCCTTAATATAGTGGATAAAGTATCACAAATCGTTATCCAAAATATCACTAATTTCAGAAAAAGTGAAATGTAAATTGAGAAACATTATTGCTAAAAATTCTGCCTATTCACAACATCGTAATATAAATGATGTACTATCACGTCACGACAAGACGTGTGAAGTTGGTGTGCTAAAAAGTAGTGACTTCCCGTTCTTCAAATATGCACCTATTACATCGTGTGATGTTGAACGTACATTTTCCCAAAATAAAAACTGTTTAAGTGACCATCGGAGGAGGTTACTTTGCAGTCACTCAAAATGTACGTAACTCTTCACTGCAATGCACATATTCAAGGATGATGTGAGTATCTTACATTAAATTTTAAGAGTTAATATATCTCACTACAAAATAATTGTGTATTTACATGTTTAGACATTTGCTACTTCAATGATTATTCCTTATATTTCTTGAATGCAGGATACAGGTTTTATTGTAACCGCAGTATACTGCTCAGTGTTTACATCAGAGGCATAGTCGATCCGTTGCACGTCCCCTTCTCATAAAATCTGTACCGCGAGCGTAGTAAACCTTACGATTCTCGTGGCAATTCCACGAAGTCTATTGATGACCTAAAAATCTACTTAAAAACTTAAAATGATCATTAAAATGTCCTTAAACTAATAGAAAAATGACATGACGTTAAAAGAAAATGGCATTTAAATATTATTCACCGTACTCGCACCACAACTTCTTAAAAATCAGTCACCTTGTTTCAATGACTGCCTGCAAATCTCGGAGAGAGGAGGCAACTCCCTGGAATTTGGCTAAGATAAAGGAAAAGAACATGCAACAAAATGAAGGTTTTAAGGGAAAATTTATAGATTTTAATGAGGGTTTACATTGTATTTCAATCAGGAGTGGTCCATCATAGCCTAGACACACGACCACAGCACTCCACAATATTATCCATTCCCTCCCACCGAACAGCCTCATATTCATCTTCTTTCACTGTGGCTGTTTCTCGGCTTTGGAATAATGTCCGAGTAATGTCAGGGATTGTCAGATATCAAACCAATTTAAGAATAGACTAACGAAATATTTTTCTAACAATTCTTGTTAATAATAGCTCTTTCAGGTTTCTCAATGTTTAATGGTTATACAGGGTGTATCTAAATTGGTGTCAAATATTTCTGGGACATTTTCCTCACACCAAAACATTACAAAAAGTTCATATGAACATTGGTCTCAAAATAATTTATTTCATAGTTACAAGACAAAATTTAATGTTACAAAAATTGCTCGGAGTGGCTTCCTCCTGCTTCGATGTATCTCCTAAACTTGCGTTACATGCTCTGGCGTACTCTGTTGAAAATTCCTGGAGTGTTTCGTATTTCGTGAAATCCAGTTTGGATACGCTCTCAGAATATCAACATTAAGTACAGGAGTCGCATAAACCAGGGACTTTAATGTCCCCAGACGAAGAAATCCATTGGATTCAAATCAGGCGATCGAGCAGGCCATGCAATGAATCCCCTGCGACCAAAACAAATTTGGGGAAATCGATCATTAAAAAATTACGAACTATCAGACTGAAATGAACTGGAGCAGCATCGTGTTAAAACACATTCGTTGGATGACGTCCAGAAGCACATCATCAATTAAATGATGCAAATCATTTCGTTCTGTTCACTCACAGAATACATTTTCTTCTGATTTCTTTCCTCTACAAAATACAAAAAAAAAAAAAAAAAAAAAAAAAAAACATCAAACAATCAGCGGTCAATGAACGGACAAATCCTTTAATAACTCCCTAACAAATGGCTTTCAGATCCATGTTCTTACTAACTTTTTTAATTGTTTTGATGTTAGGAACACGTCCCTGAAATATGTGACACCAATTTAGATACACCCTGTATATATCACAGAATAAATATTTAAATTATCTCATTATTATTATTATTATTATTATTATTATTATTATTATTATTGTTATTATTATTATTATCAATGTTTATTATTGTCACACTAACATTACTTATCCAACTTTCATTATTTACTTTCATGATGTTTTATGGTTTAGATATTAATGTAAAAACTATGTAACCAATTGTATTCAATTAGAATTAGAGTCTGGCTGGGCGGAAGAGAAGGCCTACTGGCCTTAGCTCTGCCAGATTAAATAAATAAATAAATAAATAATAATCATTATTATTATTATTATTATTATTATTATTATTATTATTATTATTATTATTATTAGACGAGATCATGAAGTATACTGGCCAAGTTACACATATTATGTACAACCTCTTCTCTATTCTAGATCCATTAAAGCGTCTGAAAAATCCTCCTCCCCCCGTTGTCAACTACAAGGAACTTTAGTGTAAACTTGGTGATGCTACATTTTGTTTACTGCGGCTTTTCCAAGCACCTTCTCCAAGCCAGCTCCCAACTAAATTTTCTTTTGCATACGCTCAGTGACATAATAATCACTTGTTCGATGACATTTCTAAGAAAACTCTTAACAATAAATCCATTGCAGTCAAAGCAATATTCACTTGTTTCTGAAAACCTGTGGAGGTTACTCCTAAGTTGGCAGCACTGCTGCTCGTTGTAATGAATTTTCGCCGTATTGAGAGGTGGATTGCACATCATTACATCATTTTCCCTCCCTGGAGGCAAGCAACTCGAGCCGGGCGTGGAGTAGTTACGCTTTCACGCAGACAAACTGGAAGCATTGTTACGTATAGTATTTCTTCCGCTTACCATAAGAACAGACAGGAAGTGACGCAATGGGGCGTTCTAGTCGACTCGCCGGCATGGAGTGTGATTTTCGTATACGACGTAGTATTGTGTTCGGTACACGGTGTCTCTGTAAGACAAGTCGCAATTCAGTGACAATGTTAATTAATATCAGATACATAGCTCGAAAAAGAAGGTAAATATTTAATTTCCTTTCATTCTTCTTGTGCAAGGATTATGCCTATTGGACTGTGCCTTTTTATGTGATTATGTCTTACCATCTATAGTCCCGTCGCTCTTATTTCCGGCAGCCAATCACTCTGCAGGTCGGCTACATTTAAACGTGTGCGTCTTGTGATTCGCTGCTGATTACGTAATTCACTTCCTAAGGCTCGATAAATATTTAATATATCCGCCCGCCATTTTGGCTCTTTCGTTGGCGGTCGCAGAAAGCATACGAGGACGTTATTTGCCGCTCAATTATAATGCGTTTGATTTATAATCATAGGAGCTACGACATGATAAGGTTTAACAGTGCGGCAAATAGATTCCTCGTCTGGTAGCTCGGCAACGAAAGAACAAAAATGGCGAACGATACTACCTATCTAGATTTTATAGAGCCTTCACTTCCTAAGGCGTAAGCAAAGAGGAGGAGTCACGCCGGAAATAACAGCGTCGGGACTATGATTCTTGGTCTGCCTACATTTCTGTAGCTTCCAGGTTTATAGTTTAATACGCAGTATTTTTAATAAGCGGTCTTCTTCCATTATCCTGTAATTTTATCCCTCTTAGCTCCAAATATTTTCCCAAACACCTTATTTTCGAACACTCTTAACTTCTGTTCCTCTCTCAAAGTGAGAGTGCAGGTTTCACATCCATACAGAGCAACCGGTAATGAAACTATTTTATAAATTCTAACTTGAAATTTTTTTGAGAGCAGACTGGATGACAGAAGCTTCTCAACCGAATGACAGACATTTCTCATTTATTATTATTATCATTACTATTATTATTATTATTATTATTATTATTATTATTATTACTATCATATGAAATAAATACAAAACAAATGTTCTTAACGGAAAATTAGAAAACTGAGATCTATCCCACTCACAATCGTCTGAGAAATAGGTGACTAATTTTGATGAGTTTTGTTAAAAAAACGTGCATACAATATACGTCTTGTTGTGTACGCCTTTCGTCATCAAATCCTATTATGATTAGAATCTCATAGATTATAATACTTACTTACTTATTTATTTATTTACTTACTTATTAGCTTTTAAGGAACCCGGAGGTTCATTGCCGCCCTCACATAAGCCCGCCATTGGTCCCTATCCTGAGCAAGATTAATCCAGTCTCTACCATCATATCCCACCTCCCTCAAATCCATTTTAATATTACATTCCCATCTACGTCTCGGCCTCCCCAAAGGTCTTTTTCCCTCCGGCCTCCCAACTAACACTCTATATGTATTTCTGTATTCGCCCATACGTGCTACATGCCCTGCCCGTCTCAAACGTCTGGATTTAATATTCCTAATTATGTCAGGTGAAGAATACAATGCTTGCAGCTCTGCGTTGTGTAACTTTCTCCATTCTCCTGTAACTTCATCCCGCTTAGCCCCAAATATTTTCATATGAACCTTATTCTCAAACACCCTTAATTTCTGTTCCTCTCTCAAAGTGAGAGTCCAAGTTTCACAACTATACAGAACAACCGGTAATATAACTGTTTTATAAATTCTAACTTGCAGATTTTTTGACAGAAGACTAGATGACAAAAGCTTCTCAACCGAATAATAACAGGCATTTCCCATATTTATTCTGCGTTTAATTTCCTTCCGAGTGTCATTTATATTTGTTACTGTTGCTCCAAGATATTTGAATTTTTCTACTTCTTCGAAGGATAAATCTCCAATTTTTATAGTTCCATTTCGTATAATATTCTGGTCACGAGACATAATCATATACTTAATATTTTCGGGATTTACTTCCAACCCTATAGGTTTACTTGCTTCATAGATTATAATACTAAGTCAAAATAGTCAAAATTATTAGTTTAAGACGAGGTGGTATCTGTTTCTACAAATTACTTGACAACTTAAAGAGCAAAAACTGCACAGAATAATTATTATTCTCCCTGTAAGCTTCCTCTGTATAAAAATGTTACAGATCAAAATCAGAGGACGGCGGAGGTCACAAACTGTGACTCACAATACGATCAGCAAAGACTTCATTAATTAAGGTCTCTGGATAATTGGCGGTGTGTGCAGTGGCCTTATCCTGCATAATGTACGTAAATTGTTTTCTTCCTTCGTAACCTCGGAAAAATGTGGAGTCAATATAGAGCTAACCTTTCTTTTTTTCCTCTTTTGCGGTGGAGGGACATGAAGACTTACATTGCAGCCTGACGCTTATTGTGCTTACCATTTCTATTCTGTGATTGGGTAGTCGATCGGCCGCGCTCTTGTACAAGTACAACACGCCGCACTGTGAACTTAGCTCGGGCCATAGTCACATATGATATGATACCGGTATATGAAATATTTGTCTTATTTTGTAAAGTCGTAAACTATAATTTTTTTGGAGGATCGTACAGTATTCTTATGTTGCATTTACCGATGCTGTTTACATGTCTCGTAAGTTGGCAATACCACACGCTGCCTGGTTGCTATGAACGTATTCCGAATCTCAGCGCTGAGCAATCTGATGGCATCACGGTGTTCCGAATTTCACCGATGGAGTCACTGATGCTCCACCGGTGCAGAGGTGGTGGCAGTCTCCATCAGCCGCCATCAGTGAATCTGATTGGTTCTTATATAGGGCGGGAATCAGCAGACGAATGACATCGTGCACTGTTGTGTCATGGCGGTGTGTTCTGCTGTATTGTTTGTAATGAGCACAATGTAGAAACAATAAATGGTAATGGCTTACGAGCGAACATGTCAACGGACCAGTTAATACTACCGGTTCAAGAAATAAATTGTTTATGCTCTCTTTTCTTTGAACGAGATGGCAGTACGGAAATTTCGCAAAATTTTGCTAGCGTAGCACAGACAACCACTTATACAGTCGCCATGACAGCCATCGATCCTTCCAGCAGTTTTGTTCCTATTTCGCTGCAACGTAACGTCACCGGTCCGGTGAGATTCGGAATACGCTGTACACAAACAAAAGAAATGCATTGTTTTCTTGAAAACTTACCGCACAGTTATGAGTGCGGCGAGCTGAACTACTTAGACCTTTATTTAGAACAATTAATAGTAATAGTACAATTTGTGGAGTTGTTGAAGCTTATACCAGCACTATTGTCCAATTCCTTTAAACTGAGGGTTTTATTAACTTTTCCGGAACTGCAAAATAAGCTAACAAATTTTTATCACTAATACTCGGTTTCTTTGTATTTAGCCACTTCCCACATTCAATGTACACCGTGTTCCGCTTATAAGTATAACAAAAGAAATAGCTATAACTTCTGAATTAATACAAGTATATAGTTGAAACCAACTGCTACAAAGAATGAAAATTGGGAATTTTTGTTACCTTATGTTCCATAAACCTCAACATGGCTTCCATTGGTGGCAGGGGAAATATCCAACCGGTATTCAACCTCGACCCAAGTGTTATGAAGCATCTGTGGTGTAACATTGTTGACAGCAGCATAAATTCTTTCTTGTAAGTCTGCCAAATCACGTACTGGCGTCCTGTAGACCTGGTCCTTAACAAACCCCCACAGGAAAAAATCAGGTGGTGTTAGATCTGGTGATCTGGCAGGCCATGTGATGTACGGTGATCCTCTTCCGATCCATCTTGCAGGGAATTGTTCGTCTAAGAATGTGCGAACCATGTTGGCAAAGTGTGGTGGAGCCCCATCTTGCTGGAAAATTGCTCCATCTGGGAGTTGTGGCACAGCATACAGTTGCAACATATCCAGGTACGTGTTTGCAGTGACTGTCTTTTCAGCAAAGGAATAGGGACCAATGATTCTGTCACGCATGATCCCACACCAAACATTCCATTTAGGGGAATCCCGTTGGTGTTCAATTACGACACTTGGATTTTCCGACCCCCAGATGCGACAATTGTGTCGGTTTACTTTTCCACTGACGTGGAAGGTTGCCTCATCTGAGAAACAGACTCGAGTTAGAAATGTGTCGTCATCGTCCACTTTATCCAACATTGTTTCTGCAAAGCGTTTTCGTTCCAGTTTATCATTCGGCGTAATCATCTGATGAAGTTGCAGCTTGTACGCTCGCAAACGCAATCTTTTATGGAGCACTGTATGCACTGTTGTTGGTGGAATGTTCAACTGCACACTAGCCTGTCGAATGGATTTCCGCGGGCTTCTCTGAAATGCCTCGCGAATGCGTTCGACATTTTCGTCAGACACTTTACGCTTGGAATGTTTACCTGCATTAGACAACAAACTTCCTGTTTCTCTGAGCTGCCTATCCCATTTCATTATTGAGACGTACGTCGGTACAGCTTCCCTCGGTCTAAGATTGTACTGACGGCGAAACAAGCGCTGTACACGAATTATGGATCTATGTTCTGCTAATGACAGCACACAAAAGGCTTTCTGCTGTGGCGTCCACATGCTGACTGACTAAAGATACGATACGAATTCTCTTATTTAATGATCTGCGCATGCGTGAGTCTTCTAAAAATAAGTAACAACAATGGATTAAAACTTCCCAATTTCCTTTTTACAATGGTACCAATCTTAACCCATTTGCATGCATTGTTATGAAATTATAACTATTTCTTTTATTATACTTATAAGCGGAACACGGTGTATTTCATGTCACCAATTACGTCCATATAAAATGGACCTCACAATTTTGTATCCGATGCCACTATTACATTCATTACAGATATACTTTTTCTTGTACACGCTCTTACAATTGAAGAGTCCTCTGCAAGAATGATGGATGTCATTTGGAATACATTTTGCAGGAGAAGCGATTGAAAGTTTGAAATGCTTAGCGCTCTAAGCATAACTGTGATTTTCCGATCATTACTGGACAATGACTATCAGTGTTAACCACTTCCCTGATTAACCCGAGTTAACTAGATTTGCTAGCTTCCGTCAAAATTTATTAACCCGAGTTAACTCGTGTGAGTCCCATTTTCGCTGCTAAGGATTATTATCCCGAAAATACGTTTCCATCATTTCATTAACCTTTTCCTGACTAGATGGCTACAGAAGTTAGTGATATTGCTACATCTGGTGGCGGGATTCCTACGTTTGGTACACGATATCTGAAGCCAGGAAGACACACTTTGACTATCGAATGGTGGTAATTCGTAAGATTTTCGAAAAATAACCCCGAATGTCCTATCACTCAAGGCAGGATGGCCAGGAAAATCGCCCAACCCACTTCGGCTTACAGGTAGACATTCTCCAGAAGTTATTCCACGAACTCTGAAGAAGAACAACCAACCAGACAGTGTTTCATGTGTAGTATTGCGAGAGACTCAAAATACAATCAAATTCGACACAAGAGCAGATATTACTACCCGGAATGCAATGTGCCACTGTGCGTAATACCCTGCTTTCGAGTCTATCACACGACAAGCAAAATTTAACGCCTTGATAACTGCACTGGTATTGTACCTCATAAATTAATCGATAAAAGAACATAAGTTGGTAAATAGTTCAGGAGAAAATCAAAGTGGGACAACTACCAGAGCTGGAATCAATCAAGGTGCACGAGATAACTCGGGATAATAATTCAGGTATGAATCTATGTGTATTTTATAGTGATTTTTTAGGTATTTAAGAAAATTAGTAACGATTCTGTAATATTAAATGATCTCTATACAAAAATAAAAAAATATTATTTTTTTTTTCACAAAATTGGTAAAATATACAGTAAGGGAAGAGGTTAATGCCTTGTAACTCTCTATGTACATTCTACATATCTTAAGCTATGCATTGACAGTCTTGGTTCATTTTCGACAAGAAAGTGACATCCATCATTCTTGCAGTGGACTCTTCAAATTTATTTAGATCCAAACACCGTACTTTCATTCTCTCATTACCGTATCCTTTTCATTCCCTTCACTATTTACTATAGTCTCTCGCTTCTATTCCGATCTAAATTCTTTCGTACTCTCCCCTTTCAAAGTCTAATGACTTCACTCAAAATTGAATCATAACTTGATTCCCAATTTACTTATATCGAACACTCTCTCTTTCTAATAATACTTGTTACTAAACCTTACTACACCATTGTCCAATATGTTCGTTATTATGTCTGTTTCTTGTGTACATTCCATTTTCTGATCTCACTTATTCTCTGCATATTATGCTGCGCTAGCCTACCTAGCCTCCTCCACCATATTTCTCGTCTATTTTCGTTATCTTCATGTCTCACGTAACTCCCTATTATACTCCTCTAATTTATTATTTATTTTACTTGTCCACACCTGTGGAGTAACGGTTAGCGCGTCTGGCCGAGAAACCAGGTGGCCCGGGTTCGATTCCCGGTCGGAGTAAGTTACCTGGTTAAGGTTTTTTCTGGAGTTTTCCGTCAACCCAATATGAGCAAATACTGGGTAACTTTCGGTGCTGGACCCCGGACTCATTTCACCGGCATTAGGCCTATCACCTTCATCTCATTCAGACGCTAAATAACCTAAGATGTTGATAAAGCGTCGTAAAATAACCTACTAAAATTAAAAAAAAATATATATATATTACTTACTATGTCCTTAGCCGTCTCTGGACCAGACACATCCACTTCATCCTTGTCTATTATAAAATCTTCTTTTTTCTTTTCATTTCTCCCCCTTTCAGCCCTTGCACTCACAGAAATACTTTCACTTTCCCTTTCGGCATTTACCTTCCTTCCCCCTGAGCTTAATAATTCACTTACCGAACCACTTAAATTTTAATTCATGACCAGACTTCGAGACTTTGGACCCGATACAATAAGTTTACTGTGCATGCACTATCGGTTGTTGACTCGCTGCAGGTAGATACAGATGTGTTGAGGTAACAACGTTGCTACGTATTTAGAGTAGAGTACGGTAGTATGGGGAAACACACATATGTACATTCTGAAAGTAAATATACATTACATAATGATAATGTCAAAAGAATGTGAAAAGCATTTATTTTCCTGTCTTTTATAAGCATTTGTGTTTAATTATACACAGTATTAATGGTGGAAATAAGCATGTAGCAACTTTAATTTTTTCATTTATCCTATTGGTCGTCTTTAGGAAGTGCAGTTACAGTATCGAATTGCAATGTACTACAAGATACATTCTCATTGTCTCAAACGTAAATATTTTTCGGTTATCTGCCAAAGTTTGTACTGTAGAAAGCTGCGCTCTACGCCACATGACGTGATAGGAGCAAAACGAAAAAAACCTAACATCATTGCAGTCTCTAAGAGACAGTCCTTTATTCTCGGGTGACTTCTATGACCACTAATTTGCTGTTTATATTACACAATGTTCCATATCCGTTATTTTTACTTAAAATTGATTTCCACTTCTGTTTTACACGTTCAGTAACCCGTGTACTTGATGTCTCATTAATTCTCTGCATCATTTTCTAAATTAATTTGAGGGCTTCCGGCTCTCTTGCTCTGACTTTTTTAACCGTGTAATATTTTCAGACACAGTTTGTATGAAAACCAAATTATTCGTCAGAACCTTCAAATCCAGAGCGTTTTCCTTTGCGTATTTGTTGGCATTCATTCTACAGTACCCCAACCTACTGTACGCTTCACCACTATACTCAGTACGCCGTTATGCGGATTTTCCACTGAACTGCTCTATTGGGTCCGAAGTCTCGAAGCCTGTTCATGACACTTGCCTTCATTACACTTGTACTTAAGCCGCTCTTATCTGTTTTCTTCACATATGTTCGCTTCTTATGTATTGCTGATCTCAGCACATTCTTCATTGCGTCATAGTCACATGTCTTCAGCATCCATACCATAATATGAAAGCAATTCTGATTCAGTTTGGTGAGAGAAAACTTGTCCCACTCGTTTCACAGTCAGACATGCTAACCGTTGCTCCACAGCGGTGGACGAGTTAACTTAGTTTTGAACTTATCGTCTCTTCAAACTTACGAGTATCATAATCTTACAAACAAAAATCACACGTCAACCTCAGAGTTTCGCAATGTGTAGAGATATAAATATATTTGCAACATTACAACGGATTTCCTGAACTCCAGTAATGAGTAATTTGATGATTAACATAACCACTGAGATGAAACCACGCCTCTTCCCTGAAAGAAGAGTGGAATGGTGTGACTCAAGGGTAGCTCATGGTCTGCTGGTAACACCTATTAGAATGTGTTCTTCTTTCTCAGTCCAGGGCCAGAATTATTTGCATATGCAAACTTTATTTTTCTTCTCTTCTTTCGTTTCTCATTGTTCAACTTTCCTTCTTCAATCGCAGTGGCGTATGCAGAATTTTGTCAAGGGGTAGTCATTACTAAATTTGTTTACAATTTACATTATCGGTATTTTAAATTTTATGCATCATCATCATCATCATCATCAGATGAGTTTTAACATGGGAATATGAAACTAGTTCCGGGAAGAACGTTCGTTTAACGTTTTGTGTATTTGGCAGTCCATATTTTTAATGTAAACTTCACAATTTTCGCATAGTGATTCTCGCGAGTTAGTGAAAATTTGGCAACTGTTTCTTCGCAGCTGCAGCGTGGCGATATTGTCGCGAACGTTCAAAATAACAACAATGGTTCTGATACTGAAAATATGTCTACTGATAAATATGTCCAAAGATGCTACACACGCGATATAACTTAAGATGTTATGGCTATCAACTGAACTTTAGTCCTATAAATTATAGGCCTACCTTTCTGGCTCTATCTCACAAACGGATAGATCGAATTAATTTCTTTAGAAAACGGATAGAGTTTATCATTCTCCTTAAATTCGTGTTTTTTTGTTGCTAGGGGTGCAATTTTAAATTCAAAAAGTGGGGTGGGGATGAAAGGGTGGACCAAAAAATTCAATCAGCAGTGGTTTTCTACTTCGCCCTCAAAAACTAAATCGACGTGTTTCTCCTCAAAATCATATGGGTCCATATACTTACTTACTTACTGGCTTTTAAGGAACCCGGAGGTTCATTGCCGCCCTCACATAAGCCCGCCATAAGTCCCTATCCTGAGCAAGATCAATCCAGTCTCTATCATCATATCCCACCTCCCTCAAATCCATTTTAATATTATCCTCCCATCTACGTCTCGGCCTCCCCAAAGGTCTTTTTCCCTCCGGCGTCCCAACTAACACTCTATATGCATTTCTGGATTCGCCCATACGTGCTACATGCCCTGCCCATCTCAAACGTCTGGATTTAATGTTCCTAATTATATCAGGTGAAGAATACAATGCGTGCAGTTCTGTGTTGTGTAACTTTCTCCATTCTCCTGTAACCTCATCCCTCTTAGCCCCAAATATTTTCCTAAACGCCTTATTCTCAAACACCCTTAATCCGAGGCTCATTTGAAGGTTTCGTATGGGTCCATATAGAATACTAAAATCCAAGCTTCATTTCCATCCACATGGTAAGAGATCCTTTGACCGTCTAAGGAAGATGTGGGCTGAAAATCGAGCATTGACACAGTAAGAGTTCATTAGGCCTGATGTTTGCGTAGAAGAAGAAGAAGAAGAAGAAGAAGAAGAAGAAGAGAAGGAGGAGGAGGAGGAGAAGAAGAAGAGCAAGAAGAAGAAGAAGGTGATGATGATGATGATGATGATGATGATGATGATGATGTTAAAGAATATTATATTTTGTTTTTCATTTTACGCAATAAAGTTACCGCATTGCTTCATGAACTTGAGGAAACATTGCCCATAGCTCCTGCATGACGTGTTGGCAATATGCATGCTAGAGTGCAATTTGTCTCAAAGCGCAACCTGTCATCAGATCGACTATGACATGTTTGCTGCAATCGACTCGATCTGTACAATAATGAAATCATGTTACACTCGGTCGCCATATTGCAACTAAATTGCTACGATACAAGACGTTTAGGATTCCTATGTGGCCTTTATTTTCCGCTTCAGGTATTCATGTGACGGACATCATGCTACAGTTTGGAACAGCGTTTTTCAACTTTTTTTATATTATCTGCAATATCTTGGAGACGCCGAATTTATTTTGGTTGAAAAAAGCTTTCCTTGTAGTGTTTTTTTTTTCGGTAACTTCGAGATCTATATCGCGAAATTAAAGCGTTGGAAGGAATAATAGAGGCCCGAGTAGTATTCGTTGAAACTTTTTTCCATGTCTGGGTGAATAATGTCTAAAAATTTGAGAGGCATGAATTGACACAATTGTATATGTGCAAACAGCAATTTGATATATTATAAATCTTTAAAGTATGAGAACACAATTTTTACAAAAAAAAATATATATTATTTATTTTTCTCGGTAACCTAAATATCTAAGTCATTTCCTGATAAACTGCTACTGAATTTGAACAAAATCCATCAAAATGTTTAGTAAGAAATCGCTGTAAACGAACTAATGAATTATTATATTTCATGTACATCATTCCTGATATTGACTTGTAGATACTGAATATGAACAAAATCCGTCCAATTGTTTAATAGAAATCGCTGTACACAGACACATCATTCTCTGATAAATTGACTCATAGGTACTGAATATGAACAAAATCCGTCCAATTGTTTAATAGAAATCGCTGTACACAGACAGACTAGTACTAAAATTGATTGTATTTCATGTACATCATTCCCTGTTAAATTGACTCGTAGATACTGAATGTGAACAAAATCCGTCCAGTTCTTTAATAAAAATCTCTGTACACAGAAAAACTAGTACTAAAATTGATTGTATTTCATATACATCATTCCCTGTTAAAGTGACTTGTAGATACTGAATATGAACAAAATACGTCCCATAGTTTAGTAGAAATCGCTGTACACAGACACATCATTCTCTGATAAGTTGATTCATAGATATTGAATATGAACAAAATCCGTCCAATTGTTTAATAGAAATCGCTGTACACACATCATTCTCTGATAAATAGACTCATAGATACTGAATATGAACAAAATCCGTCCAATTGTTTAATAGAAATCGCTGTACACAGACACATCATTCTCTGATAAATTGACTCATAGATACTGAATATGAACAAAATCCGTCCAATTGTTTAATAGAAATCGCTGTACACAGACAGACTAGTACTAAAATTGATTGTATTTCATATACATCATTCCCTGTTAAATTGACTCGTAGATACTGAATATGAACAAAATCCGTCCCATAGTTTAGTAGAAATCGCTGTATACAGACACATCATTCTCTGATAAATTGACTCATAGATACTGAATATGAACAAAATCCGTCCAATTGTTTAATAGAAATCGCTGTACACAGACACATCATTCTCTGATAAATTGACTCATAGATACTGAATATGAACAAAATCCGTCCAATTGTTTAATAGAAATCGCTGTACACAGACAAATTAGTACTAAAATTGATTGTATTTCATGTGCATCATTCCCTGTTAAATTGACTCGTAGATACTGAATGTGAACAAAATCCGTCCAGTTGTTTAAATACACAGACAAACTAGTACTAAAATTGATTGTATTTCATATACGTCATTCCCTGTTAAAGTGTCTTGTAGATACTGAATATGAACAAAATACATCCCATAGTTTAGTAGAATCGCTGTACACAGACACATCATTCTCTGATAAGTTGACCCATAGATATTGAATATGAACAAAATCCGTCCAATTGTTTAATAGAAATCGCTCTACACAGACACATCATTCTCTGATAAATAGACTCATAGATACTGAGTATGAACAAAATACATCCCATAGTTTAGTAGAATCGCTGTACACAGACACATCATTCTCTGATAAGTTGACCCATAGATATTGAATATGAACAAAATCCGTCCAATTGTTTAATAGAAATCGCTCTACACAGACACATCATTCTCTGATAAATAGACTCATAGATACTGAGTATGAACAAAATCCGTCCAATTGTTTAATAGAAATCGCTGTACACAGACAGACTAGTACTAAAATTGATTGTATTTCATGTACATCATTCCCTGTTAAATTGACTCATAGATACTGAATATGAACAAAATCCGTCCAATTGTTTAATAGAAATCGCTGTACGGACACATCATTCTCTGATAAATTGACTCATAGATACTGAATATGAACAAAATCCGTCCAATTGTTTAATAGAAATCGCTGTACACAGACAAACTAGTACTAAAATTGATTGTATTTCATGTACATCATTCCCTGTTAAATTGACTTGTAGATACTGAATATGAATAAAATCCGTCCAATAGTTTAGTAGAAATCGCTGTACATAGACACATCATTCTCTGATAAATTGACTCATAGGTACTGAATATGAACAAAATCCGTCCAATAGTTTAATAGAAATCGCTGTACGGACATATCATTCTCTGATAAATTGACTCATAGATACTGAATATCAACAAAATCCGTCCAATTGTTTAATAGAAATCGCTGTACACAGACAAACTAGTACTGAAATTGATTGTATTTCATGTACATCATTCCCTGTTAAATTGACTTGTAGATACTGAATATGAACAAAATCCGTCCCATAGTTTAGTAGGAATCGCTGTACATAGACACATCATTCTCTGATATATTGACTCATAGGTACTGAATATGAACAAAATCCGTCCAATAGTTTAATAGAAATCGCTGTACACATATTAGTGCTAAAATTTTTTATATTTCATGTACATCGTTCTGTGATAAATTGACCCGTAGATACTGAATAGAAACAAAATCCAGTAGTTTTGTAAAAAATGTTTTTACGTAGACAGCCTGATAGATTATACGTCCAAAGCCGCTTTACTGATTCAATGATTTTGAAAACTCGTATTTCCTCGAATGAGCTCGAAAACGGTGAATTTTTATAGTATTTGTATAAAGAGAATATTAAAAATTTACCAACATAAAAATTTCTAAACCTACAGCCACACGTGAATAAGTCCATCATGTGGTTGTACTGCCTATACTTTAGGAAATGTAAACGTCAGTGGCGTAGCGTCAACGTAAGCTAAAAAGCTTAGCTTCCCCAGTTAATAATAATTTCATAATAAACCTGCAGTTTATGAAGAAAATTATTTATTAATTTTAATAGAATTTATATTTACGCGTTAAATATTGTGATGCGGCAGCTCAGAATGATTTGTGATGCAGCAGTAAACATTAAGCCTGCACACACCAGCTTCCAAGCAGACTGGTTTCTTCTGTGTAATCCACCCCGCAGATTTTCCATCCCTTTCTAACTAAGCTACCCTAGTCGCAAGGCTCGCAAAGAAGCTAGCTTTAACATTTAAAATAAGTAGTTTCCGAGTTATCCCTTTTCGTCAGTTGTGTTCAGTTGAAGTGTTAGTGTGCATTGTGGCTGATATAATAAATAATGAGCGAAATAACAGTTCCTGACACCAATTTACTTGAATTTTTTTAGGACAATTGTATTATCAAAACTGACTTACGGACAAAGGTGTGATTTAAAAAACAAATGACCGACTCCCTTGCTGTCAATGAAGGACACAACCAAAAGACAGACGCATACTTACGTAATGATACTAATATTGTGATTTCTCTAAGTATGACAGGGAGTGAACTAATGTTATACGTATACGTGTCTATTTGTTAGAGATATGTGTAAACCGTGAAATCATATTTTATTACTTATCATTTGAGGTCATGCCTTATTGGTGTTACTTACGATGTTCCAACCAATCTTCGACTGCTGACTTGAAATTGACTACTATTTATTTTAAGACTGTATTTTTGTAATACGTTTTCTCATATTGCATGAAAGACAACTTGAGTTAGCTTCCCCTGCTCAAAATTTCATGCTACGCCACTGGTAAACGTACTGTATTTTTTATTGACGTCATAAGAGTTATGAAAAGAAAATGCTCGTCCAACTATATCCTTATTAGTACAAATCAAAATGGTCACAACATCTATCCCGAATAGGAGAGCACAGGATACCGAAAGGAAAACTACGACTTGGTCATCCTCTGAAAAGACTTCTAGACCGAAACAGGTCATCCTTCAGCCCAATTTTGGAATGGTTGAAACAACGTGAGGAGTGTTAAAAATAATAATAATATGAAGAAATGCACACAATGTGCAAAATTTAACACAGTTAATCTGTACCACAAAATTTTGAAAGCGATTCATGTCTTTGTTGACATGTTAATGCATGGTGTCTGTCACGTGTATTCCACACAATCGCAGTCTCACGCAGGGTTAGATTCACGAAATCGTTTGTTTGCACATAGTTCATGGTGGATCTCGTGCACCACGAATCTTGCCACTATATGCACATAGTTTGTTTGCATCCAGTCTTTGTATTTATTTATTGAGTTGATTTATTTATTGATAAAGCAATCGACCGAGCGGGCTAGCGGCATGGTAGAGGGCTGGCCTTGCATTCGGGAGTTCCGGGGTTCGATCCCAGGGGCCGGCAATCCTAACTGAGGTTTTTCATGGTTTCCTCAGTTATTTCCAGGCAAATGCCGGGATTGTAAAGGTAAAGGTAAAGGTAAAGGTATCCCCGTAACATGCCATGAAGGCACTTGGGGGGCATGGAGGTAGAATGAGGTGGTGTGGTCGGCACCACGCTCTGACCGCCTTTTACCCCCGGGTCCGTTCTGAAAGTTTGGCAACGAGAAAAAATCCTGTCACCACCTGGGATCGAACCCCGGACCTTTCAGTCCGTAGCCAGCTACTCTACAAACTGAGCTACCCGGCCGCCCAATGCCGGGATTGTACCTCTTGAAAGTCCGGCCATGGACGGCGATCCTTCCCTTAATCCTTTCATATGTATGAGTGAATACTGTGTATTGTCTTAAATGTTTGTGTTGTATCGGAGGCGGCCCTGGCATAGAGCTGATCCCTCATCCGGGGAGACCCTCCATGTCCTTGTGTGGTCGAAAAAGTATGTATGTGTGATCCAATAGCTTAATTCTTCTCCCGACAGGTCGCGGCCCTGTAAGGCCCGGGTAGCGTGGGTCGTGTAAATGAACCTACAAAGGAGAGGTTAAACTCAGGTACAGAGAGAGAGAGATATAAAACAGTCATGGTAGCACAGATACATAGACAAAGTCAAAAGAAAAACAAACAAACAAACTAAATACTATATCAACACTTACTTACTTACTTACAAAGGGCTTTTAAGGAACCCGAAGGTTCATTGCCGCCCTCACATAAGCCCGCCAGCGGTCCCTATCCTGTGCAAGATTAATCCAGTCTCTATCATCATACCCCACCTCCCTCAAATCCATTTTAATATTATCCTCCCATCTACGTCTCGGCCTCCCTAAAGGTCTTTTTCCCTCCGGTCTCCCAACTAACACTCTATATGCATTTCTGGATTCGCCCATACGTGCTACATGCCCTGTCCATCTCAAACGTCTGGATTTAATGTTCATAATTATGTCAGGTGAAGAATACAATGCGTGCAGTTCTGTGTTGTGTAACTTTCTCCATTCTCCTGTAACTTCATCCCGCTTAGCCCCAAATATTTTCCTAAGCACCTTATTCTCAAACACCCTGAACCTGTGTTCCTCTCTCAGAGTGAGAGTCCAAGTTTCACAACCATACAGAACAACCGGTAATATAACTGTTTTATAAATTCTAACTTTCAGATTTTTGGACAGCAGACTGGATGATAAGAGCTTCTCAACCGAATAATAGCACGCATTTCCCATATTTATTCTGCGTTTAATTTCCTCTCGAGTGTCATTTATATTTGTTACTGTTGCTCCAAGATTTTTTAATTTTTCCACCTCTTCGAAGGATAAATCTCCAATTTTTATATTTCCATTTCGTACAATATTCTGGTCACGATACATAATCATATACTTTGTCTTTTCGGGATTTACTTCCAAACCGATCGCTCTACTTGCTTCAAGTAAAATTTCCGTGTTTTCCCTAATCGTTTGTGTATTTTCTCCTAACATATTCACATATGCACTATATCAACACTAGTTTCCATAAATTCATTTATATCATGAAAAGGGTTTTTGATTAGCTAGTCACGAATAACACATTTAAATCTATTAAAATTAACAATATGTGCACTATAATTAAGTTTACTAAATTCAGACAATGCAATTGATGTAAACCATTGTTTAGACTTGGTTAATCTAACCCTAGGGGTCATAAGGTGGTAATTATGTATTTTACCATAATGATGAATCTCGGGTCATTTGCAAAATTTGTATAACAAATGGACGATTGAGAACGTCAAAACTAAAGTACTATTTAGTGCATATTCTGCATGTATTAATATAATGCAATGTCTCTGCCATAGTAATCAACCACTGTACACTCACCTTGCTTTACAACACTGTTTTGAATGATGTAACAGACATGACATGGAGTAACAGATCTGACAGGTAACAGACATGACAAAGCAAACAAGCATGTGCTAACCTAAAATTTTTTTGCTTAAAAATCTTCATAATAGCAACTTGAGTACTGGACACGTGTACTATTATGTCCTCTTGATCTTGACTTTATATGTTGTTATTTGTGGAAAATACAACACAAACAGATCTGACAGAGTAAAAATGCACGCTTAGACTAAAACACAAAGCAAGAGTATGACACACAAACTCGCCAAATCAAAATGGTGAACATAACAGTACAATCAAAATGGGTCTTAGTGCATCATCTTGGCTTGTGCTGACATCTGTGGGATTTCTTTTTCAACTGTGTATCCATAGGAACAGAATGGTGTAACAGACCTGACTGACTTACTGGACTAGAGTAATTATGTAATCATGTTTAAGGAAATATAAACTCAGACATAAATGAAGAAGTTTTGATAATATCAAATGTTTCTTTAATTTTTTTCTCAATTACATTATTAAACAAACCTTTATCTGGACATAATCATGCTCCATTTTAAAACTTAACTGGTATGGACACGGCATTTTAGCTGTTACTATGACAATTTTATTTCATTCTCGCGAAATATTTCACATGAAGGAAATAATTCTTGTGACGTTTACTACATTAGTATTGAAACTACTCGCTGTTAGGAATTTATAACTCTATCGTTATAAATGCAATAATGGGAAGGGTAAGAATTGATGGACGTCATTTGTTATACAAATTCTGCAAATGACCCCACTATGTAGATAATAACTAAGGAGCGGATTCCTATGTACAGTGAAACCTGCCTTTCCGGTCACTTCATTTAAACGGCCACCTGTCCAAAAGGCCAATTTTCTCTGGAACCAATTTGGATTTGCCATAAGATCAATACAAATTGTCTCTTTATTTAGCGGCCACCTCATGCTTCGGCCAGCGGCCGGGGTTTGTTTGGATTGGAACCTGACTATAACAGTCACTGTCCAACAAAAAATTTTTTTCACGGATACTGTCTGACCTATTTTTTCGATGGTTAGAGGACAGAGAGCAGTATCACGAGTACAATAGCTAAGTGTACAACAGTACACCCTCCATATCTTGGGGTTAGTTGGTTACTGTTTTATGACTCTTTTGTCACTTTCCACTCCGACCCTGCACAGCTATAAATTCTTACTCGTTTTTAAAGGATTGAAACACGGACGTTTTCTGTCGAAAATATCACAGTATGTTTTAGTCAGTAGTTAACCATTCGATTTTTTTTTATTTATTTTTTTTCCTCCTCTTTCCATCTTTTACTATTTGGACCAGCTTTTACGAATTTTTCTTCTTTCCATTCAGTTGATTCAGAGGAACTGTGACGTTAGTTTGAGAGAGAAATAATGTCTAACAATAAATCTAGAGTGGCATTAAGTTTAGAGGTGAGACAAAAAATGATTGAAGAAAGTGAGAAGGGAGAAAAATTGCAGAAATATTCAAATGTGGAAGGACACAAATACACGGTATAATTAAGATGAAATATTAAAAGAATGGGAGGAAAATATGCATGGTGGCCAAAAAAGAAGAGAGAATCTGTGTTTAGTAATGTGAATGATTTCGTTTACGAATGATTCAAGTGTGTGAGGGCGAAGAAATTGAGTTTTGAAAAGACTAGTTGCAAGAATGGAAGAGGCTGACATTAATATTCACGATTGTTGTATGCGCACAGTACTAAAAAGTCCATGAAATTCAGTACTTTCAAGCTGATTCATAAAAAACCGCAACCTTAATCAAACGGCCACCTGATAAAACGGCCATTTTACGAGGTAACTTCAGATGGCCGCTTTAGACAGGTTTCACTGTAATTAAATATTTTTCTTGCGTGTGATAAAACACAATTAACAAAGTTAAAAATTCCGAATGTCAAGTTTCAAGTTTAAAACCCGAATTTTATTTCACATAAAAACATATATTTTCACAAAAAATTTATGTAAATACATATTTTCAGGAAATCTATTATAAACACATAAATCTTGGAGTTTTTTTACTTAAATAATTTGTTTACAAGAACTTTTAAATATTTTAAAATTAAATCAATTATATCACTCAGAAATACGTTATCTTTTTTTAGAATTCTTGGTTGCTTCGTGTTTCTATGGGCTGTGTGGTGTATCCGTGATCCATTTTTGTAATAGTATCGCCTCAAGTTCTGAGAACTGCTAGGTAGCATATCAGTGTTATTATATGAGAATAAATTAACATGGACAAGAAGGAGAGATTTTGCAACACATAATTAGGAATGTTTATTGTTGCTGAAGATGATTTCATTCAGCGCTTTGTTTGTGAAACACAACGGATAAGAGCTCGGATATAAACATTATTTAATTTAAACAAATCTCTCGCCTTTCGCTCATGCCTATGAAGTGAGGAAATACATCTTGTTGTGATTCCCCGTTATCGGACCATAAACATAAGCTGCGTAGTGTAGACGTGGTGGCGTCGGTATAGGAAGCTTTTCTCCGACATTGTCATTCAGTAGCTAGAAACATTTTTTTACGTTAAGACGTGTGTATATTAGCCTCTTAAGATGCCTAAAATCAAATCGAGTTTGAGATCGCGTCTACAGCAATATGTAGATGAATTTAAAAACATTTTTACTCTCCACGGAAAAGTGTTATTTTGCCAACCATGTGGTAAATCAGTAAGTGCAGATCAGAGCTCTCAGGTAACCCAACATTTGTCTGGAAACAAGCACATTGCCGCTGCTTCACGTGTGCATTCACGGCAAAACACTGGATATAAAAAATGTGTAAAGTTGCTCAAGTATTGGAGGGTGTGCCTGTAGGTGAAATTGACGGTGTAGGTGTTTGTGACATTCCTCTCTTTAAATATGCACGTCTGACGTCCTGTGATGTGGAAAGATCGTTTTCACAGTATAAGTCGTTCAGAGATAATGGGCATGCATTTGTGATGGAGAATTTGGAAATGACCTTTGTAGTTCACTGCAATTCTCGGACAACTACTAGCAACTGATACTCAAGTGTGATTGGTGAGTACCTAGTAACTTTTTTTTTTCAAGTTAAGTAAGGTATCTTTGTCATATTTAAAGAAAAAATTTGTTTATTTTTAGCAAATATTTTTGTACATTTTAGTACATAAAAAATAAATATATTTAAATTTTTAGCACATAAAAATCCGCTCCCTAATAATAACTGTTTAAATTTGATTTAATTTTAATCAAACAGTGGGAAATCTACAAATTAACAACAGTTAACATTTTTTTTTTTCAGAAATAAACAAAGGTCTGCAGTGAGCATCAAAATCAGAATCAGTCAAAATGCGTATTGCCTTTTTTTTTTTTTTTTTTTTTTTTTTTTTTTTTTTTTTTTTGCAAAAGAAGAACTTTATCAATTTTATGACAATTTCCCCACGAATGAATACCGTAAGTAATTATACTACAGAGTGATTTATATAGAACTGACACATTTCTTTCTTTAATTATTCCGTTGGAAATTCATTCAATGACCCAATTTTAGCACCAAATTAAGCAGAATGTTCTGGAGTTTCGATTCCTTGTCACTAGATGCGCAGATGTTTATGTTTTATTCCTATTGTTGGCAGCACTGACCCAATTTTAGCACCAAATTAAGCAGAATATTCTGGAATTTCGATTCCTTGTCACTAGATGCGCAGATGTTTATGTTTTATTCCTATTGTTGGCAGCACTAGATTCGCAGATGTTTATGTTTTATTCCTATTGTTGGCAGTTTTTTTCGACATTTTGTGTCAACGTGAAAATGCAGTATATATTAAATCAACGACTCTTCCTTGTGAAGCAATACTGGATTACGAATTCAATTACAGCTACTCAAAGTGCATACCAGAGAGAATTTGGTGTTCGCAATCCTCCCAAAAGAAACACAATACTGGGACTGGTAAACAAATTGGAAACAACTGGATCTCTGGTGAGTGAAAAGGGCCAATTTTTTTTTAACCAGACTGTGAACACTGCAGAGTACCGACTGATTTTCATGGAGTTTGTTGAGCAACTGGACGATGTAGAGCTGAGTCAAGGATATTTTCAGCAAGATGGCGCTACATGCCATACATCAAATGAATCCATGGAACTAATTGCAAGTTTCTTTGACGACCGAATAATTTCCAGGAACCTGTGTCCACCGAGATCTCCGGATTTGACTACGCCGGACTTCTTTCTATGGGGTTACTTAAAAGATAGGGTTTACGCCACACGCCCCCAGACATTGGACGATCTGAAGCAGAACATCACACAGGAAATTCAAGCTATTGACAACAGAATCCTCCAGCGAGTGGCCAGTAACATGGAACGACGTGTTGAGTTGTGCCTTATGCAGGATGGAGGACATTTTCAACATTTGCTATAGAGGTAAATAATCTCCCAAAATTCCTCTACATTTTAAGTATAATAAGTTGTCGCTAGCACAATTCGTTTTGAAACAATTAATGAAAGAAATGTGTCAGTTCTATATAAATCACTCTGTATTAAAAAAGCAAAGTACGAGGTTCGTTCACCTATAGGTTGTTCATATCCGCCTACTTGACTAGTGCGTCTACCGCTTTTTGAAGCTGTGTCTTATTCCTCGAGGCTAGAGCCATATCACCTGCGTGATGTAGATGGTTGCACCCTCTGTTTCGTTTCTAATTGTTTCAACGACATCATATGTCAAGACATTGAACAGTATAGGGCTGAGGGAGTTCCCCCTGCAGCACTCCAGTGTTAAAAATAAATGACGCAGAATAGAAATCCTGGTCTGTCACAGTCGATGGCATTTTAACACGAGTGCTTGGAGACCTTGGCAGTGAAACAATTGGAAGGTACGGATTTAGGCAGACAACAAAAACAGTAGCAGAAGCAGCAGCAATCTTCACTATTAGTTCCGCCGCAGAATGTTAAATTGCAGGAACAGAGAGACAGGCTAATATGGGTAGGCAGGGCTATCTATAGCCATTCGGATTAGTTAGCATAGTGAAGCAGGACTTGTCTGGACTTGACGACACTCCAAGTTAATTGACGAAAGTCTTTATGCACTCTGCAATCTCGGAAGTGTGAATTTGTTTCTGACTTAGGGAAAAGTAGAGCGAAATTCATTGCCGCCAAAAATAGAACGATATAATAGAGTAATGAATAATGACTAAATGGCTTTAATTTGATCTTGGGGGAAATGGCCATTGAAATTTACCTAGGATCCTCTCATTCAGAAACAGAATCTTCATGTACCGTAATCTTACTACAAAGATCTTCCAGTTTTCCCCACGAACCTTCTATACATTAAAATACTCCGACCATCGAAGAACATTTTCGTGTTATACTGCCCATCATCCTGCCCTTGGTTTTCCGTGTTTTCTCTTGGGTGCTGAGACAAATATTTGGATGAGATCTAAAATTAATAGGCCATGGGCCTTGTCCTTTTCTTAAAAATTGTTTCCCCTTACTTTACTTAGTAGGCTACATTTTTCTATATTATTGACGTTTGCCTTCTTCTCTGTGGTTCACACCTGTGGAGTAACGGTTAGCGCGCCTAGCCGCGAAACCAGGTTCGATTCCCGGTTGGGGAAAGTTACCTGCTTGAGGTTTTTTCCGGGGTTTACCCTCAACCCAATATGAGCAAATGCTGGGTAACTTTCGGTGTTGGACCCCAGACTCATTTCACCGGCATTATCACCTTCATTTCATTCAGACGCTAAATAACCTAAGATGTTGATAAAGTGTCGTAAAATAACTTACTACTAACTGTGCTCTCTCTTCTGGCATTTGTTCCGCCATTGGTATTCACTGTAATTTTGATATCAGCTGAACGGACTTTCCTCTCCAACCTCTTACGAGTGCTCACAATGTCAATGCAAATTTAAAATTGAATGTAATGATTGTAAATATTACTGTAATTTTGATTAATAATTACATTAATACATAGAAATAGCGGACTAGTCTCCACATGTATGCTTGTCAAAAGTTTAAATGTAATGCTAAATAAGGGAAACTAAATAAACTACAAGGTCACAAGACTAACGACTTCAAAGTTGGGTACCTGGTTCTAATGAGTGCACTGATTCCAAATTAATATGGAGGCATAGTGACAATGTTCTGCCGACCATCACGTTTCAATAAGATTTCTTACTAATTCATTTGTTCATTCTTTCGCTCGTCCATCCATCCATCCATCCATCCATCCATCCATCCATCCATCCATCCATCCATCCATGTATTGCTCAATTCTTTCGATCACCTGTCAAGCATTATGTTTTAAACTTGTATAATAGTGATATGTAGAGCCCAGATAGCCATGCAAATTCATGTTTTCATACTCGTATAAGCTTGTTAGGGCAGACTGTCTCACTTAACCAAGGGATGGAGAAAGAAATACAAAGGAGAATAACACAATCCTGGAAAGCTTTCTAGGCGCTAAAGTTTATACTCCTCGACAGGCCATAAACCGCAGACTCAGACTAGAGGCTCTTAACTCCTGTGTATTCCCGGTGCTAACATACGGTTGCCAAACCTGGGCCCCCACAGAGAGGAAAAAGACGAACATCGAAATATGCCAAAGGAAAATGGAGAGGAAGATAGTTGGCGTTTCACTGAAAGACAAGGTCTCCAACACGGCACTGCAGAAAATTACAGCTTCTGAGAACATCACAGAAAAAGCCCTCATAACGAAGTGGAAGTGGGCTGGTCATGTAGCAAGGCAGCAACAAGGCAGATGGGCGCGAGAAACCACGATGTGGGACCCGCACATAGGAAGGAGAACACAAGGCAAGCCAAGAAGAAGATAGGCAGATACATTCAATAAGTATTTAATGAATTTCAATCTTAAGGCATATAAACTTGCAAATGTTTATTTGCTATTTAATAACCTTGTAACTTAAGACAACTTTCAGCCATGATTACTTTAAATATTTTATTATCATCATTTTAAATTTTAAAATTAACATCATTGACAAATTTTAAACATTGTATATTAATTGTAACATGAGCTATATGTATAAAATAAAATATTCGTCCAGTCTAAGTTCAAATTGAAAGATTATCTCAATATTCATCCTGTTTTCATGTTATATCTACATAAAGCTCATGAATTTCATGTACCACATATATTGTTCTCTATTTTCCTTGTTATTTGCATAATATGTTATCATAGGTCCAGATAATATGTTTTGTTATATCTGAAGATGCCCTAAACGGCGAAAACGTTCATATATTGTTATTAAATAGCAAATAAACATTTGCAAGTTTATATGCCTTAAGATTGAAATTCATTAAATACTTATTAATAATTTACCAGGCATATTGATATATTAAAATGAATTGTAAAAAAAAAAAAAAAAGATACATTCAAGCAGCAGCTGGGAGGGAACTGGTCAACCATCGCCCGCAACAGGAACGAGTGGAGACAGATAGTGAACAAACTCATATAGAACTAAAATTTGACAAACTCTAGTGTATCTCACATAGTGAATGTGAATGTAAATATTGTTCACGTGAAATAGCTCATCATGTGAACCACACCAACCGAGCTTCCCCTCCTGTAGGAGGCCCTAGCCCTTCATGGGACACAGTGGCTTCATTCATTCATTCATTCATTCATTCATTCATTCATTCATTCATTCATTCATTCATTCATTCATTCATTCATTCATAAGCTTGTTACACTTCTCAAACATTGCAAATATTCGTTTTATGACATCGATTCCAAATAACTACTTTTTCCGTACATTTTTTTAATGTTTTGGCCTTTTTTGGGAGTAAATTCATGTATAATACATATTCTGAACATTTTAGATTTAATGGCATATATTTCGACTTTTATATTGTATATTATATCCTTTCTTCTGACGTTTGGTATTTCCACATTATTGGTTTATTGAGACAAAAATTAAAGGAATCTGACCATCTCTGTAGTGTAGAGTCCAGGTTCGATTCCCAATCGGGTTGAATTTCGTGATTGAGGTTTTTCAGGATTTTCCCTAACCAAATTCCAGGAAATTCGGGCCACAACATTCCTAAATATCACCGACTTCATTTATCACCAAAATCATATTCGTAACAAATCAGTAATACATCTACAGACGCTATCTAGTTCACAACAATGGAACCAGTACTCAAAAAATTGTACACAGGCCTTCGGATTTCACCCAAAAACATTAACTCGCGATATGACCAGAGATGTTAAAGCGAGATAAAAAAAAAGAGAAGCTACTGATAATATGGTTTCCTTGCATTCTGACTAGTCTTTGAACTTTCCACTAAATCTTCTCTTTGTTACACTGGAATTTCCAACCCCTAACTCTCGCTCGTTGCAAGCTGAAGATCAAAATATTGAAATAAATGAGGGCAGAAGCATCATGCTTGCAAACTGCAATTTAGTATAGTTTTGTATCGAACTCTGAAGTGTTGTTATGGTTCCTGTTAGAACTGCGAAAGGAGATAGCGTCAAAATGGATTGAGCGAAAGGATTTTCTAAAGATGGACAGTAATGTAGTTTATTGTGATTGTTGTAAAGACTTAAGTACTTTTGTATTTTGGGGCGCGTGATAGCGTCGCGGTTTAGGTGTAACGTGGAAAGTCGGAAGTTTGCGGGCTCGATTCTAGGTGAGGTCATAATGCAAAAAAAACTTCCAGTTCCACCTCACTTTGTCCCAAATTTCTTCTCTTACGTATGCGCCTGTCACTTCTTGTGACGTAGAAAGATTATTTTCTATGTTCAAGAAGGTACTTCAGACAAACGCATGAGCTTAAGTAAAGAAAATTTTGAGAAATAAGTTGTAATACGTTCTTTCGAAATAAAATAAAAATATAACAACGCAGAACTTAATTTTGACAGTCCATATTTTTACTGTTTTTTCGCTTCATTGTGCATGTTCTGTCATATGATGAATGCCTGCATATTTTAAGATTTGACAGTGCATAGAAATTCGGGCTGTAGTGATATGAATGTGAAGAGTTTGCGCTAACACCATGACACCCTGAATTTAACACCACTTTTCACATTACGGCAACCTGTAGCAACGACTAGCGTCTAATGGCAATTAAAGTGGCTTAGGGAATCCAACTGTAATTAATATTGCAGTTACGCAATTAAGAAGTTAACAGAACTTCTCTTCATAGTCGGTCTGAAACATCTAGTCTGACTCAATGTTCTGTATATTTAGTATCAAACGCGCGGTTCACGAATCGACTTTGTTGTTTGAAGTATAGACAGAAACTATTGTGATGATATTATTATTAAATCAATTTATAGAAATAATTTTGAAACTTACCGTGATTTATTAACTTACGAAAATGGTTACAATTTATTGTAGTTTTCTACAGTTTTTCAATCTTATTTTTGCTTTGTTGACGTGGCGGTAATCACTAAAACTTCGAATCTGGTGTAGAATACGATATGGAACTGTTTTTGCTTTGATATGCTTTTGTTTAATACTTATTACTTTGGTTTTGACGTGAAGAATTAGTGCCAGCTTTGATTTGTTTCCATAATATGAATAATTATTTATGTTTTTGATAATAGTGTGTCACAATATTCTCTTGTTAGTGGTAGTTGCGTTATTTTTAATTTGTGGTGTGTTTTGTGATGACTTGAGAGGTGTTTTGTAATGATTATGTTTTCGATACTTACGTGGTGAGTAGTTGTAATTTTGTTATTTTTAATTTTTGGTACATAGTAGTATACGTGACACGGGCTACACTGTCAATGACAATGTTAGATGGGGATTGATGTGGGGATATATTAGTGACAAGAAAGATCTCCACAATCAGTGTCAAGGTTAGGTATAGTTTGATGAGGAAATAGTTTAGTGACGAGTTGCAATGGTTTTGGAATATCCATATTGTTTATTATTTACGTGGGGTGTAACTTTAATAGTGGCAACACTGGTGTAAAAGCGAAACGAGACGGAGTTAATTGTTGTCACTTCTACCACATGTTAGTCTATGTCTGCCCTCCCCCCCCCCTAAAAGGACTCTTCCGTCTGACTCACAGCGCATGCGCTGTGGAAAGTTGAAGTTAGTTTCCTGTTTGTTGTAGCTTTAAGCGATTGTGTTTCGCCATGTTTACAAAGCAGGAACAGCGCAAAGACAGAATGTTAATGCACAGTATATCCGTCATTTTTGGAGCATAATCTGAGAACAGCGTTGCGAAGAAAGCGATCACACGTTTTGCAGAACCCTCCCATTATTTCGCAGAATAACGCAAGAACGCACACGGCACAACCTGTAGCTGATGTGCACCGTCGTTGGGGGTGGGAAGTGCTTTTCCATCCACCACATTCACCGGACTTAAGCCCTTGTGATTATGACTTAATCCCAAATATGAAGGAACCACTTCGTGATGTTAGAATATTCCACTGGTGTTCCCGATATTCTGCAGGCAGTAAGGCGGTCCATCAGAAACATCTACAGAACAGGAGCTGCTACAGGGATACTACGACTTCCACATCGCTAGTAACGAGTTGTAGACAATGCTGATTACTACATTGAAGGACTGTAGAAGTTTCACAGATGTATCACTTGTATATTCGTAATAAATAAATAGTTGCCATTATTAAAGTTACAACCTGTATATATTATTTTCGTACCGTAGCCAACAGTAGAGTGATAGAGCTGAACTCTATTTTACGGTTAAGTTACTAAGCATTTAAAATGTATATTTTTCTCGTATCGTATTCTACAGTTGAGCTGTAGGACTGTGTTATACTTTACGATACTGTGATTTTGAAATTTATATTTTTTCGTATCATATTCCACAGTTTATCTGTAGGGCTTAACTGTTTTTATGATAGTAATTGTTAATTTTTATCGTTGAAAATGTCTCCACTTAAAACCATATTTACCATGCTGGTCCGGTAATGTTTCTCTGGCAGGAATGTAATATTACGTCATCGTCGCTACCTTTATTTCATCGTCAGTTGGTTGCTACGAGTTTGTATCGTATACTTCTGTAGTACCAAGACTTCTCTCACAGCTCAATGCAAGAGCGATGGCTTGTTAATCGGCGAACTTGCTTCAATACCTGGCGCAGACTAGACTGATATTTATATTTCTGTTCATCGGCAGTTTAAAACGACGGTATAACGCCGGCGGAATTCACGATAGTCAGATGAATTCAAGAATTCATCACGGAATTACTTAACATTCGCTTTATAGCTATAGAACACCTCAGGAAAACCTAACGAGAAAACACTGGTCGGCAAAATAATATTTTTCTCCTTATTGTCAAAATGTAAAGTAATTTTTAATATTTGCACAATGGATCTATTTTTTTTTAACTGAGCATGTGGAAAATGATTATCTATTTTAATTTTTTGGGTAATGGACTTATCTACAGTAAACAGTCTACATGAAAAAGTATTCTCTCTCTTGGGAAATCTTTTTGTAAATGATGTACCTAAATGGCATACGTGCAGAAGTTCATTTGTTCGATCTTCTGTACACACTTATATGTATACATTCTTATACTCACACACATACACACACACTCTCCCCCCCTCTCTCTCTCTCTCTCTATCAATAGGAATCAAAAGTCCACATTTTCCCAAACTAATTTATGAAAGTAACGTGTTTTATTTATCGATTTTATGTGTCTTCTTGGAGTTCTTTTGTTGAATGCCGAAGGATAAGCGAGGGCGTGATAAGATGAATTAAACTCGTTTATATTGGTCGAGATATGCCTGCAATGCGACTTGTTCATAAAGCGAGCGCCTCAAAATGATGTATTAGAACAGAAAAGAAATCAAATCAATCCTCGTGACCCAGATATACTGCCCAATAAAGAAATTCCGATATTATTGAAGGCGGTAAAATGCAAACACCACATGTAGGTCACGTGAGGGTCACATGTGCGCTCTTCGTATGGCAGCCTGTTACTAATGGGCGCCTAATTATCTCGTGTTTTCCTTGTTACTAGTAATAGGTTTATCCTTCCGGACATCTTATTGTCTTAATAGACGTGTCAGCAAAAGACATATCCATTAAAACTGAACAGGTCAACCTGAGGAATTTTTATCGAAGGAAACAGAGTTGGAACTACGGCAGATCCTATAATATTTACTATTGAGAAAAACAGTAGTGTGCTGATATTTTCTCTTCAGTGTTTCGAATTTCCCCGTCACTTTTGTGCTATCAAATGTCATCTCACTAGATGGATAAATAAATCTTTTTAAAGGAAACTTACAAATATTTGAATAGAATTAAATGTCAGAGTAGACTACAAGCATGAAATAGAATAGATCAGAATCGATTAAACTGGAATAATATGGGATACTAAACTGGATCCGAATTGTCTACAATACACGAATGAAATAAAATAGAAAATATTTAAATGGAATAGTGTAGGATATGAAAATGGATTCGAATATATTGCAATACAAGAATACAACAGAATGAAATAGATTTAAATGGAATAGTATGGAATACGAAAAGAATAGATTGCAGTGCAATAATTAAAAAGTAGAATAGCATAGATTTAAATGGAAAAATATGGGATACGGAAATAGATTCGAGTAGACTGCAATACAAGAAGAAAAGAATAGAATAGATTTAGTGTATGTGGAATAGTATGGGATGTAAGAATAGATTCGAATTGACTGCAACACAAGAATGGAAAAATAGGATAGAATGAAATAGATTTAAATGGAATAGTATAGGATACGAGAATGGATTCGAATAGATTTCAATACAAAAATACAATAGAATGAAATAGATTTAAATGGAATAGTATGGGATAAGAAAATGAATTAGACTAGATTGTAATGCAATAATTAAAAAATAGAATAGCATAGATTTAAGTGGAAAAATATGGATATGGAAATAGATTCGAGTAGACTGCAATACAAGAATGAAAAGAATAGAATAGATTTACTGTATATGGAATAATATGGGATATAAGAATGGATTCGAGTTGACTGCAACACAAGAATGGAAATATAGAATAGAATGAAACAGATTTCAATGAAATAGTATAGGATACGAGAATGGATTCGAATATATTGCAATACAAGAATACAACAGAATGAAATAGATTTAAATGGAGTAGTATGGAATACGAAAATGAATTAGAATAGATTGCAATACAGTAATTAAAAATAGAATAGCATAGATTTAAATGGAAAAATATGGGATACGGAAATAGATTCGAATAGACTGCAATACAAGAATGAAAAGAATAGAATTGATATACTGTATATGAAAGAGTATTGGATATAAGAATGGATTCGAATTGACTGTAACACAAGAATGGAAAAATAAAATAGAATGAAATAGATTTAAATGGAATAGTATAGGATACGAGAATGGATTCGAATAGATTTCAATACAATAATGAAATAGAACAGATTTAAATAGATTAACGTGGGATACAAGAATGGATCGAATAGGTTGCAATACAGGAATGAAATAGATTAAAAGTTTAAATGGTATATTGTAGGTTACGAAAATGCATTCGGAGAGATGGCAATACAAGAATGAAATAAAATAGAACAGATTTAAATGGAATAGTATGGGATATAAAATTGAATCGATTAGATTGCAATACAAGAATGAAACAGAACAGATTTAAATAGAATAACATGGCATACGAGAATGGATCGAATAGATTGCAATACAGAAGTGAAATAGACTGAAATAAATTTAAATGGTATAGTATGGGGTACGAAAACACATTCGAATAGATTGCAATACAAGAATGAAATAAAATAGAATAGACTTAAATGGCAATTTAAGGAAATTTTACTTGAAGCAAGTAAAGCGATCGATTTGGAAGTAAATCCCGAAAAGACAAAGTATATGATAATGTCTCGTGACCAGAATATTGTACGAAATGGAAATATAAAAATTGGAGAATTATCCTTTGAAAAGGTGGAAAAATTCAAATATCTTGGAGCAACAGTAACAAATATAAATGACACTAGGGAGGAAATTAAACGCAGAAAAAATATGGGAAATGCGTGTTATTATTCAGTTCATAAGCTCTTATCATCCAGTCTGCTGTCCAAAAATCTGAAAGTTAGAATTTATAAAACAGTTATATTACCGGTTGTTCTGTATGGTTATGAAACTTGGACTCTCACTCTGAGAGAGGAACATAGGTTCAGGGTGTTTGAGAATAAGGTGCTTAGGAAAGTATTTGGGGCTAAGCGGGATGAAGTTACAGGAGAATGGAGAAAGTTACACAACACAGAACTGCACGCATTGTATTTTTCACCTGACATAATTAGGAACATCAAATTCAGACGTTTGAGATGGGCAGGGCATGTAGCACGTATGGGCGAATCCAGAAATGCATATAGAGTGTTAGTTGGGAGACCGGAGGGAAAAAGACCTTTAGGGAGGCCGAGACGTAGATGGGAGGATAATATTAAAATGGATTTGAGGGAGGTGGGGTATGATGATAGAGACTGGATTAATCTTGCATAGGATAGGGACCACTGGCGGGCTTATGTGAGGGCGGCAATGAACCTTCGGGTTCCTTAAAAGCCATTTGTAAGTAAGTAAGACTTAAATGGCATAGTTTGGTTTATGAAAATGAATTAGAATAGATCGCAAAATAAGAATGAATTGGAATAAAATATATTTAAATGGAATACTATGGGATAAGAGAATGAGTTCGAGTAGGGTAAAATACAATAATGCATAATGGATTGAAATGGAATAGTATGAGACACAATAATGGGGTTGAATTGAGCGAAATATAAGTATGAAATAGAATGAAATAGATTGAAATGGAATGGTATAAGATAGGAAACTGCATTAGAATAGTTTTAAATAAAAGAATGGACTAGAGTTAAATTGCTTGAAACACAGTTCTGTTCCTCTTTGCAGACCGCTGATCTTCTAGAACCCACAACTACTGCCATTTACCAAGTTTTGGACAAACTGCAAGGAACATCCACCACGGCGGACGACCGATCCGACGCCAATCAAACACAAGTAGGTGCCTTGTTTTTCGAAATGGAAATAGTAATGAAAGGGGAATTGTGGAGAATGTTGTGGAAATGAGGCTATAAAAACGGGAGATTCTCGGGAAAAGCCCTATCGCCTTTCTACACCACAAGTACAGTTCCGTCATCTTCGGGATTTGATCTCGTCCTCTGGCGTTGAAAGGCAACTTTCTGCCAACTGATCTAACATGACGGCTTAAGGAGAGAGAATTGTTAAATCTGGTGGAAAACCGTTAATTTAAAAATATCCTTTAAAGTACTCTTTGACATGTGAAAAATACAGTACATAAAATTTAAAACACATTTATGGCCTTGTTGGCTGCTGTGACGCCATCTTTAAAGCTCTGGTGCATAGGGTTTTTTAATGACACTAAACTCTGATTACATTTTCCGATAACTTAATTTTTTCTTGTTTTTTTTTTCCTCGTACAAAACGTTAAATATCTTCGGAACTATTAATGTTATATGCATGCTATTTGGTACACACATTCTTTACGCAATTAAGGAAGTTTTTTCAGTAATAGAAATGTGTTATTTTATTGCAGTTGAAAAATATGTCTTCATAATTTTATAAAAGTACTCCTAAAATTTATTCTTAAAGTGTAATTCTGTAGTGGTCGGGAAAAGTGGCACAAATCAAAAATGTTAATTTTACAGGAGAAGAAAAAAAAACTGTCTTCACACTGGTTTATGTCGTTTCGATTTTCTTCTGTATGAATTATTGTAATGGGAGAAATACTAATGTCTCTTTTCCCAAGCGAGCAGATGTTCCGTAAGTTGTCAATAAATTAATAAAAAATGTTTGTGGAAACTGACTTGTGCCACTTTTCCCAAGCATTGCAGAATTGTTTATCTTAAAATTTTGAGACTCAATATCAAAGTTATGCGACAAACTTTTCGAAGAACGTGCTTTTAGGAATAAAATGTCACTGATTAACTTTTTTAATTCTTCACTGTGTTATTATGTGGGAATTACCTGTCTGACTAGTTTCGAAGTGATATTCTTCATTTTCCAAAGCCTAGCCAAAGTTTCGCCCTATCATCTCTTAGATATGAGAAGATAGCGCGGGATCTTCACTAGGTTTTGGAAAATGAAGAATATCACTTCGAAACTAGTCATATTAACACAGTAAAGAGTTATAAAGTTAATCAGTGATTATTGTTATAGGCCTAAGTGTTAAAAGTGTATCTAGAATAATGAAGTAAAAGTCATACAAATTTTGAATTTATTTTAAACAGTGACTGAGATAATATATCCATTTTAATGAATTGCTGTGTCCTGATAGATTTTTTCAAAATTTGGACCCTTTTTTTTTTACAGAAACTAGTCTCAATTTTAAGTTGTTGCAAGAGTCATAATTCTGTATAAAAAGGAAAATTATGCATCAATTAGGGAAAAAAGGCAAATTTAACCATCATCTTCTCTTAGCTGAAACCTTATAAATAGACAATAATAATAATAATAATAATAATAATAATAATAATAATAATAATAATAATAATAATAATAATAATAATAATAATAATAATGGTTTATTTTAGCTGGCAGAGTTAAGGTCATTCGGCCTTCTCTTCCACTCAACCAGTATGATACAAAATTACAATATTGCTATAAACAAAACATAATTAATACAATACATAATTAATATAATACAATGATAATTCTTTTTATCTTCTCAACACATCAATAAAATAATTATGTAATAATAATAATAATAATAATAATCATAATAATATATTACCGGTTGTTCTTTATGGTTGTGAATCTTGGACTCTCACTTTGAGAGAGTATCATAGGTTAAGGGTGCTTGAGAATAAGGTGCTTAGGAAAATAATTGGGGCTAAAAGGGATGAAGTTACAGGAGAATGGAGAAAGTTACACAACGCAGAGCTGCACGCATTGTATTCTTCACCTGACATAATTAGGAACATTAAACCCAGACGTTTGAGATGGGCAGGGCATGTAGCACGTATGGGCGAATCCAGAAATGCATATAGAGTGTTAGTTGGGAGGCCAGAGGGGAAAAGACCTTTGGGCAGGCCGAGACGTAGGTGGGAAGATAATATTAAAATGTATTTGAGGGAGGTGGGATATGATGATAGAGAGTGGATTAATCTTGCTCAGGATAGGGACCAATGGCGGGCTTATGTGAGGGCGGCAATGAACCTCCGGGTTCCTTAAAAGCCAATAAGTAAGTAAGTAAGTAAGTAATAATAATAATAATAATAATAATAATAGTAATAATAATAATAATAATAATGTTTTATTTTAACTGGCACAGTTAAGGCCATTCGGCCTTCTCTTCCACTCAACCAGTATGATATAAAATTACGACATTGCTATAAACAAAACATAATTAATATAATACAATGATAATTCTTTTTATCTTTCCAACACACCAATAAAATAATTATTTAATAATAATAATAATAATAATAATAATAATAATAATAATAATAATAATAATAATAATAAATCATACCTAAATATAATTATTAAATTATTAAACTCGATCAATAGATATACTTATAAACAGGGAACGGATTTATATGGATTAAAAATATATGAAATATGTAAATATATATGTAGTTATTTTTACCAAAATATGGAATTAAATATGGACTTAAAATTATAAAAAAAAATGACTATGTACGTTAAATATTGGTACATTTTAATCAAACTAAACAAAAAATATAATGGACGTACCTTATCTTCCAATGTAGTTTCAACAAAACACAATTTTTATTGTCTGTTACCATAACAATAGGTTACAAACATTTCTTTCAAGTGCTGAAAAGTGAATCTTCTTCTATTGTCTCTGAGGATAGATTTATACTGACTAAAAGAGCGTTCGACGTCACAAGAAGTAACTGGTACATAATTCAATTTCACAATGTCTGCTGGGGATAAGTCCAAGTTAATCTTCACTGTTGATTCACCACTCATCACAGCAACAACCTTTTGTAGTTCTTCATATCCAGGGTTTTTTGAAAGTACAGTGTCCACCTTAGCTCTTACTGCATCTGCAACTTTACCTCTACCACGATTCAGTTGTTCCACAGTACTATTTATAATTTCAAAACTTTCAGATAGTGAAAGGTGCCTATTTTGGAGACTTTTGAGCGTTTTTATGATGCATGAAAATGTATGCTGAATGTGAGCTAAGTCATTCTTCACACTTATGTCACAGGTAACTGTTTTCGCAGTATCAATTGAGACTGCATCTTCAGAGTCCAATGCAAGGAGAACATTGTTAATAGAGTCTATATGTTCGGCATAATATTCAACTGCTTCTAGCCATGTACCCCATCTAGTTAAAATTGGCTTTGGTGGCAATGGAATTTCAGGGTACATTTCTTTCAACACGTTAACTCTACTGGGAGCTTTGAGAAATACTTTTTTCACTGATGAAATCAACAAATCTACTTTAGGGAAATTGTCTCTGACCACTTCTGCCACACGATGAAATGCATGCGCCACACAAGTAAAATGAGTCAATTTAGGATATACAACAGATAATGCTTGTCCAGCTTTGACCATATAAGGGGCAGCATCGCTAATAAAGAATAACACATTATCGTACATAATACCCTTTGGCCACAGGATACCCATAGCTTCGTTGAACAGTTTAACTATAGTTTTGTTATTGCACTTTTCTAGAACATCACAATGTAAAAGAATTCGTTCAGGATATTGTTCACTTAACAAACCGATAACTACATTACCAACAAGTCTACCTTCTTTGTCGGGAGTCTCATCAATGGAAACCCAAATTGAACTATCTTTAATTTCATCTCTTATCTTCTGTATTGTCTCATCGTAGATGGATGGAGCATACGTCTTCCTAAGTGTTGACTCATCCGGGATTGTATGTTGAGTATATTTTTCAAGGAATTCCCTGAAGACCTTATTCTTTAGTTTGTAGAGAGGAATATCAGCAGAGATGAGAGAACGGCACAGGTCGATGTTAAACTCAGATCTTACATTCGATGTTGTTGGTTGTGTTAAAAACAATTGTCTCTGCTTGGAATTTAGTTGTTTGTTGGCCTGATGTTTACTAGTTGTAATGTGTTGTTGCACCAGGAACTTTTGTGTAGATGATACTGCACACTGACACAAATTACAAAATAATATTTTATTGTCAGTTGATAAACCATCTTCTTTAAATTCTGAAATGTAACTTGTTAGTTTTGATTTTAAATTGACTGAATGACGTACTTTTGGCATATTTACCGTCTTTATAGTATGATTTACAAAACTGAACCTATGTGTACTCTGACTGGCATTTAACTGTTGAGCTGCACAACTGAAGTCTGTTAAAAATTTTAAATTAAATTAATACAGTTTTGTAACTTACTTTCCCATTGTTGATAGGACTGCTAATTTTCAAATAACTCTGATGTTAAAGGGATTACTGAACATGTGTTTAAATCTCTATTCTTGAAATGTATTTTTAAAAGTTAATGGAATTTTGTTTTGTTTTATTGTTAAACCTAATATAATATGGACTGTTTTATATGAAATATGGAAAATATATGGAAATTAACGAAAATATGTACTAAACTCTAAAATATGGAAAAATATGGAAAATAAAAGTAAGATTTTTCAACCCTACACATTGTGAAACATAAAGATAATGCAAAATATAAATTATATTAGCTTTATAAGTAAATATGTATTTACATATAAATCCTTTCCCTGCTTATAAATAGACCAACTGGGTATATATACTATATATTACTATTCAAGTTTCCAAACAAAGCAATGACATGTGATTGATTCATAAATTCATGCATGCTCAAGGCGAGAAATAGAAATCGAATGGATATAAAAAAGTATATATTCGAAAGTTGTAGTACGGGGCCATAAAGAATCATTTTTACTGTTGTACTTAAGAGCGTGTAATTGTGGGGCGAGATTTCTTGAAATTCTTCACTGCTTTATATGACGACCACTTAAACTTTACGACCGGAAAGAGTCTTCTTGAAGTAAAATAAAGCTGGAAGATGAGACATGCAAATGTTGTTGCTGTGTGGTACGATACAGTTTTAAATGCTAAGGGGAAAACTAAAATTACAATAACAGCCTATTTGTTTCTGGGAAAGCTTGTAACTGGGAAGCTACCTCGTGCCAGTAAAATTTCTTTAACATCTTTTAGGGTTACTCAAATGCAGTTCGTTAGAACAACTAATGTGTGGCTCTCAGTGCGTACTTTTGTGTCTCTGGACACCAGAGTGCTGCATTGGAGTTAAATCGCTCGCTTGAACACGGTCGAGTGTCGCACCCTCGAGTGAGATACGATCGGTCGTAATAAATGGAAGCACAGTACAAGGTCATCTCACCGACATGTCTTATCTTGTATGGAAGGCGACAGATAAGATACACATATGTTTTGCTCACGCGGTAAAAATAAGGCTTTATTTTCTGCGTTTATGACAAACGTTAAATGGAACAGTCAATGGAACGTACCAAAACACGAACATGAAGTCATAAATAAAATAGTATGAAAAAATTCGATTTCAGTCATTATTGCTAATTAATAATTATTCGGTATTTGATTTACCACATATATAATATGATAGGTCCATACATCTTTGCTAATCAACATTTTATGTCTTGTAACCCACATGTATTCTCCTATTAGTATATTAACTATATAATATATCTCAAGTGAAGTAATTGTCGAATTTATCTCGGGCATTTTAGGTCTTATAAATTGTGTGTGTGCGTGCGTGCGTGTGTGTGTGTGTGTGTGTGTTTTTTTCCCCTTACGTTATGTAACTGATTTTGATTATGTGTAATTTTCTGCTTTATTTTATATATTATGTAACCGATCTTGACTATTTGTAATTTTATATTATGTAACTGATCTTGACTATTGTAATTTTCTACTATATTTTATGTAATTTCTAAGGTATTTTCTTTTGTGTTGTTTTGTAATCTAATTTTGTATTTCATGTATATTATTGAAACCGAGTTGAGTGGAAGAGAAGGCCTCATGGCCTTAACTCTGCCAGGCAAAATAAACCTACTACTACTACTACTACTACTACTACTACTACTACTACTACTACTACTACTACTACTACTACTACTACTACTACTACTACTACATAGTGTTCCGCCTATATACTGCGACAATGTAGAAACGTTTTACAAAATATTATTGATATAGCAGTAGATTAATAACAATATTAGTACAGAGATAACGTCACAGAAAATATAATAAAACGAATAATCATGCTGCACAACTGTTACAGACGCAAAGATTGATACACTAATTATTAGAGATTATTATTATTATTATTATTATTATTATTATTATTATTATTATTATTATTATTATTATTATTATTATTATTATTACTAGAAAACTTGATACAGTTCTTGCATGATCGTGATTGTGTTCTCCGTTTATAATAATTACATTTACATCTAATAACATGTATCAGATGTGGCAAAAACAAAATCACTCCTATGTGGAAAAAAAAAAACATTTACTTACAACATTTATATTACATTTTAAAGCAAGTTTTGTAGTTGTACTATGGAGAGGTTAGTTAAACACTGCAAAGTTTTCAAATGATAAACATCTATGATGTTACTACACAGTTCATCACTGTAACAAGAACGAATGTCTGACGCTCGGCTTATATCGTTCGAGGATTTATCGCTCGTGACAATTTTATCCATCATGCATGTGCGCTACCTATCGGAGTATGCTATGAACTACTTGGCGCTCGAGCGAAAACGTCCGATGAAGACCTCTGCTGGACACCCTAGTTCGGGATTTTGTGTCAGATTGGAGTTTGCTATGCATTCGAACATATTTCGTCGGGCTGCTATGTTTCTTGCCTCTCGTTCCGCAATAACTCTATTACTCATAACTAGACCGCGGAACTTCGCGCAATTGCGTGTTTTTATTCATTTGGGATATCGGTATTGAAAAAGTAAAAGTGGATCTCTGAAGATCGTGGAGGTTTTTACGTTCGATTGAAGCCATAATTTTATTCAAAATTAGTGCAAACTCCTCAAAGAACGATGCATTAAATAACTCGTAAAAAGGAAACGGAAAATGAATTTAAATATGTACAGTAGTGGCAAAAAAACCGGACCGACCCTTGTAGCTGATACAAAAGAATCCTGTGCTGTGTATTGTGTCAAACTGTGGTAATTTCAATATGGATAGTGAAGCCAGAGGTATGTACTGCTATTTAATGTAAAAATACGCAGTTATCTCTGCCGAATAGAAGTAGAAATAATGTAATATTGATACCAGATGAAAATAAAACTCTCAAAGTTTTTTCGTCTGTAAGTTTGAGGCATAGAAGGAAACAAAATACGGTAAGAATTGAACAAATGCAATAAATTTCATTGTTACAATTAATTATACGAGATGGATGTGCTTTGTGACTAGCAAAATTTGAATCTGTGACTCTGAAATCAGCTACAAAGGTCGGTCCGTTTTTTTTTTTGCCACTACTATACATAACTACAGTAAAGACAAAGTATATGATTATGTCTCGTGACCAGAACATAGTACGAAGTAAAAATATAAAAATTGGAAATTTATCATTTGAAGAGGTGGAAAAATTCAAATACCTGAGAGTAACAGTAACAAATATAAATAACACTCGGGAGGAATTTAAACTCAGAATAAATATAAATATGGGAAATGCCTGTTATTATTCGGATGAGAAACTTTTGTCATCCAATCTGCTCTCGAAGAAGCTGAAAGCTAAAATTTATAAAACAGTTATATTACCGGTTATTCTGTATGGTTGTGAAACTTGGACTGTCACTTTGAGAGAGTAACAGAGGTTAAGTGTGTCCAAGAATAATGTGCTTAGAAAAATATCTGGGGCTAAGAGGGATGAAGTTATAGGAGAATGGAGAAAGTTACACAACGTAGAACTGCACGCATTTTATTCTTCACCTAACATAATTAGGAACATTAAATCCAGACGTTTGAGATGAGCAGGGTATGTAGCACGTAAGGGCGAATCCAGAAATACATATAGAGTGTTAGTTGGGAGGCCGGAGGGAAAAAGGTCTTTGGAGAGGCCGAGGCGTAGATAGAAGGATAATATTAAAATTGATTTGAGGAGGTGGGATATGATGGTAGAGACTGGATTAATCTTGCTCAAATGGCTGGCTTATGTGAAGGCGGCAATGAACCTCCGGGTTCCTTAAAAGCCATAAGTATGTATGTATCTATGATCTTTGCAGTATTACCTAAATCATAGCTTTATACTTCATTCTTTAGTGATGCCAATACAGGAAAACGAAGTTTCGCTAATGAAACTTAACTCCGTCCCATTTCCAATGTGACTGAAAGTTGTGAAAGTTGGACGAAGGTGACATAAAATAGGTATCGTATGTGTTTCAGTTACCTGTTTTCTGAGTTAAAATATTATTATTTTTATCCGTAACTGGTATCTAAACTGGTCTTTATTTCACCGTCCTTAGCAACCTAAACAATGACTTTATTCACAGCACTGAATTAAACGTTTTTAATACTGCTATGAGTTGAAAATTTTTTCCAAGACCACCAAGACATTTGTATCGATAGAATCTATTACATTCTTTAATTTATAACTTTTTCACAAACAATACATACAAAGAAAAGGCGTACAATTTAAAATATAATTTAGGTATCAGTAATGAAATTTAGATAGACCTACCAGTTATGAATAAAATATTGTATAGCACACGAGAGTAAACGTATTTTATATCACCCTCGGCTTCGTCTAGGGCAGGCATGTCAATTGATGCCCACAGGAGCAAGTGCGCGCTTTAGAGCCCAGGAGAGCCTGAGCGCTTTGCAAGGGAAAGGAAAGAGACAGACAAAAGAGGTAGTATATGCCGCTTGGTCGAGCTATATTCAGGGATGGCCAGCACTGATTCAATAGATAAAGGGAAGAGAACTTATTAAAACTGTATCCATGTTAATTTTTAGATTTGCCTAAGAAGTATAAGTGCATTATAAGAATGTAAGTTTTAATTTTAATGCTCATTTTTCACAAGTTTGATTTTTTTATACAAAAGAAATATTTTCTCAACTTTTCGTATAGAAAAGTGAAATTTTCAGGTATAGGCCTATTTATTTAGTAGCCTTACAGAATTTTTTCGTAAATCTAATATACCGTATATACTTATTACTGAAGATAGTGTATTGAAAATTTTGAAAATATTCTCATGGAAATTGTTTGTAAGGAAATGAATTAACAAAGCAACTACTGTTACATCATAAGCAAAAGATACGTGCCCATGTGTTGTAAAAATGTCAGCTCTATAGCTTCAGCAGATTTCGAGAAAATAATTTAATATTCTGATGATAGGAAGTTGCTCACAAATATCACCTTAAAAGCATAATGCGATAAGAGTTTTGTTATGTAATATTAGTTACACTTAAAACATGTACAGTACCTAGGTAACTTTGGTTTGTACTGTAACATTGTTTGGATTAGTTTATTGATTACTTTTGTAAGGCTAAAGATACCATCAATATAAATTCCAACTTATCATGTCATACTCAATCTCTTTTCTTTGGAATATCACTTTCTTTATGAATGATGTGTTTCATCCACTTAATACAGTATATTATATTACTATGGAATTTAAGTGAATATTCCTTCTTAACTCTCTATTATGTTATTGAGATTTAAAACACAAGTGCAATATTAAGAAATCAGTGTTAGTACTTTTGTTTTACAGACAATATAGATAATATTAAACAGAAAGAAGCCATATAAAAATAACGACATAAAATTTCACGTTCCGTTTGAAGTTTGTACACCACTGTTTTCTTAATCCAACAGGTTGCTTATTCATAAATACAAACGTTCCTCTTTCCATACTTAGCGCTTGCTGCCGGCTCACGACGTCAAGGTCAGAAAAATGCGCTTGCTTTGACATCACTGGTCTAGGGCACTAAACTTTCTGCTCGCGCATAAAATCTAATTTTACTCTCTTAAACTATAAACTAGCCACTATTATAAAACGAAATGAAGCACTAATCACTGTTCATGTAAATAAGAAAATATCTGTTTTTATTAAATTAGTTACACCCAAAGGGATCGATCTTTTTGACAAGCCAATAAGAGCGCTGGAATTACGTCGCAGCGATCTGTTTTAGAAAGACTCAAAATGCTCATATTTTATCCGTATAAAGCAAAGTGCCAGTATGTCATCTGCCAGAGAAGAAAGAATCTGGTGGCGAGCGGTGTAGGTCAAATTTTGTTTGTCGCGCTCTGTATTAGCAGAATATAAAAATAAATATATTTTAATTGGTTATTTTCCAACGTTTTATCAACTGCTATGGTTATCTAGCGTCTGAGTGAGATGAAGGTGATAATGTCAGGGAAAGTTATCCAGTATTTGCTCTTAATGAGTTGAGAGAAAACTCCGGAAAAACCTCAGCCAGGTAACTTGTCTCAACCAGAATTTGAACCCGGGACCGTTCGTTTCTCGGTCAGACATAGTGACCGTTACTCCGCAGCGGTATACAGAAAGAAATAAAAAGGAAAATTAAGATAGCCTATAAATAACGCAAAGAAGAAGAGATGGTATTAACTAGCAAAAGAAGGAAACTAAAGGGACTGGAAGAAAGAGAGAACGGTAAATAAACTGGGAATGAAGTAATGGGGACATAAAAATGAAACTAAATAATTTTGTTGGTTCAGAGCAGTAAATGCACTGGAGTATAAAATGTAATTGGTGAAATTGAATTAAATCATTCCGAGAAAGTGAATTGTTTCAGAACTGCGCCTTAGCTTTCCTCAGCTGCATGAACTATACCGGTACTGCTCTTTTTAGTCATGACAATAACAATTGCACTTTCATGTTTTGTTTATACGCCGTAATTGCACAAAGGAAACTCTTTCGTATGCAGAGATACCAAGTATTTCCATAAGCTTAACAGGAATTACTCTTCTTAGAATGATAAAAAAGTGAACAAAAGAGAGATTGATGCTCGCTGTGTAAGCTCTGAATAACAGGTACAACTATACTACAGTAATAAGGCGAGGAGTAAAGCTGAGTGAATTGTACAGTCGTGGGTTTGAATCTTGCTAGGTAATTTTAATTTGTACTTTGGTAATGTGTTTTACTGTGTTGTCTCAGGCAGAGATTTGATGTTATGTCTGCTTATGGCCATGGGTAGTAGTGGTTGTAGCAGCAGTTAAATTAATTGACTGCTTAGTTACATGACTAATTGTTTGATTGTTCAATTTATTGACTATGTACTGATTCACTGATTGTTTAATTCACTGACTGCTTGGTTAAACGACTGATGATTTCATTGTTCAATTGATTGACTACGTACTGATTGATTATTTAATTCGTTGACTGCTTGGTTAAACAACTGATAATTTGATTGTTCAATTGATTGACTACGTACTGATTGATTGTTTAATTCATTGACTGCTTGGTTAAACGACTGATGATTTGATTGTTCAATTGATTGACTACGCACTGATTGATTGTTTAATTCACTGACTGTTTGGTTGATTTGATTGTTCAATTGATTGACTACGTAGTGATTGATTGTTTAATTCACTGACTGTATGGTTGATTTCATTGTTCAATTGATTGACTAAGTACTGATTGATTGTTTAATTCACTGACTGTTTGCTTGATTTGATTGTTCAATTGATTGACTACGTACTGATTGATTGCTTAATTCACTGACTGTTTGCTTGATTTCATTGTTCAATTGATTGACTACGTACTGATTGATTGTTTAATTCACTGACTGTTCGGTCGATTTGATTGATCAATTGATTGACTACGTACTGATTGTTTGTTTAATTCACTGACTGTTTGGTTGATTTGATTGTTCAATTGATTGACTACGTACTGATTGATTGTTTAATTCACTGACTGTTCGGTCGATTTGATTGATCAATTGATTGACTACATACTGATTGATTGTTTAATTCATTGACTGCTTGGTTAGACGACTGAATGATTGTTCAATTGATTGACTACGTACCGATTGATTGTTTAATTCATTGACTGCTTAGTTAGACGACTGATTGATTGTTCAATTGATTGACTACGTACCGATTGATTGTTTAATTCATTGACTGCTTGGTTAGACGACTGATTATTTGACTGTTCAATTGATTGATTACGTACTGATTGTTTGTTTAATTCACTAACTGGTTGATTTGATTGTTCAATTGATTGATTACGTACTGATTGATTGTTTAATTAACTGACTGTATGGTTGATTTGATTGTTCAATTGATTGATTACGTACTGATTGATTGTTTAATTCACTGACTGGTTGATTTGATTGTTCAATTGATTGATTACGTACTGATTGATTGTTTAATTCACTGACTGGTTGATTTGACTGTTCAATTGATTGATTACGTATTAATTGATTGTTTAATTCACTGACAGGTTGATTTGATTGTTCAATTGATTGACTACGCACTGATTATTTAATTCACTGACTGCTTGATTTGATTGTTCAATTGATTGACTACGTACTGATTGATTGTTTAATTCATTGACTGCTTGGTTAGGCAACTGATTGTTTGAGTGTTCATTTGACTGACTGCTTGCTCAAATGACTGATTATTTCATTGCTCAATTGATTGAGTGCTTGGTGAGACGACTTATCGTTTATCTCTTCTGAGACATAAGTGCGTCAGACCAGCAGCCGGATGGTAAACCTTGGCCCTTCACGGGCTGTCGCGCAACGGACTTTTTTAAGTTAAGAAAAAAGATAAGAGCCTAGGTTTGGGAGACAAGTGGCAGAGGGGATAGACAGGTGGATGGATGCAAATGACCTGCACTGCACTTTCTCGTTTCTGGAAGAGCAAGGTGATTATTGTGAACTGCGACCGCTTAAATGGCACACTGCAGCTGCTCACGCATGCGCCGGAATCTCTGGCAGAGATCACACAGATGGTCAGAACGAGTTGCAGAACACGGTGCATTGCAACTTTCCTTCGCACAAGGCGGTTAAACGGTTCCATCGACCGTATCGTGTAATTGATATTCCACTCCACTTCCCTTTACTTTCATTTTATCTCCTATTCCCACCCACTCGCTTCTTCTCTGAACTCGGCGCTAGACGTTAGGAATTTTTATTTTGTAGTATACAAAGACTGAGCGGAAGGGAAGTCTCACAACTTCCGGCACGAGTACCCCAGCGCGTATCACTCTCCGATGCTGTTGCAATTCTCGCAAGTTTCTCTGAAGATCCTGTTTGAAGAAACATCTTCCTGTCACCTACGGCACCGGAATGTGAAGGAAGCAATTCATTCCCAGAAGGCCAAGTTTATTTCAAAATAAATTTACAACTGCTTTTTACTACTGGTACTTTCATATTGTACGAGATGTACACAGTATTTGATGGTGAAAAGCATTGATGTTTACATTTAAGAGGAAATTCACTTCTGCAGCATCCTTGAAACGATAAAGATAATACTGTATAGGTTTCCTTCTCTTAACGTCTTCGGCAAGAGCTCAAAGAGGGCCGTTATCAACCGGGTACACATAGCCTACGAAATATTAGAAACAAGCCGGTATGACATACCGTTAATAAAACTGATGGAATGTGAATTTAATATACCATTATATAAGATTACTACCAATTGCAAACAGTTTATTTTATTTAGTTAATATTTAATTATCGACACATATCATGAATAGCCTACAATGGAAACTCCTTTACGTGAATAATTTTAAAGAAATTGTTTGTCTATATTTATCAATGTATGCCTGTTTGTATGTTTCACTATTTTAGTCTATCTGTAGCCTTTTTTTTACTGTTTTATTCTGTCTATATTTTTCACTGTTTATGTCGGTGTATATTTTTCACAGTTGACGTCCGTATGTACTTTTCACTATTCATGTATGTTTCTCACTTCTGTATTTACATATTTATATTTTTCACTGTTATCTGTCTATATTTTTAACCATTTATGTCTCTATATTTTTCAATATTTATGTCTATTCGTTTTTTCACTGCTTAAGTTTGTCCATATTCTTTACTGTTCAAGTCTGTCTATACATTTCAATGTTTATGTCTGTCTATATTTTTCACTGTTTAAGTATGTATATATTTTTCACTGTTTATGCATGTTATATTTTTCACTGTTTATATCTCTAGATATTTCATTGTTTATGTGTGTATATATTGTTCACTGTTTATATCTCTATATATTTCACTGTTTATGTGTGTATATATTTTTTACTGTTTATGTCTCCCTATATTTTTCACTGTTTATGTATGTGTGTACATATTTTCAATCCAAGAAATGGATTCGGAACACCTCAAAATCTGTGCTTCATTGGCTGATCATGATAATATATTTGAAAAATATTGGAGTGCAAGAGGTCAAATGACTTTATTGTCAAACGCCTGGCATTAGAAAACAACAACAACACATATTTTCTCTGTTTATATCTGTCTATATTATTTACTGTCTATATTGTTTACTATTTATAGCTATCTATTTTTTCACTACTTATATCTCTATATATTTCACTGTTTATGTGTGTATATATTTCACTGTTTATGTGTGTATATATTTTTCACTGTTTATATCTCTATATATTTCACTGTTTATGTGTGTGTATATTTTTTACTGTTTATGTCTCCCTATATTTTTCACTATTTATGAGTGTATATATTTTCACTGTTTATGTCTGTCTATATTTTTTTACTGTTTATAGCTATCTATTTTTTACTGTCTATGTCTATGTATATGTTTTACTATTTATGTCTCCCTATATTTTTTACTGTTTATGTATGTACATATATATGTTTATATTTGTCTATATTATTTACTGTCTATATTGTTTACTATTTATAGCTATCTATTTTTTCACTGTTTATGTGTGTACAATATATATTTTTACTGTTTGTATCTGTCTGTATTTTTTACTGTTTATAGCTATCTATTTTTTCATTGTTTATGTCTGTGTATATTTTTACTATTTATGTCTGTGTATATGTTTTACTATTTATGTCTCCCTATATTTTTCATTGTTTATGTATGTATGTGTGTACATATTTTCACTGTTTATATCTGTCTATATTATTTACTGTCTATATTGTTTACTATTTATAGCTATCTATTTTTTCACTGTTTATGTGTGTACAATATATATTTTTACTGTTTGTATCTGTCTGTATTTTTTACTGTTTATAGCTATCTATTTTTTCATTGTTTATGTCTGTGTATATTTTTACTGTTTATGTCTCCCTATATTTTTCACTGTTTATGTGTGTACAGTATATATTTTCACTGTTTATGTCTGTGTATATTTTTTTACTGTTTATAGCTATCTATTTTTTCACTGTTTATGTCTGTATATATTTTTTACTGTTTATGTCTCCCTGTATTTTTCACTGTTTATGTCTGTCTCACTGTTTATATTAGTCTATATTTTTCATTATTTATGTCTTTCTACCTTTTTTTACTGTTTATGTTTGTCTACAATTTTTATTGTTTATGTCTGTCTCTGTAGTTTTCCCTGTCTATTGGCCTAAATGTTTTCCATTATGTCTATAATTATATATTCCTCTATATATTTCATTGTTTTTTTCACAGTCTCTTTATCTCTCTATATATTATATATTTCTGACTGATTCTTTCTTTGACGTCCATTTATGGTCCAACTTTAGAATTTAACTTGATAGTTTTTGAATTCGAAGATCTCGTGTTGAAATTCATCTGGACATTATTAATTAATTATGTTTGTATCCGTTTGTTCGAGTTAGGCACACTGTACCCTTCTGTCGATAATTCTTTCATCCCTGCCTTTTTAACGCTGAGAAACATTATTACTGAGAAGCTTCTTTCCACATCCGCTGAAGGCAGAAGCATACTTGAAGAGTGACAGATCACTGGGTGTCAATTCTTCTTGTATCTGCGCTGTTTTAAAGCTTTCTCCTGAGAGTACTTTAATGATTGTGCACAAAGTTTTGTATCTTCGAATTTTTTCTAACACGATTCCTTTGTTTGGAAGGTAGAGCGTATAACAACTCAGCCGAGAGCTTCAACTCTTATTCTATTTCTCTTCTTCCTTTTGACATCACTTACTATGGAGAAAATCCTTTCAGATTCCGCATTTGAATGGGGTAGTGTCAGTACTAATTTTGCGAGTTTTCATTTATTGGGAAATTTTAGTTCGTTATTAAAGTATTTACCTTAAGTGACTAAAAAATCAAAAGTCCTCTTCTTCTTCTCCTTCTTCTTCTTCTTCTTCTTCTTCTTCTTCTTCTTCTTTCCCTTAGTTTAACCTCTCTCTTTTAGGTTCGTTTTACACGACCCACGCCACCCGGGCCTTACAGGGCCGCGACCTGTCGGGAGAGGAATTAATCTATGGATCACATACATACTTTTTTGACCACACAAGGACATGGAGGGCCTCCCCGGATGAGGGATCAGCTCAATGCCAGGGCCACCTCCGATACAACACAAACATTTAAGACATTACACATCACTCACTCACACATATGAAAGGATTAAGGGAAGGATCGCCGTCCATGGCCGAACTTTCAAGAGGTGCAATCCCGGCCTGGAAATAACTGAGAAAACCATGAAAAACCTCAGTTAGGATTGCCGGCCCCTGGGATCGAACCCCGGACCTCCCGAATTCAAGACCAGCCCTCTACCACGCCGCTAGCCCGCTCGGTTCAAAAGTCCTCAAAATTAAAAAAGACCAAAAAGGTCCTCAAAATTAAAAAAATGATTAAAAGATTAAAACAGCGAAAAATGACCAAGAAGGACTTACAAACTCTACATTTCTGTAACCGGCAGTTAGTATCCAGGATTTACATATTTACTGACGTTGCAAAGGATGTAAAGGGAAAAAGATGGCATGTCATCAAAATCCGCGCCCTGATGGTTACAGTGATGATGTCCTTGAAATTACGAAGGCCATTCAAGAAAACTTGTATGATGATGTGGCAATGCTCGACCGAAAATGTTATGGGAAACGGAAGTATTCGGAGGAAACCTAGTCACAGCCACTTCCACACGAGAGCTGGCATGAGCAGTATTGGCTAATTCGCATGGGGATAGTTTACAGGAGTCAAGTGCTTGGAGCAAGTCGACTTTCCTTCAACTTTCCCCGTGTGATATGGTCGAGACAGTCAAGTTGTGACTTGGCGGTCAAGCAGAATTTGAGTTGACGACCCTCAACTTTTGTGTCCACTTTCCCGTCACGTGACCGACTTGACTCCACCACTTCCCGCGTGTGAATGCGAACTTGTAGCAACTTGGCAAGTAGAAAGTTTGTAGTTTTAGGCCTATTGTCGAAGTAAATTAATTATTATTAATAATGAGCGCCCCTAAGTGGAATTCCAACGATATCGTAAGTTTTTGGAAATGTATGAGAAGTATGAACTTCTATGGAATATACGTGACAAAGAATACCTCAATAAAAACAAGCGGGAATTATTATTCCAGAAACTAGTCAGTGAACTCATGGAACAAGGTTTCGAAAACGTAGACGTAGAAGTGGTTCGAAAAAAGTTAAAAACCCTTAAAACAGGACTTATTCTGAGATGTTTCCTGTATTCTGCAGGACCTTCTTCAGCTAATTCTTTCAACAAGATGCATAATTCTTCTACGAATCCATTTCTTAACCCATGTTCTCTTTTCCTTTTTTTCAAGAATATTTTGTAATTCATACAATAACAAGGCGCCAATTAGCTGCACACATGTTTGAATATGTGCTGGTGGCATCTTCAGTTTCACCAAACTAAAAATGTCAGTTCACTATTGATTTTTATTAACTACTAGCCGTACCCGTGCGCTCCGCTGCACCTGTTAGAAATAAATATAAAGTAATTACATAATTAAAATAGGACGTTTGATCCAGGGAACAACTTTTACAACAGCGCAAGACAATCTGCTTCGCTCATTACCCAATTTTTTTTTTTGCATTGCATTTATTGCATATATATCTTATGTATTTTAACACGATTCAATTGAGCATAGTTAAAATTTGAATTATAAAATAATGGATTGCTAAGCTAACGTATTATTATTGCATACTAAATCAATACACTCTCGTTGTTCGTTAATTCTCTGATATTAAAATGAGTGTACGTAAATATTATTTTAAGAAATACAGAAAACGAATGTACAAAATAGTCTATCAAATTTTCTGTGCATAAGAAGATATTTTAATCTTACCTGTCCTCGATTTACTCAGACGTTACTGTAATAACATTATAGCATTATGTCCATCTAGAGAAACTACACTTTCCAATGGTGAAATAATAATTAATTATACAAATCGGTTAATTTAGCTTCTGATATGACTTCATACAAACACAGAAACATTCTCTGTAGGCTACGTTTAATAGCTTTCGATTGTTGATGTCCAAGGCCCCTGTTTCGATTGTTGTTATCCAAGGCCCCTTATAGACGAAGTCATATTTTGTTCTTAATTCATTGCACCGTCTTAGATGGCGTTATTTTAATTTTAAAACTCATTAAATATCAGTCCTATCAAAATTTTGTAAAGAATAAAACTTATCGGAAATCATTTTTAAAGAAACTTTTGTTATGTAACATTTTTCACAGAAATCAATAATAAGCGAGATATTTCGATTTATTTAATTCAGGCCCCCTTATAACCCCCCTTTTAAATAAAGTATTTTGAATTCCATATAGCCTACAAATCTAAGTAACAACGAACTTAATTTATATTCCAATTTTCATATAAATCGGTTCAGCCATTATCGTGTGAAAAGGTAACAAACATACAGACAGACATACAAACAAAATTGTCAAAAATGCGATTTTCGGTTTCAGGGTGGTTAATTATATATGTTAGGACCAATGATTTTTGGAAAATCGATAATTACCAGAAACATTTCGGCTACAGATTTATTATTAGTATAGATTAGTATAGATAACAGATTAACTATAACAGAATATAAGAATTCGAACACCACTGCGAATACAACATTCAGCGCGCGCTTTTTTTTTTTTTTCAAGCATGGTTTCAAGTTTAATGTCTCCGTGTGATCACAAATATATCATCAAGTTTAGAGGCTTCAAGTACTTGACTCCTGTAAACTATCCCCGTGTGACTCGGGTTTATCTGTTGGGCGGGCGATGCAGTTGCTTCTACGTCGAGCCGTATTCCTCGGGGCGTGACGCCAGCGGCGGGTGCTGTTCTTCTGGAGCCGGTGTTCGCGCCTGGACGCGCTTCAGCGAAGACGCCCCTCCACTGCGCGCCTGGACCCGGGTAATCACCAACGGTGCACCAGTCGTCATCAAACAGCTGCTGTGTGCGCCAGTTCGACCTGATTCCAGTTTAAGTGCTTCGGGACCTGCAAGGAACATGCTGCGCCGCTACCTGTAAGACAGGCACGTATTACAAACAGTTCCTAGTCATAAGCAGGGAATGAGTGCATTAAATGTTTCGTTCAAATCAAAGATCTTTGCCGTCTTACCGTTCTTCAAGAATTCAGCCTATTTTTTCTAGAGTGTATTATTATTATTATTATTATTATTATTATTATTATTATTATTATTATTATTATTATTATTATTTACAAATGATTAGGGAAAACACAGGAATTTTACTGGACGCAAGTAAAGAGATAGGTTTGGAAGTAAAACCCGGAAAGACAAAGTATATGATTATGACTCGTGATGGGAATATTGTACGAAATGGAAATATAAAAATTGGAAATTTATCTTTTGAAGAGGTGGAGAAGTTCAAATATCTTGGAGCAACAGTGACAAATATAAATGACACTCGGGAGGAAATTAAACGCAGAATAAATATGGGAAATTTCTGTTATTATTCGGTTGAGAAACTTTTATCATCCAGTCTGCTGTCAAAAAATCTGAAAGTTAGAATTTATAAAACAGCTATATTACCGGTTGTTCTTTATGGTTGTGAAACTTGGACTCTCACTTTGAGAGAGGAACATAGGTTAAGGGTTGTTTGAGAATAAGGTTCTTAGGAAAATATTTGGGGCTAAGAGGGATGAAGTTACAGGAGAATGGAGAAAGTTACACAACACAGAACTGCACGCATTGTATTCTTCGCTTGACATAATTAGTAACATTAAATCCAGACGTTTGAAATGGGCAGGGCATGTAGCACGTATGGGCGAATCCAGAAATGCATATAGAATGTTAGTTGGGAGGCCGGAGGGTAAAAGACCTTTAGGGATGCCGAGACGTAGATGGGAAGATGATATTTAAATGGATTTGAGGGAGGTGGGGTATGATGATAGTGAATGGATTAATCTTGCTCAGGATAGGGACCAATGGCGGGCTTATGTGAGGGCGGCAATAAACCTCCGGGTTCCTTAAAAGTCAGTAAGTATTATTATTAGTATTATTATTACTATTATTATTATTATTGCCATCATCATCATTATCATCATCATCCTGCTGTTTTGTTGGGAACGTTTGAAGAAATGCAGTCGTCTTCATATCTAGGAGAAAAAAAACAAAATAACAATTGAAGACATTATTACAAAAACAACCCTTGTCAAAATTGCTGTTTTTCAGAAGAACAATAAAAAATAAAAAATAAAAACAACACATGTCAGCTATTTCCGTTCAAGTGGTGTTTATTCTTGTGTCTATTGCAATTGTTATGGGCCGTTTTTGGAGTCTATAAACATTTAAAGCAGTAGCAAATGTGTCCTTAACCTCGTCTGTCCTTCGGTATCTTATGATAGCTTAGAAATTTATTCATGTCATTCATTATGCGCTTATATAGGTCCGTGGCCTGAGGTGTCTTATTCTATACCATCTCCGCTTTCTGGTTATCATTCGAGTTTCTTCTATTTACTTATCACTAGATGCCTCCAGTTGATTGAATTTATCACTCCGTCTAGTCAGCAGCATGGCTGAGAAAAGCAAATATAATTGCCGATCTGTTATATGTTAAATGAAATAATATTAACTGTTGATACATTCTTACACATTACCTATTCACGTAATAATAATAATAATAATAATAATAATAATAATAATAATAATAATAATAATAATAATAATAATAATAATAATAATAGAAACAGGCGTACAACACTACTTTTTAAGAAGTATCATTAGCGATACCTTTGGTCACTAGCATGACTTTTCATAAATCACATTCTATAATTTTCTATAATATGTAGAATAAATAATGTTATAAGAACCTGATAGCTATTACTTCATGCTCTCATCATTTTCATATAATCAAAATATTATTTACAATATGATACGCTTCACTAAAAAGTGACACTGATATGAAGAATAAAGGTAGAGGTAGTTAAGAGCAAGTGGTGAGAAATGACGACAAAGTAGCTCTACTGAAGTAGTTTGACAATACGTCCGTTTTTATGGCATCGACTGAATTCGGTTTGGAACTAGTAGAAGACTGCAAGTGCTGGTAAAGAAAGGATACAGGGCCCGTGTATTGTATAATACTCCAATAGATGGACAGTTTAGTAAAAAATTGTGGGCAGAAACAATTCGTATAGGCCTATGTCAATGGCTGGAATAGGAATTATGTGAAACTGCCAATCAGATTTGATCACTGTACCCGTGTATTGTATAATTCTCCAATAGATGGACAGTTTAGTAAAAAATTGTGGGCAGAAACAATTCGTATAGGCCTATGTCAATGGCTGGAATAGGAATTATGTGAAACTGCCAATCAGATTTGATCACTTAACCCATGTATTGTACAATACTCCAATAGGCGTACAGTTCAGTAAAAAAAATAGGAAAATTATCTAAATGTTTGCGATATTATGTCAAAAAAGGGCCAAAATAAGAGATGTTTTTAAAAAAGGGTAAAAAAGGGAACATGGACTAAAAAAGGAAGTCAAAACCACATAATCTGGTCGGTGGAAGATACTTCTGAACAGTGTACAGCTCATGCATTTTGTCAAGACAGTCCCCACTCTTCCTACAGAGCTGCGCACGAGATCGTCTACTTACGAATTACAGGGGAGTGGGTTACTCTTTGCCTTGAATTCGGTAGACACACGCCCGACCTTCCCTTCTACTCCTACCCCTTCCACAGAAACGTTGTTCCCGTACTGCACATCGCGAGTGTCTTGACAAAATGAATGAGCTGTAATTAATTATTTCATGTTTTGTGTTGAAAAAAAAAAAAAAAAAAAAAAAAAGGAATTCCCTTTAAAATCCGGTCTCTAGTTATCACAAGCATTTAAAACGTGGGCAAGCTACTGCTCCTTTGTTTCAATTTTTCTTTTGTAGACTTCGCTTTTTATCCAATTCCACAACCTGGTGGTAAGGTCGGCTGACCTTGATGGTCAAAAAATAACACCACTGCGACCGATCCAACGCCCAGGATAGGTTTCATTGAGGTACTGGATCACTGGTCGGCTGCAATATACGTCTGCATCATGTGAGCAATTATGCGGAGGAAGGAAAGGATATCCATGCCTGTTGTTTTCAAGTAGCTGTTTCTCGGAAACCATTCTCAATAAGACACATAGTTTTATAAGGTTTTTTTTTTTCCTTTAGAATCGCACATACTAACAATCCTTCTATAATACTTGGGAATCATCAGTGAAATGGAGCAGCTCCACTTTTTAATAACAAGGGTGTATTAATAATTATTGACGTTAAATAATTATTAGAAAATGTATATAATTCTTCAATTATTGATTTTCTAATAATTAGGAATAGCAGAGTTGATGATGCTAGAGCTTGTACAATAAAGTTCTTTATTGAGGCTTCCGTTGTGTATACATTTTTATTAGTTGATATTAGAGGAATAAATGATAATAAATTAATGTTTTTTATTTATATTTTCTATACCTGGTTTATTTTGTTGGGGTAATTTGGGGTACTTATTTGGTGGGGATTTAATTTCCTTTGGTCTAATTTTATTAAGATTGTGAATTTGTGTATTAATAATTATAGCGAGAGAATCTATTTTTCGCTATAATTATTATAGAAATTTTTTTTATTTATTGTTCTTATTTTAATAGTTATACTTTATTGTACTTTTGGGAGATTAAGAATATTTTCATTTTATTTATTTTTTGAGGGTAGTCTTATCCCAACCCTTTTTTTGATTCTGGGTTGGGGGTATCAGCCTGAACGACTTCAGGCTGGTATTTATTTATTATTTTATACCTTATTGGCATCATTACCTTTGTTGGCTGGTATATTTTATATTTATAATTTTTTGGGCTTATTATATATTCCTTTATTGATAAATGATTTTTATATTAATAATCTATTTTATTTATGTATAATTATAGCATTTTTGGTTAAGATACCTATCGTATGGCCCTTTCCTCTTGAATAACTCTGTACATTTTCTCGTCTGTAACATAACTATATGTAAATTTTGTCCTGGTTATTTATTATAAATATTTACTTCACAGATCTATAAAATTCGGAACTATACATCGAAGGGGCGTTCCCTTTTCTGAGTTGCTCAGTAGCATAATATGATATTCGACGAACCGAAGCTCCTGTGCTGCGTCATCTAATCTCCTAGGAGGGCCCGGGCGATGTTATTAGTCATGGCTGCCATCAAATAAATTGCAGTTACGCTACAATACAAAATAACTATTGAATAATTCATTTCATAGTATTTTTCCCAACCACCGGCGTTGCTCAGACTGTAACGCGTTTGCCTGCTGATCCGGGTTGAGCTCCAGCGTGGGTTCGATTCAAGCTTGGGCTGATTCTTTCCTAAGTTTTTTTCCAACTGTAAGGCGAATACCAGGTAACCCCATGAAGAATCGTCGGCCTCATCTTACCAAATACCATCGCGTTATCACCTTTTTTTACCTTGGGGATTAATTGAAGTGAATTTTTTATGGCAGGCAGAGTAACTATCTCATGCCCCCATGTTTTAAATTGCTTACAGTGCACTTCATTAGAACCAGGTACCCAGCTTCGAAGCCGTTAGTCCTGTGATCTTACAGTATAATTATTTTCCACTATTATCATAGTACAGGTTATCTAAGAAATTAGCAAGTTCTTTGTGAAAGTAGGAGAGAAAGAGTGGGGCAAGGGAAGTGGTCCGTGGCCCATTTCCGCGTTATCACCAATCCCATCGACTCTAAATAACCTAGTAGTTGATACATAGTCGTTAAATAACTAACTAAAGAAATTATTTTTTTTTCGTTAGTCTTCATAATATAATATTTTTCTTCATTCTGCTTTGTAATTGAAATGATAATGGCGAGCATTTCTAGCCTTTAAACGAGGTGTAACAGTGACATAGAATCTCTTTTAAGCCTACGTTTGCATGCGATTCTGTTAGCGGGAAGTCTCTAAACTCCTTGTCCGAGGGTACAATATGCCCATGCTTGACATATCTGACTTAAACTATTAAAACAACTTATTATATGAATCCTATTGATTAAAAGTCCCCTATATTTTCACAAATTAAAGGATTTTAACAGTAACTGGTAGCAAATAGAGCAAATTTTCAATCTTGCAGTGACATTTAACAACTCTTTTGTTTTAAATTCAGTGGCTTTTTGAATTCAAACTACAGTATAATAAATCATTAGAATTCATTCTTGACAAGCAATATGTGGGAATAACTCAGTTATGAACAAAATGGTCTTTAGTGAGTTTTGAATCTAGAGGATTCATATACAGGGTGTTTCCGAGGTGGTGTTACAAACTTTCAGGGATGATGGCGAAGGGCACATGTATCAATTTGAGATAAGGAACCCTGGTCCGGAAAGGACTGAGTCGAAAGTTATAAGCAAAAATAGTTGTGTGGAAATGGAATTGTAATTTGGCACCAAGTGTCCTCCTTCCCTTAACCTTTGGAACAGTCGTGGAAAGATAGTATGGGCCGGATGTCTCCTACGTGGGTACTTGCCCGATACAATCTGTGAGCTTGTCTACTGTTCCCATTGGCTCACCCATATTCGAAAATCAGGTCTGCTTATTCCACTCTCGTGTACTCCTCCATTTCACTAGAACTGATCGACTGGACACTGCAACTCGTACACAGACACTGCTGTCTACAGACGTGCATATCAGGACCGACCATGTCCGTTACACATTACGCTATCTGCATTGCTTTAGTGTAGTTTCCTGTCCCCATCCCTCAGACAGCGCACTGAATGGAATACTGTAAGTAGACAACGTAAACGTCAGATGAATTCAGTATGTGTCAGATATACAGATAAATACACATAAATAAGGTGTACAGAGGAATAAAATTATTTCATTTCCACAGAACTATTTTTGCTTGTAACTTTCGACTCAGTCATTTCCGGACCATGGTTCCTTATCTCAAATTGATACATGTGCCCTTCCCCATCATCCCTGAAAGTTTGTAACACCACCTCGGAAACACCCTGTATACGGTGTACCATTGAAACAGTTCGTTAATTCTTGACCCATTCTCACGTATCATGGTACCGCTTCGGCTGAGAACCGGGTTTGCTTGCGTGAAATATATAGCTACGCATTGCAGAAATTTGCCCATCACGATTTAAAATAAATTATAAATGATTATTATATGTATCTATTGTTGAATAAGAGATTTACTATTGAGTAGGAATTCATCTTAAGAGGAGTACCAGTGTCTGTGTAGCTATTTCTGCATCTGGCTGTCGAATACCACTGTAACGACCGCTATGTCAACAAATATTTTGCGTTCAACCTTCTAGTCTACGAAACTCGATGTAAAAAATCCCCGTTTGATCTAAATTCGGAGATGGAGCTATTCAGGGACTGATACACAGGATCTAAGCCCAGGATTTGGAAATCGCTCGTGGATGCTTATCAACAGCTATGAATTTACTGACAAGATGTTGTCTGAAAACAACAGCAACCACCACCACCATAATCTTTTTTTTCTTCTTCATCATCATCATCATCATCATCATCGTCATCATCGTCATCAACATGGACAAAAACTCATAGCGGAGGGAAAATTTGTAGATTCTACCCACAGCTACAGCATATACTTTCGCCACAACGAGAGTAAAGACATTCTTGTTTGTTGTCTTAAGAGTATGTCAATGACGGGCTTGCTTCATTAATGTTATAACTTAGGCTTAATTTTATTTCGGTCAAGTACCGGTAACGTAAATAATCCGTTCCTGCAGCAGTGTTGCCAACTTCAGCGACAAGTCGCTAGATCTAGCGATTTGAAGGGGGCGTCTAAAGACAAAAATTACGAAATGACATTTGTAGAGTTTTTATGAATTATTTGGCGACAAAGTTAGCGACTTTTACGTTTTCTCGTTTTAACTGTTTTAATAAGAGGTATTTGGAAACACTAATTTTGTGTTTTGAACATTCCTTATGAAATCCCCTGGCGAAATTATGGCGTTATTAAATAATGCAGTATTTCATCTACGGTAAATTTTTGCATGGAAGTGTAGCAGTACAAAGATTTTTACCTGGGCTAATAGCTTTCTGCGTTTGTAGGACTAGAAGGTCCTGGTGTTTGCTCTGGCCGTACTTCCTAATGCTGAGGTAGAACGCCTATTCGGCCAATTTAAATTACAAACAAACATTCTGATAAAAAGTTATTTTTTTTCTTTCATCATGTTAATAATGTCAAAAGAAGTGCTTATACAAATTTTGGCCACTCGATCGCAATTACCCCCCAGGGCGTAAAAAAATAAGTTCGCCATGGGCCGTTAAGAGGAAGAAAACATTTTCATTGGAATAATTTATTGGAACAGATACAGCAATTGTTGAGCCATTTTTCAACATATTCTCCATCGGAATTGAGATATATTTGCCCTATCATGGGACAGACAGAGAGGTGCAGATGGCTGTCAATCGCTGGTTCCGATCCCAGGCGGCTGACTTCTACGACACAAGGATACAAAAATTGATCCCATGGCATGACATATGGGAGATGTGTTGACAAATAGCGCAACAATTGCTGTATCTGTTTCAATAAATCTTTCCAAGCGATTGTGCTTTTTTTCTGTAAAGGACTTCAGGGAAAATCACTTTCTGGACGGCCTCATAATTGCGGTCGAGTGTTGAGTGTCCAGGAAGTAAGATTAATGCATATATGAATGAACAAATAAATAAATAAGCAAGTAAGTAAAGAAGTGAAGAAAGAAAGAAAGAAAGAAAGAAAGAAAGAAAGAAAGGAAGGAAAAAATGAAATGAGTACTAAATGAATAACTAGACAATAAATAAATACCTAAATAAACTAAATAAATAAGGAGAGAAATAAGTAAATAAAGAACAAAAGAAATAAAGAAAGAAACAAATAAATGAATAAATAAGGAAGAAAGGAAAGAAAGGAAGAAGGAAATGAAATCAATAAGTAATAAATGAATAACTAGATAATAAATAAATACCTAAATAAACTAAATAAATAAAGAGAGAAGTAAATAAATAAATAAAGAAGAAAGGAAATAAAAGAAGAAAGACATGAAATAAATAAATAATGAATACCTAGAAAATAAATACCTAAATAAACTAAATAAATAAAGATAGAAATAAGTAAATAAAAATTTAAAAAATAAAGAAACAAATAAATAAATAGATAAATAAATAAATCAATAAATACATAAATAAATAAATAAATAAATAAATAAATAAAGAAGGAAAGAAAATAAGAAAGAAATGGAATAAATGAATAATACATGAATAACTAGAAAATAAATAAATATCTAAATAACTAAATAAATAAAGAGAAAAATAAGTAATCAAATAATTTAAAAAATGAATAGATAGATAGATAGATAAATAGATAAATAAATAAATAAATAAATAAATAAATAAATAAATAAATAAATAAATAAATAAATAAATAAATAAAGAAGGAAGGAAAGAAAAGAAGAAAGAAATTAAATAAATGAATAATAAATGAATAACTAGAAAATAAATAAATATCTAAATAACTAAATAAATAAAGAGATAAATAAGTAATCAAAGAATTAAAAAATAAAGAAAGAAACAAATAAATAAATGAATAGATAGATAAATAAATAAATAAATAAATAAATAAATAAATAAATAAATAAATAAATAAATAAATAAATAAATAAATAAGTAAATAAAGAAGGAAGGAAAGAAAAGAAGAAATGTATGAAATAAATGAATAATAAATGAATAACTAGAAAATAAATAAATATCTAAATAACTAAATAAATAGAGAAGTAAGTAATCAAAGAATTAAATAAATAAATAAATGAAGAAGGAAGGAAAGAAAAGAAGAAAGAAATGAAATAAATGAATAAAGTAACTAGAAAGAAATATCTAAATAAATAAATAAAGAGAGAAATAATTAATCAAATAATTAAAGAAATAAATAAAGAAATAAATAAATAAATAAATAAATAAAGAAATGAATAAAGAAGGAAGGAAGGAAAGAAAGGAAGAAAGAAATGAAATAAATGAATAACTAGAAAATAAATAAATATCTAAATAACTAAATAAATAAATAAAGAGAAAAATAAGTAAATAAAGAATTAAATAAAGAAACAAACAAACAAATAAATAAATAAATAAAGAAGGAAGGAAAGAAAAGAAGAAAGAAATGAATTAAATTAATATCTAAATAACTAAATAAATAAAGAGAGAAATAAATAAATAAATAAATAAAGAAGGAAGGAAAGAAAAGAAGAAAGAAATGAATTAAATTAATATCTAAATAACTAAATAAATAAAGAGAGAAATAAATAAATAAATAAATAAAGAAGGAAAGAAAGAAGTAAAGAGAAGAAAAAAATAAAGAAATTGAAGTAAATAAATAGATAAATAACAAATAAGCAAATAATGAGTAAATAAATAAGTAAATAGAGCACTGAATGAGGAATAAAGATGATAAAGCCGCATTCTTCTGTGGGAATGTAAGATACTTTTAGGTAAGATAACCGACATCGCGGAGATGATTTCCATTTGAATACAAACGGCACTTCATCACTGAACGCTGCACATTCACAGAGAAATCTTTTGGGTTGGTATCAAGATGTCGGCACTGAAAGTTAAGATAATTTACGAGACTCTGGGTACTACAGAAAACTAGCAGTTACTTGAAGGAGAGTAGGCTATATTACTGCCCGCTGTATTTCTCCGTGTTCCGCAGACTCCTCCCATTGTCTAGGAAGTTTCTCTTCCGCTGAAATGAGTTCTCCAAGGAAGTTGTTATGGCTACACGAGGATGGTACCGATGTCGATGTACCGGAGGAATGATGTTGCAAGTTGTCAGCGATATGTGATAATTCTTGTAGAGAAATCTGCCCAGAGTTGACAGTTTTGTCTGCCTCAAGACCCAGAGGACGATTACGATGCAAGAAGTGGGTCTCCTTGTGGGATAAAACGATAAAAGATGTCTGTTGTGTCGTCTTGCAAAATTACGCGGAAGATTCCCACGATATCTCAAAACATAAAAGGCAATTATGAACTCTTTCTCTGACCATTTTGTGACACACTAAACCTGCATTGTTTTGTTTCTTGCGGTCTTTGTTGACCCAGTCTTGCTGCAGGAAAAGGACGAAGCATTTAATGAGATTGTCTAAAAAAATATGTTAATGTTATAAGCAAGGAGTGCATCAAGGCTACAGTTTTTGGTAAGAGACCTCCAATGTTTGCCCATAGAAAGTTCACACAACTCATATTGAAATTTTTGGCCCGATAAATGTAATGATAAGAAACCTATGAAAATGTTTAACATTTTTATGTGAACTAGTTCTATAATATCTAAAAATATTTTATCACTTGAAAGAACCTTTGTTACTCGATTGCTTTTGACTAGCTTTATAGTCTATGAGTACTTAATTCATAACCTTAGTCCTTATAAAGATAAATTAATATACTGAAGCATTTCTCTTTGTTAAGTATACATACATTAGGATCACACATTTGGAGCAATTAAAAAACAATGTTTTATAAAAATGGTAAAAGATAGTAGCCTACTATTTCATACGTTTTGAGATCTGAAGAATCTAAAAATAGAAAAAGAAGTAGGTTACATGATGCCATTAAAAATTAAACTCCTTGACAAACATATTTTATAAATTTAAAACATAGTGTTTGAAAGCATGTTCAATATATTTATTTTTTCACCCCGTATAACTTTGTAGAACTATGTAAAGTTTCTTTATAAAATTAAAAATAGGAAAGCTACAAACAATGTTCCAAACTTTTTACTCGTCTAATAGGTACTCATAACAAACACACTGGAATAAAAATAGGATTAAGCTATGTAGTAGTTACGATGTCGTATGTCTTTTTTGCAATTTTCATGTATTTTCGTAAAAAAGAATATTTTTTCCTGAACCAAAAATGCCTACAATACAAATCGAGTAAAAAATAGTATTTTATCGGATTCCAAACTTGTGGTAAAACGGCTTAATTAGTCTGTAACCTCAGTTGGCCAGTTCTTTGTTTAGCGGTGGTTTGCAGGGCGATTCAGACACGAAAGTTGTGATGTTTATGACAATTCTTCACATCGACTTTCTATGATTGATGTCGGTATTAAACGTCTTGTTACAATAGCAATGCTACAATGAAGATCTGGCTCTCTTTGAATTTTAGCCGCAGACGCAGGTTTAATGGTATGCTCTCTATTTACATTGAAGATGCTGCTTCTTCTTCTTCTGGTGTAGTTTTCCTCTACTAAACTGACTTCTGTTACGTTTTAAGGCTTTTTTTCTCCATAATGTTGAAAACGCTTGATCCAGTAGTTCACAGTCTTCACGTTTTGCTGAACGACATTTATGATCGCATTTAACGAAAGTCCTGTTTCCCACATTCTAACGATTCGTCCGCGCATCACTTCTAAAGCATAAGGCACTGTATTTTATAAAATTAATTTTCAATCATTATCACATCATACATTCATTCATAGAAAATGTAAGCCGTAAGATTAGCTAGAGAAGTCGCTAGATATCGCTTAATAAAATGTAATATTAATGGTAACCTTAAGGTAAGCGTTCACTACATCGTATCGCACTCATCGGACGAATCGCACGGATCGGAAAAAGACTATCTTTGCTGTAATTGTTATGTAACCGCGTTCACTACATCGTATCGCACGCATCGGCTCTCGGCAAATCCGTCCACGTTTCTCGGATGAGCAACTTTTTCGATGCGAGATCATGGCCTCCTTTAATATATCAATTTTAATTGTTCAACTGTTGCTATTATGTTGTGCCAAAATGGCAGACGGAAAACTTATTTCGCTTATAGAAAACTGCGAACAATTATATAATTTGAGGCGTTCCCATTACAGTAATCAAGTCGTGTCTTACATATATATTATGTAACCAATCTCTCTTTCGTTTCTTCCTCTTCAATTAAGACGCATGAAACAATTACAAATTCTTATTCGCTAACATTCATAATTAATAGACCTAACCTCAAACTCCTATATTTTCAGCAATGTCAATATCGTACGACTTCATGTTTTAAACAGCTGACAGGGAATCCGATGAGGCGATGAGGTAGAGCCGTTACAGTGAACGCACTGCACTTAAAATATCCGTTGCGTACGATTCGTACGAGGAGTGCGATACGATCGTCCGGTTTCTGCTACTTTCAGATATTATTATTATTATTATTATTATTATTATTATTATTATTATTATTATTATTATTATTATTATTATTATTATTATCATCATCATCATCATCATTATTATCATCATCGTCAAAATCAAACTAATAGGGATAGTTCTTAGCTTCAGGCAATCAGTAGCGTTATTCGAGGAAAAGAGTATGATTTACCATCACCATTTATAGTGGCGAAATATTCCACGACAATGGTTAATTATTACTGCTGAATATTGACACATATACGATTTGCATTATTTAGGATACAACATACAGCAATGCGATTTTAACGTTGAGCATGCCGAGTTAAGTGTAACGTACTCTCCTCATCCTCCAAGCCAAATAAAATATTATTACGATATTACGAGTAATAAATAAATAATAGTTACTACAATTATTAGTTGTGATAAGGTACAACTATCACCATATGATGTACCGAAGATTTTTCTTTATGTTTTCATTAAATTGACATGTCATGAGTGACGACAGAAAACAGCTCAGGGGAGCGAGATTCAGACATTACTAAAAATGAAATGAGGATCGGGGAGAGCAGATGCGCAAGTGCCTATGGGCGGCAAATTCTAAAAAAAATATTGTCCCTGAGATTCCTGAGAGATTTGTTTATGTTTTAGGAAATGTTTAAATTCGAAAACAATTTCTAATCACATACATTGCAGTCTAACTTCCTAATTAATTTAATTCTAACTCCTAATTTAAAAACTGTTTACACACACTAAAATATCATAGCATTTGCTATTACTACCCACTACTGGATTAATCTTGCACAGGATAGGGACCGATGGCGGGCTAATGTGAGGGCGGCAATGAACCTGCGGGTTCCTTAAAAGCCATTTGTAAGTAACAGGTTAATGAGCAGGCCTATTAGATATTTATTTCACCACTGCAAGGTCTGCAAGAAAAATCGCACATTTGTACTAATCATGTATTGTGACTGTTTGTTTTAGTAAAAATCATAACACTTCAACGTCAATATATTTTTTAAAAAGAAAGGGATAAGTTAGGCCTACTTACAAATGATTAAATTATGAAGTCAGGGAAATGGAAGATAATACAGTACCTTAATTCATTGGAATAATAATAATAATAATAATAATAATAATAATAATAATAATAATAATAATAATAATAATAATAAATGAATACGTGAAAAGGGTAGACTACAGTGTTCATGTAAAATATATTAAGTTTCTTTCATTATTTCCAAAAAGGTACGGTGTATGAATTGAACAACAGAAAGGTAGTACCTTAGTTTATAATATGTAATATACAGAGTGATTTATATAGAACTGACACATTTCTTTCATTAATTGTTTCAAAACGAATTGTGCTAGCAACAACTTATTATACCTAAAATGTAGAGGAATTTTGGGAGATTATTTACCTCTATAGCAAATGTTGAAAATGTCCTCCATCCTGCATAAGGCACAACTCAACACGTCGTTCCATGTTACTGGCCACTCGTTGGAGGACTCTGTTGTCAATAGCTTGAATCTCCTGTGTGATGTTGTGCTTCAGATCGTCCAATGTCTGGGGACGTGTGGCGTAAACCCTGTCTTTTAAGTAACCCCATAGAAAGAAGTCCGGCGTTGTCAAATCCGGAGATCTCGGTGGCCACAGGTACCTGGAAATTATTCGGTCGTCAAAGAAACTTGCAATTAGTTCCATGGATTCATTTGATGTATGGCATGTAGCGCCATCTTGCTGAAAATATCCTTGACTCAGCTCTACATCGTCCAGTTGCTCAACAAACTCCATGAAAATCAGTCGGTACTCTGCAGTGTTCACAGTCTGGTTAAAAAAATTGGCCCCACTATTCTCTGTAATTGAATTCGTAATCCAGCATTGCTTCACAAGGAAGAGTCGTTGATTTAATGCATTTTCACATTGACACAAAATGTCGAAAACAGCGGCCAACAATAGGAATAAAACATAAACATCTGCGCATCTAGTGCTGCCAACAATAGGAATAAAACATAAACATCTGCGCATCTAGTGACAAGGAATCGAAACTCCAGAACATTCTGCTTAATTTGGTGCTAAAATTGGGTCAGTGCTGCCAACAATAGGAATAAAACATAAACATCTGCGCATCTAGTGACAAGGAATCGAAACTCCAGAACATTCTGCTTAATTTGGTGCTAAAATTGGGTCATTGAATGAATTTCCAACGGAATAATTAAAGAAAGAAATGTGTCAGTTCTATATAAATCACTCTGGTATTTTAATATCGAGAATGACAGCCTTTTATTGTAATATAATTTAGATGTAGAAGTTTGGAAATTACGTCTATTGTCCATAAAATATTGTACGAAGCATTTAATAAGCAATGGTGAGTCCTTTAAATGTCCCAAATTTCAATGTCATTTAAGTGTTCTGCTATGAATATCTCTTAAAAACGCAATTCAATGATAAAAATAAGTGCCCTGCTGAACAATGATATCAAAACATACCGTCATGTTCAGACTCCCGCCATGCGAAATCGACAGCCACTTGCAGAACCAGAATTCATGGGTCTTACTTTCTTTATATTGTCACAATTGCATAACTCGATAAATCAAGGAGAGAAAAAAAAAAGCGGCAAATAAATTTTGCAAATAAATATATTTCATGCCATTTAATAAAGAAAATTATCAATAAAAATGTTTAGGATTTGTGCCATTGAGTCGCTGAATTAGACTAAATCCTTGTCGTCAATATACCAGCTAAAAGTCGCTAGATGTAATGACAAAGTCGTCAAGTTGGCTTCACTGACTCTGATAACCTGAATCTTCTGAGATACTTAAGCTTCCATTTTACATGGAAGATTTATACAAATGCATTTTACGGTCTAGAAAATTTCAACCACTCTGCCCAACTAGCAGCTGGCTTAGAATCTGTTTAAATTCAAGCTTCGTTGAGCAATATCATTTTCATACAAAATGAGCTCAAACCTGAATTGTAATTGCCCTTAAATTTGTCATCACAGCAGTTGTCTCTATTTAGGTTATGAAATTACTTGTCAATTGATCTCAATAACAAGTGAAAATGTAGCCTTAGTCACAAATTGTTTTAATCGAAGCGATTCTCGTTACAGTTGCAAACTAGAGCGAAGAAAATTGATTGCAGCCTCAAATATTTGATCATATTGCACTTGCAGTGACTGTTTAGTTATGTGTACGGCTTAGAAGTGTGTGGTTGTGAGGTTAGGTCGTCAGAAAACTTAGGTGTTAAGTGTTATAACTTAATGTGCTATACCGGAAAGTAACATAAGTTGAACTACTTTTGATGTGGAGATTCAATCCTTACAGCAGGAAGTGATTCAATGCAGGAAGTTGGTTGCACGGACGAAGGATCATATTTCATTGGAGTGAGTGACAAAGACAATGACTTTTCCGTTAGACGCATTTGTATAGAGTAGATGTCAGTCGTAGCACTTGAGAAAGAAAGAGCAATGCTTGAAGCATTACGGTATTCTTATGTCTGGGTTACATTCTGCATGCGGCAACTTTGAAGCATGTTGCAAGGTCAACATTGTTATAAAAATTTGATGTAAAAATATAATATGCTTCAGGTACTTTAGTGTATATTTAAAATAAGTAGTTTACTATGTTTTAATACTGTTACAAAGAAAGAAGGTAATGAGCGAACACTGAAAAAAGTGACGGAGGTTGGAAGAAATTCCCATAATTGCGTGTAGGACTAACATCTTTACAGGAATTGGGTAATGAAATTAGGATAAGTAAATGCGATTTGCTGTATAAGATTTAAGTGTGTCTAATGAATGGAATGAAATAAGATATGAATTATTAAAGTTGGCGCTTGCTTTTCGGATCCGATTCGTTCGGCGCGTTCGGATTTTTATTCTTTGCATTATTTTAAACTAGCCGTACCCGTGCGCTCCGCTGCACCCGTTAGAAATAAATATAAAGTAATTACATAATTAAAATAGGACGTTTGATCCAGGGAACATTCGTGTTTGATAGAAGGATAAATCGTTTATTATGTTACGTAATTTAAATTGTATTTAAAAAATTGAAATGCGATCATTTTGATCCAGAGACCACTCATTTGGTCATAAAATTATTTTAGGAAATACAGGAAACGAATGTACAGGCTATATTTCATAGTTTTCGATTGTTGTTGTCCAAGGCCCCTTATAGACGAAGTCATTTGTTTTTTATTTCATTACACCGCCTTTGTTGTTATTGTAATTTTGAAACTCATTTATCTCATTAAATATCAGTCCTATCAAAATTTTGCATAGGATAAAACTTATCGGAAATTATTTTTAAAGAAACTTTTGTTATGTAATATTTTTCACGAAAATTAATAATAAGGGAGATATTTCGATTTATTTAATTCAAGCCACCTTATAACCCCCCTTTTAAATAAAATGTTTTGAATGCCATATAGCCTAAATTCTAAGTTACAACGAACTTAATTTATATTCCAATTTTCATATAAATCGGTTCAGCCATTATCGCGTGAAAAGGTAAAAACACACAGACAGACACATAGACATACAAACAAAAATTTCAAAAAAGCGATTTTCGGTTTCAGTATGATTAATTATACATGTTAACACCGATTATTTTTCGAAAATCGAAAATTACCAGAAAAATTTCGCTTACAGATTTCTTATTAGTATAGATTATCTCAAGCTCCTGTTGAGGCTCCAGTTTCAGGTTAAATAATTTTGGGCATTTCGGCGAAATTCTCGTGATCAATTTTTGTGACGTCACAATGCTTTCTCTTAAACTTCGTATAGTGATAAAATATTATACCTCTGCTTCTTCTCCGATACACTGGATACACTGATTTGTAATTGGTCAACGATGTCAAACAATGCAGATATGTATCTATATTTTCATTTCTCATTAGGCCTAGGCCTGCTTTAAACAGGAATAATAATTTTTCACTCTGTTTGAGGATGTCCCGGAAATGGAAGCCTTCATTACAAGATTCAGGGAAAAATATATCCGGAGAGATATTGCAGAAGTTGCCAAATAAGATGTAAGACACAGGATTTATAAATCTTTTCACGGTACTTTTGTTTCCCCGATGTATTCATTAGACGGAATCTTTGACGCCTGTTACAAGGTGCATGCTGTCAGAACATGATGTAAAAATACCGTATGCCTCAAGTACTGCACTGTGGTATATTGGCGTTAAGTAGCACACTCGGTTTGAAGGTATGGCGCAAATATTTTTTACACATATTTCAACGAAAACATTTCGAGTGTCTTGGATAACTCTACCAGATGAAATGATTTACGGTTTTGCTTTTCGAAGGCCGGACCCGGGACTGATTCTTGCACTTTGACTTGCTTTAGCCCATTGTGTGCCCCATACATCGATGGTGTTAACAGCAACCTCGTATGACAAGTGTTGCATTGCATGCTTCCACGTATCCACATTTTTTTTATATTCTAGTGATATTTAACTTATTTTATATTTTTGTTTTCATATTTTCCGATAATAGTATATCTATAATGTGATAAGTTGAGCTATATATAATCATAATTTTCCTTACTGTGTGTGCTTAAAATATTGTATTCATTCTATGCTTTGTACTGCACAATTTTATTACTATTATTATTATTATTATTATTATTATTATTATTATTATTATTATCATTATTATTTATTATTATTATTATTATTATTATTATTATTATTATTATTATTATTATCAATAATTGCGTTATTTTTTATACTTTGTATGTCTCATTTATTTTGACCTGCTCTTCACATTTCATTATGCTTATATATTATGTTTTTTCCTTTCTTTCTGTATGTTATATATTATGTCTGATTTCTACTTACTTGTTGTTTACATTTTATTATTATTATCTTATTCAGTTTTGTGAGTAAAATTGTAGTGTACTTTGTAAATTTGTAGTGTTTTTTGTAACGCAGTTTTACTCCTGATTGAGTGTTAGAGAAGGCCGTATAGCCTTAACTCTGCCAGGTTAAATAAATCATTATTATTATTATTATTATTATTATTATTATTATTATATAAAAATGAAAGAAATGAGATTTCACTTTATCGCTACAGCCATTCCAGTGGTCACGGATGCTACATTTTTACAATTTTCAAACTCTGTATATTGAAAATGAAATACTATTTGTCAACTTTTATTATTGGAATCAATTTAGAAGATCAGTATCATTTTGTAAAAAGAAAGTTGTTTGAATAAAATTTATTATTATTATTATTATTATTATTATTATTATTATTATTATTATTATTATTGCAGAAAATAAAGAAAAGGTTTTGTCACGGATGTTAAAAGATTTGTGAACTCACTTCACATCTCATTAACAAAAAGTGTAAAACACAGGTATCTGCCTTAATCAAAAACAGATTCATTGTCACAGTGTCCATGTGAAAGCTATGCAAATCTCATGCCATCCAATTAGTTCACAAAAACATAATCGGTAAATATTTTATAGACGTTTCTTGCACGTCACAGACGTTACACTTCACGGACATTATAGATGAGTTAATGTCCATCATTTTTCCAGTTTCAAAACCACTGTGACATTCTAAGTCAAAATATTCATTTGAACTTTAAGATTGCTAATTGTTGTTAACCCAAACTACTTAAAATAAATGGCAGAAAGAATATAGCACAGAGTAAAATGTTCCTTGATCCTGGAGCCCTGGAATTAACAGTGCAGGCTCTCAAAATATTTCTTCAACAATACCTCCTTGAAAAACATACATTAACAGCTGATTTCTCTATGAGTAAGTGCTGCAAACTTTACTTACTTACTTACTTACGGCTTTTAAGGAACCCGAAGATTCATTACCGCCCTCGCATAAGCCCGCCATCACTCCCTATCCTGTGCAAGATTAATCCAGTCTCTATCATCAAATCCCACTTCCCTCAAACCCATTTTAATATTATCCTCCCATCTACGTCTCAGCCTCCCCAAAGTTCTTTTTCCCTCCGGCCTCCCAACTAACACTCTATATGTATTTCTGGATTCGACCATACGCGCTACATGCCCTGTCCATCTGAAACGTCTGGATTTAATGTTCTTAATTATGTCGGGTGAAGAATACAATGCGTGCAGTTCTGCGTTGTGTAACTTTCTCCATTCTCCTGTAACTTCATCCCTCTTAGCCCCAAATATTTTCCGAAACACCTTATTCTCAAACACCCTCAATCAATGTTCCTCTCTCAAAGTGAGAATCCAAGTTTCACAACCATACAGAACAACAGGTAATATAACTGTTTTATAAATTCTAACTTTCAGATTTTTTGACAGTAGACTGGATGATAAAAGCTTCTCAGCCGAATAATAACAGGAATTTCCCATATTTATTCAGTGTTTAATTTCCTCCCGAGTATCATTTATATTTGTTACTGTTGCTCCCAGGTATTTGAATTTTTCCACCTCTTCAAAAGATAAATTTCCAATTTTTATATTTCCATTTCGTACAAGATTCCCGTCACGAGACATAATCATATACTTTGTCTTTTCGGGATTTACTTCCAAACCTATCTCTTTACTTTTTTTTTCTCTGGGTTATTTTACGACGCTGCATCAACATCTAGGTTATTTAGGGTCTGAATGATATGAAGGTGATAATGCCGGTGAAATGAGTCCGGGGTCCAGCACCGAAAGTTACCCAGCATTTGCTCGTATTGGGTTGAGGGAAACCCCAGAAAAAACCTCAACCAGGTAACTTGCCCCGACCGGGATTCGAACCCGGGCCACCTGGTTTCCCAGCCAGACGCGCTGACCGTTACTCCACAGGTGTGGGTCTCTTTACTTGCTTTAAGTAAAATTCCCGTATTTTCCCTAATCGTTTGTGGATTTTCCCCTAACATATTCACGTCATCCACATAGACAAGAAGCTGATGTAACCCGTTCAATTCCAAACCCTGCCTATTATCCTGAACTTTCCTAATGGCATACTTTAGAGCAAAGTTAAAAAGTAAAGGTGACAGTGCACCTCCTTGCTTTAGCCCGCAGTGAATTGGAACCGCATCTGACAGAAACTGACCTATACGGACTCTGCTGTACGTTTCACTGAGACACATTTTAATTAATCGAACTAGTTTCTTGGGAATACCAAATTCAATAAGAATATCATATAAAACTTCTCTCTTAACCGAGTCATATGCCTTTTTGAAATCTATGAATAACTGATGCACTGTACCCTTATACTCCCATTTTTTCTCCAATATCTGTCGAATACAAAATATCTGGTCAATAGTTGATCTATTACGCCTAAAACCGCACTGATGATCCCCAATAATTTCATCTACATATAGAGTTAATCTTCTCAAAAGAATATTGGACAAAATTTTGTACGACGTCAACAAATGTGATATTCCTCGAAAGTTACTACAGTTAGTCTTGTCCCCCTTCTTAAAGATAGGTACGTTTATGGACTCCTTCCATTGTTCTGGTACAATTTCCTTTTCCCAAATAGCAAGTACAAGCTTATAAATTTCGTTAGATAATGCGCTTCCACCCTCTTGTATTAATTCTGCTGGAATTTGATCGATACCTGGAGACTTATAATTTTTCAGATTTTCTATCGCAATTTCGACTTCAGAAAGTGTGGGTTCGGGTATAAATGGCTCAGCAGTTTGTATTTCAATTTCGTCCCGAGCATTTCTATTTGGCTTATGTATATTTAGTAGTTGTCCAAAATAGTTTTTTTTTTTTCCATCTGTTCAGGATTGAATGAGCGTCTGCAAGCAAGTCACCATTCCCATCCTTGATCACGTTTACCCTTGCCTGATATCCATTCTTGAATTCCTTTATGCCCTTATATAAATCTCTAATGTTTTTTTTATTTTTAGTATTTGTTTCTACCTCATTCAGTTTTTCCTTCAAGTAATCTCTCTTTTTATTCCTAAGCATACGATTTGCTTCCCGTCTTTTATTGAAGTAATTATCTCTATTCGCCTCAACTGGATCCTGTAAGAATTTCAATTTTGCCTGTTTCCTTCTTTCTACTACCATGCAAACTTTAGGGGAAAACAAAAAGTACGGAGTGTCCATTACCTAGCCAAGACCAGTTAGATTTAATGCCCATATAATTTGTAAACTATTTTCATTTTGAAAATAAAACATTAGGGCCCGATTGTATAAACCATTTAATCTTAGACCAGAGGTTAAATTGATGCTTGTTTCAGCTGAACTTGGAATTTTGTGTTGTATAAAGTCTAATCTGAGATTAATTTGTCTCAAACTAAAGTCAACTTTGACTGAAGAAATTTCTCCGATTAAGTTAGATGATCTAAGTTCAGTTATTTCTTTTCTGTTCGAAATATATGAGTGACAGATTGTGCAAATAAAATATCCATTGTTATTAATATTAATAGATATGTTAGGTACATATATATATATATATATATATATATATTTCTTTCAATTTCTTGCCTTAATACACAAATATTCTTATATTTTATAAGGCTCTATCGTGTTCAGCAGTATCAAATAACATAACCTATAATTATATTATGTTTATAACAACCATTAATTATTAATGGATATGATAGGTACATTCATAAATGTTCAATTAACTGTATTACTAAACGAAAATTGTCGTTTTATAAAGCTTTATTATGTTTAGCAGTATCAAACACCATAACATGATAACAACTTGGAGAACAGTCAACCTTCTTCTTATTGTCCGTCATTATTTATATTGCACAAAAAAAAAACAGTGTCTCCAAGAGAGTGTAATACGGGAAGTCGCCAAAAAGTAGTTGTAAAGTCGCTAGATTTCTCATTATCAACAAAGAAAGATTAAATTTTGTCACTATGGGATGCTAAAAAGGTCACTAAATCCCTATTTAAGCAATATAAAAGTTAAAAGAAATTGTTGTTGAAAAAGAGTTAAAGTCGCTAGATTGGCAACACTAAACAAACCTGTATAACATGGTCCGCGCATCACGTATGTCACTTGTTTATGCGATGTTGCCAAATCCTTTTCACGTGAACTTAGATTGCATTTGAACCAAGGTAATTTGATCGCAGAAAAGTTTTATATAATAGAAGAAGTGTCTGAACTCGGTTCACTTTTCGATCTTCGATCAAAGTTGATCTTTAGTCAGGGAGTTTTATACAATTGGGCCTAGATGATTTAAATTTAGAGCCATACCTAAGTTTTACACTAATAATAAACAAATATTTCTGCGAGTTTGATGTTTTTGTCGGTGTGTAGTTAGGAATTATTTTGTGAAGAATGCGCTTTTTGATGCAGGAGACGCTGATGTGAGCAACAATGGCAGTGCAGCAGCAGTATTCTTCACACCCGCTGGCCCCGGCACCCCCGGTGTCCTGGCGGTTCTCCCCCCTGCCCACTCGCATCTTCGGCCTGCTGCCCGATGCCTGCAGCAGCGAGAGCAGCGACATCGAGCTGGAGCAGAAGCAGGGCCTGCGACAGATAGACGAAGAACGCAGACGGAGACAATACGACGAATACCGCAGCTTCCTGGAGGAGCAGAAGCAACAGTTCTACCTCCAGCAGCAAGCGCAGGAGGAGCAACAATGCGGCCACCAGGACCAGTGCTGCCAAAACCATTTCCAAGAAAAATATGACCTGTGTGACTACGTTCAGGAAAGCAATGACTATCAACTCAACGGTTATGTTCAGGAACAAGCGCAAGAATATCGGACGGCCAACAATGAAGAACAGCAGTACTACGTAGAGCAGGGCTACCACTACGCGGAGCAGCAGTTCGAGCCGGTGCAGTACGTGGAGTGCGAACAGCAGCAGCAGCAGCAGGTTCCGGGGGGGCAGGCCTGCACGGAACAGCGGGCCCAGGACGCGGAGGAGCCCGGACGTCTGTTCTGCGTCGTCGGGCCCGCCGGAAGTGGACGAATATCGGCGTTCGCTGCTATGTCGGCACTGGCCGGCTGTCCTGAAGGTAAGACTCTTTGTGTTTGTTTACGTGGAGTTGAAGTAACGGTATTACAAGTTAGATATTATCGAAAACAAATCCAACTTTTAATTCCGTGAAGAAAAGTACGGCAATGGTAAACTTTAGCGGTGCCGATAATTCCGTAGGTTCTTTTTTCAGCAATTTCCACTATTGTTGTGATAAAGTCAGGGGCAATTTATTCGAATGCATTGAAGATAAGTTATTTCTTGAATTTGTTAAAAAAATATAATAAATTTCCTACTTATTCTCAATAAATAATGCATGCGCCTTCAACTAATTGATCGAATATCGTCTCATTTTCATAATTGTCATATTTAATGCAAAGAATATTAATATCGTGCACGCTCATGAAGTCCTCGATCCAAGGCAATTTATTTCAATTCAATGAAGATATGGCTAAGATATTTCTTGAATTTGTTCCGTAAATACAGAATGAACCAAAAGTCTGGAACCAACAAAAGGTATGAATTCTTTAAGATTGTTTGAACCAAAATGCAACACTGTTACAGTATTTAATCATAGTAGTAATTTAGGCCCAAGAATATATAACAAATTTATATTTAAATATCCTAATCTTGTCAATTCGAATAGTTCTAGTATTAAATTTAAAAAGTTATGTATGGATTTTATAAAAATTGAAAAATTGTTATAGTAATACATACGTTACAAGAGCGGTGTGTTGACGTTTTTATGTTCTAGGAAGAGATTAAAAAAGCGAAACGTAGTTGAGCTTTTTTAATTTCCGAGAACATGAAAACAAACATACCGCTCGTGTATCGTACATTATTTTGTGCGAAGATCGTTTATTACATACTTGAAAGACGAATTTCTAATTAATTGCAATGAAATCTCCATGTTGGTTTCTGTTTAATGACGGCAACTTCGGAAAACCAAAATATCTTTCTTCAACATTGTTGCTATAAAATGTTTTCTGTGTTTACTATACTCCAGCAGGCCGTGATATACGTCTGTCTTTTCCCCCCCCCCCCCAGTCTATAAATGCGAACTTAAAACAAACGGTAAAGTTATGTAATGATTTATTTTTCATTTTAATATTTTAACAGTATTATTTATATAACATATTGCAGTAATAACATCGGCATCTGGAATCTTGTTGATTTTTTCACGGCTTCCTTAATGTTACTTGTATCAGGAATGCAATAAGTTTCGTGGAGTAGTAGACTTTACTTAATTTTTGCAAATATTTAAAAACAATAATTAACATTGCAATTTAGGTGAAATTGCAGTGGTAAGTTTCCAATTTATAATTATTACTATGTTAAACGTCTCTAAAAATAATATGTTAAAAGCCTAAAGCAGTAAAATGAATGTCGCGCTTAAGCGGTAAGAAGAGGGAAATTGTTATGTGTGTTACATTGGGAATACTGAATGTGGTATTTCACACTTACCGCGTATTGGTTCTGTGCGGAAAACAAGCAAATACGCACGATCTCGCACAAATTTAAATTTATATATACTATAATTGCAAATTGTATTGTATAATTATTAATTATAATTTTAGTGTATAATTATTAATTTCAATTCAGGAATCCGCCCCTGAGCACGAGTTCTACTCTTTCAGGGGCGAGCTAAAGTTTCTTTGTATATTTTATATTTTATGTTAGAATTATTAGCAAAATAATAAATAAATAAATTTTAATTTTAATATAAATATCTTACATATGTTTGATTTTCGATTACTACTAGTGGCTTGTGCAGCAAATGCTGCAAACTAAGTTCATTAGACGTTCAAATAAACACTTTTCAGATTTATTTTCAGTGAAGAATACCAGACATTCTGGAAGTTATTTGCTTCCATAATAATGAAAGATTCTCTCGAGCCAATACTGAAGAGAACCACGCATATAAATATCTACACCACACCGCCATTAAATATATGAAAAAGACCTAACCCCACTTGATTAATAATTATAAAAAAATATTTGATTTTTAATAATATTATTATCTTACGTAAGTTTTATAGCTTTCAGTAACATACTATATAGCCGCCACTCAGTAAAATATAGAAATCAAAATCTAATTTAAGTTATTCTCTACATCTACTTATATAACCCCAAAACGTTCCATTTTCATATCATCAATATAGCATTAATATGTATAATTAATGAAAAATAGTCGCATCATGACATTAACTACAACAATATTTCATTTCTAATGGTCATAATGTCATCAAACCACCTCAAGTTTTGTAGTTTTTAATATCTAATACACAGCTGTACCCAGAAAATTACACACCACAGAATCGAACCCCTAAATTATTTTTGGTAAGTTAAGTTTTTAATAACCAATTTAATTTGAGCTCTAAATATGTCAGCATTCTTCCAGATCATGGCCTTCATGTAATATTGTTTACTGTAGTATGTGTTTTGTTTTATTCTGAAATGCAACACGGCCGACTTGATGCTCGCTTCGCTTCGCTTCTCCTTTACAAAAAAGCGAAGGGAATATCAAGTCGGCCGTGAATGGTATTCGCTAGTTCTCAAAACTGACGACAGATGGATTTTGGGGAATAGGAAAATTATGTTTAAAAATTTACATTTCACTGAAAACTACTATTTTTCCGAAAAACTATGAGTTCCAAGCTTCAAAATGAGGGGTCATTTATTAAAATCCGTCCAGCCGTTTTCCCGCAATTTCTATTATAAGATATGTGCTACCAGTATTTTTAAGACCAAATGATCTACCAGTGACCCAATCGATTCTACCCTCAGCTATCACAAAAGCCGCCATTTGGGATGAAACTTTGACATTTTAAATGGAAAGGGGTCATGTAGGTACTCAAAATCATGTGAAATTTTCTGAAAAAAATCAATAGTGCAATCCGTTTTGAGATATCACTAATCGCTTTCAAGGTATTTAAAGATAACTGTCATAATGACACAAACATTAATGAAGCGAAATGAGTCCGAGGGCCAACGCCGAAAGTTACCCAGCAATTCTGCTTCAATTGCTTGAGGGAAAACCTCTGAGAAACTCAACCAGGTAACTTGTCGTTACCAGTATTGAACTCGAGCCCGCTCGTTTCACGGTCAGACACACTAACCGGTGGACCACCTTAGTGTTTACATTAGTAACTAATTGTCAGATGAAAGTGAAAGGCAGGTAATTTGCAGTCCATGGAGAGGTTAAAAATATAATCTTACTTCAGTAATAGGTAGTGACTTTTGGGCCATCCCGTATATATTATACTGTTATAAGATATTTTTTTTATTATTATTATTAGTATTATTATACTGTATGCTCCGTTACATAGTAACACTACATACAATTCTTTAACTACTTTAAACTCTCTGAATTACAATTTGGATAAGGATTACGAATTAACTATTTAGATTACAATTATCATTACAATTCCTCTAGTTATAATAAGAACCAATATTGTCATTTACACTTACGGTCTTACTAATAAAAACTCTATATACAGACGTTTAATTGTCTTATACTTATACAATGAGTAGCTCGTTTATAAGTCGTGTGTAAATTCCTTACTAATAATCACTACATACGTCGTGTATAACAGTATAGCTGTTACACAGCTACGTCATAGTTTCGTCATTACTTCGTTACGAAAGGTAATAGAATATCTGAGGTTCTCTACTGGATCCGGTAGAGCGCTCTAGTGTGGCGTGTTAAATATCGATAGTACAACTGGCTCTAATCGATTACCACACTACATTTTGGTCAAAGAGTACAGGCTACAGCAACATTATTCTAATAATTCTATGATATTTGGTTTGTTCTTCTGTGGTTACAAGGTAACCATCATCATAAAATGACAGTCGATACGAACAGCTGTTAGAGGGGCGGCCATTTTTTCGCTTAAACTACTTCAAAGGAATTCCCATTGTATAGTTACAGCCTGTTTATACATCCATCGCTTATTCACGGTTTATTAGTAACGTTTTCTGTCTCAACTCTGCATAAGTCTCGTATAAAAACTATACACGGTTTATTAGTAAGACTGTTAAAGTTTGTCAAAGTCGATTCTGGTAACAAATGTTAGAAATTCTTTCAAGTAGACCTTGACGAGATCACAGTTACTTATTGGCCACTGACCTCCTTTTAGTCTAGTGTTTAGTTTTAATGCTTCCCTTTCACTGTTCAGTAAAGAACACTCGTATATCAAATGATCCACTGTCTGTTCTTGTTGACCGCACTTGCACCTTTGCACTTTCAGCAATTTTGAATCTGTAATAGAAATCCCTAGTCTTACCGTGACCGGATAGGATAGCTGTTATTTGGCCGTTGAGTGGGATCCTCTGTTTTAGTCGATCCTGCACTACTGGGAAAAACCCTTTGCTGGAATTCCCTTTGGTTGTCTTCTCCCATTGGTCCTGCCACCTGCGCAGTCCTTTCTCCTCTGCTTCCCGAATGATGTGAGTTCTAGGGATCTTGTTGAATATTACCTCCCCACTGTCTCCCTGTGCAGCTTCCTTCGCCAACTGGTCTGCTATTTCGTTTCCGTACAGCCCCAAGTATGCCTTCACCCAGTTTATGTGGATAGTCCAACCATTGTTATAAGGTATATATTTCTCCAGAGAGCATGGCATGTAATCTGAAGCTCGGACAAGCATGACTCATCCCTTTCTTACCCGTTGTAAGTGAGCAGTTCCTTTCAGTCATTGTTAGCTTGAAGACAAGTGAACATGTGAACATGTGTACTGGGAACAAAGAGGTTTTGCATACGAGACTTTCAGTTAGCAGCGTCATGGTGAAGAAGCTGTCAACAAAAAAGATTATCAAGCAAATCTGTGGCTTACAAGTTAGTGAAAAGATCTTGTGCGGAGTGTGATCAGTGCCGGGTCTTGTTTTTCCACTAAGCGGTATTGAATTCTGAGAGATAAAAGATATTGCTTCCGTTCATCAGCGCCTTGACAGATGAAGAGAGAACTTGCTGCTATTACAACGAAATCGTGCACTCAGATTATCGGTTAACGAGATTGTGAAGATATTCTATGACTGCGTGATTAATCTATATTTGTGATCGCTTCTATTCTATATTAACTCATATATAATATGAGGAAATGGAAATACAAGACTATATAAATAATCCTCACACGCTAGATGAATAAAAGATAATACTGATATTGGAATTTGAATCAACACAGTGCAAAAACTTTGTTGTTATGGTGAAAACATTTTCTACAAGATGTGATACATGCTTCCGAGTAACTCAAAAGTTCTAATCAGAGATAAGGTAGGCCTACGTTAGGTCAGATATTATTAAACGAACTATTTGTGTATATTTATTTATATTTATTTATTATATATTTATTTATTTATTCATTTATTTAATTTATTTATTTTATTTATTTATTTTATTTATTTACTTATTTATTTACTTATATATTTAATTTATTTATTTATTTATTTTATTTATTTATTTAATCAATCAATCAATCTTTGTCCACGTCATGGCTGATTAGACGTATTCCAGTTCTTAATCCGCCATCACTCTCTATACAAATATAACAAAAACTGATACATATTGAACCTATAAGTAACCTCTGTTTACAATAATAATAATAATAATAATAATAATAATAATAATAATAATAATAATAATAATAATAATAATAATAATTATTATTATTATTATTATTATTATTATTATTATTATTATTATTATTATTATTATTATTATTATTATTCTGCGTGCATTGTTTCCTTCACCTGACGTAATTAGGAACATTAAATGCAGGCGTTTGAGATGGGCAGGGCATGTAGCACGTATGGGCGAATCCAGAAATGCATATAGAGTGTTAGTTGGGAGGCCAGAGGGGAAAAGACCTTTGGGGAGGCCGAGACGTAGATGGGAAGATAATATTAAAATGGATTTGAGGGAGGTGGGATATGATGGTAGGGACTGGATTAATCTTGCTCAGGTTAGGGACCAATGGCGGGCTTATGTGAGGGCGGCAATGAACCTCCGGGTTCCTTAAAAGCCAGTAAGTAATAATAATAATAATAATAATAATTATTATTATTATTATTATTATTATTATTATTATTATTGTTATTATTATTATTATAAAAATAATAATAATCAACTAATAAGTATACCTCTTTTATTTAAAACTCCTACTTTAGCTTTTTCATTTTTATGCTCAATCTCTTAAGAATTATTCTGTTAACATTCTTCCATATTTGTAAAATTTATCTTAAAAATGGGCCTGAGTATTTTGATAAAATGTGATGTATCTCCCGTTTTCGGGTGCGATAAAGAGATTTAGCTAAGTCTCAACTTTGGGAAAACTCATAGGGCGTTAAATGACCAGGGGTCTGTATTACGAAAATACAAGTCACAAGTCTGCAAGTGTACAGAAAAGTGCGCTGGTAAGTGCAAGTAACAGGCTACAGGCGTTTCTTAATTTAGTACAGGGCTTGTTTAACTTGAAAGGAAAAGGAGCTATTTAAGAAAGCCATGGCTTTTACAACGTAGGTCATGGCGATGCTTCTTTGTTCATGCCACCGCCCTTTGGATTATCTTAACTGGGCGATGGTAGTTATAAATTATTATGAACAATTGCCATTGCTGTAAATTGTAACGTAGGAATGGATTCTAAATTGGTTATCGTAAAGGAAATTCTGGAGAAAAATAATATGTTGTTTGGAGCTTTTTCTGAAAAGCCGATAAAACAATACAAATTAATTATAAATGTTATGTTTTATTTAACGACACTCGCAACTGCAGAGGTTATATCAGCGTCGCTGGATGTGCCGGAATTTTGTCCCGCAGGAGTTCTTTTATTTGCCAGTAAATCTACTGACATGAGCCTGTCGCATTTAAGTTGGCCCGGAATCGAACCCGCAACTTGGGCATAGAAGGCCAACGCTATATCAACTCGCCAACCAGGTCGACAATTTAATTATATGTAACATAACCTACAAATTATATTCTACCCATTGACAGAGATGGATAGGACTTGTATAATATTTTCACTACAATGATAGCCTAAGACTGGCATAACCACTGACACTGATCACTGACAAACATGCATGAAATTCATCTGTAACTTGTGCTTTTTCTCCTTCACTTACAAGTGCAAAATTGTAGTTTCGTAATACACCTTAAGTTATAAGTTTTACAAATAATCGATATATTCATCTGTAACATTTAACTTGTACTTTCGTGAAACAGGCTCTAGATTGATTTCACCAAACCAATACTAATTCTTGTATAATAATTGTAAATTTATTTTATCTTTGAAATAGGCCTAAGGATTTTGATGAAATGGGGTTGAGAAGTGAGAAAACTCATTTAAGGCAATTAGCCCATATAATCAGATTTAGGGGATTAAATAACAAGATTGATTTATACGAACTAATAAATAGTATAGTCCATTCGGTATCTCGTGAAACCTACCTGCGCGTCAGGGGAAGAAGAAAGTGGACCGAGAAGCTTTCCTCTTTAGCTACGCTTCTATTCGTAGCAAGCGAGCTCGCTTACCCTCACCATAAGATTCTTACTATATGCTACGGTGCACACAAGCATTTGGTTTCACGAGATAACGAATAATCTATACCAATAATAAAAAAAAATTAAGAGGCACACTTACAACTGGAGTAGTACGAAGTAATGATACTTGAATGAATTATTGTTTAACCCCTCGACCATGCCCTCTGTGCCGCTATTTTGAGTTGCCTATGGATCTCGCCTACGAACTACGAAGATAGAAGATAGAAAATAGTGACAGTGAAGGCTGGTTAGCAGTAAGCCGGGAACGGAAACGAGAACGAGACGGGAAAAATTGTTAAAATAAATGTTGTCGTTCCTGCAATAACTCCTATGTGCAAAATATAAAATTGTTCAGTAGGAAGAAAAAACACATTTATTCATTCTGTGGCAGATGTACATAGGAGACTGTGAATTCTTACATTTTCGAAAGAAAGAAATATAATTACATATAGGAGATTTTATTATTTGCTGTATCACTGTTTAAGTTATTTAATAGAGCAAAAGTCTGAAAATCGATAAATATGTCACATAGGAGTTATTGCAGGAACAACGACGATGTATTTAAATGTGACCACAATTAACGAGAAGCTTGCCAGAGCCCGGGAACGGGAACGTGAGAGTTGACGAAATTTTAACTTTGCCGTTCCCGTTCCCAATCACAGCCTACTATAGTCCCGTTGCTCTAATTTCCGGCAGCCAATCACGTTGCAGGTCAGCTACATTTAAACGTGTGCGTCTTGTGATTAGCTGATGAAGATGTTAAGCATTTCCTAAGGCTGGATAAATACTTAATATAATCGCCCGCCATTTTGGCTCTTTCGTTGGCGTTCGCAGAAAGCAGACGAAGACGTTATTTGCCGCTCAATTATTTGCTGAATTACAGTGCGTTTGATTTATTATCATAGGAGCTACGATATGATAATGTTTAACGGTGTGGCAAATAGATCCCTCGTCTGGTAGCTCGGAAACGAAAGAACAAAAATGGCGAACGATACTACCTACTTAGACTTTATGGAGCCTTCACTTCCTAAGACGTAAGCAAAGAGGGGAAGTCACGCCGGAAATAACAGCGTCGCGACTATAGATTCATTCTGTTGTCATCGAAAAGTTATTTGGTCTTCGTATATTTTGTAGCAAGGAGGGCTTGACATAATATCTTGTTCATTCATTGTTTGTAACTAACGAAGAAATTCAGTAGAATCACTTTCCATATATATGCTACGTGTTTGTGAGACCAGACTACCATGGGAATTGAATTCTTAAATATTCCGTGTCTTAAATTTCGAAGTTGGTTAACCTGTGTTTACGTATGTTGGCTGGCTTGTACTCATGAGAGAACGCCATTGGTCAATTATAAACAAATAACATCAAAATACGTAATATCGACTTTATGTATCGTTATTGACATACATATCGATATGCATAGCCGTTTCCATTCTCGATTTATTGAGAATAAAAATCTTCACCTTCACATTCTTGTTCTGGTTCTCATTCCCGGTTTATTGTGGGCCAGAAGTTACCCTGACATCACGGAGGACTTCAACAATGCAGACGAATAGATACGGCTGCATTCATTTGTTGACAAAAAAAAAAACAAAAGAAAAATATCCAATGACATGGCCTACATCGTTTATCTATGCCGCGAGGGTAAAATTTGCTCCTTCATGATGACCTCATAGATATATAGAAACAAGTGACGGTATTTCCCATTTAAAATTGAACATAGAGTATCAGAAGCGTTCCAAGTGGTAAAATGAACAAATTATCATGAATAGTTCATACTAATGGCTCCTCTAGACGTATTGACATCATAGCGTATTCCCAGACTACCAAGAAAGGATATATAATTGATCCTACCATAAGGATTGAAACGGGGAGTAGCCAGCCGGAGGATGTCAATCAAGAAAAGATCAACATTTATCTGCCAACAGTTGATTACTTCAAAGCAAAATACCAGCCTGAAGACATTGAGGTGATTGGTCTTCTTATTGGAGCTCGTGGTGTGATTCCCAAGTTCTTTGAACGCTTCAGGAAAACTTTTGAACTACCACAGACACTTACTGCTGACATCATAACTTCAGTTTTGAAACGCTCTTGCCAAATTCTGAGTCATCATATTCACTCTGTTTAATTTTTTTTTATTCACTTTCTATTCATATATGTTTATTTTAATTTTCTTTCTACAAAATTTATGTAAACATTTAATATTGTAAAATTCATGTAGGAGAGTATACTGAGTCCTTCTGGGCTACCTCCACTGGGAGGCAGTTATTACCTTACCTGTTTCCTAAATAAATGAAGGTTTTTGTGATATATGTAGGTCTAGATAGTGTACAATAATTAGTAGGAAACAATAGATACATAGCTTAAGATTGTAATTAGCTTTAGTGTTGTCGGTTTTTAATCAGCGTTACAATCTTTGGAAATAACACAACAAAATGTATTTGTTTAATGATTTCAACCGTTTTTACGGAGCGGTGGTCGGTCGTCTTAGGATTTAGGTACATAATGTGATCTTAATGATTAAAAAAGTGGTCGAAACTTTATAGGTCAACGGCGCACAAAATCTTCGCTGTCGGAAGCTAAACCTGACGTAGCGAACACAACTTTTTACGTAGAGAGACAAGTTATTGAATTGAATCTGGACTATCTTATTGGTGACACAAAAATGGAATTGGGTTAAAGGAAATGTGTTTTTCAGAATGTAGAAACTCTGTCGATTTGGTAGAAAGATAAGAAACGAAGCCAAGATAGAAATCTCACAGATCGAATCTTTATTTCCTGCAGCAACAAATTGGAGTAGGACGAATTCTGAGACAGAAAAAATTGTGCTCGAAACGTAACAGAAATTGTGTTAACAATAAGAACTGAGAGGTGTTGCAGGGTGAAGGAAACTTCATGGCATAATACGACGTAACAAAGCACACTTCCGTGTAACTCTGTGCTTGCAGGTAACGGGGGGCAGCGTACTGCGTGCTTGAGAGGAATCAGTAAAGCTAGAGCGAAGTAAATTAATTTAACGCACTTTCTTTGAAAAGGGAAGTGTAAGTGAATTACAACGAAATTCCTTCTGTTTCCGTTGACCGATCTGTACGTTTCCCTCCACTGTCAAACAATAAGTTACTTGTTTTTTGCTTTGAATTCACCTTACTGAAGTTATATTTTCGAAAGGAAAGTGTATGTATGTATGTATGTATGTATGTATGTATGTATGTATGTATGTATGTATGTATGTATGTATGTATGTATGTATGTATGTATGTATGTATGTATGTATGTATGTTACATAATATTGTTGGTGCGTGATGATGAATTATTATTATTATTATTATTATTATTATTATTATTATTATTATTATACGCATTATATTTTTTACCTAACATAATTAGGAACATTAAATCCAGACGTTTGAGACGGGCAGGGCATTTAGCACATATAGGTGAATCTAGAAATGCATATAGAGTGTTAGTTGGAAGACCTGAGGGGAAAAGATCTTTGGGGAGGCCAAGGCGTAGATGGGAGGATAATATTAAAATGGATTTGAGGGAGGTGGGTTATGATGGTATAGACTGGATGAATCTTGCTCAGGATAGGAACCGATGGCGGGCTTATGTGAGGGCGGCAACGAACTTCCGGGTTCCTTAAAAGCCATTTGTAAGTTTTATTATTATTATTAGACTTCGAAACTGCATGCAATTTCATGTTTTTATTGATTTGGCATGAGAAAAAGTAAAAGTGGATCTTTGCCGATCAATGTTTTTACATTCGAATGGAGTCAACTTTATTTTGCATAAACGCATATTTCGAAGGTTTTCTCTTTTAATTGCATATATAATTGTAATTGTATTCTTAAAATTGTAGTTGTAATCCCCTGGTAGAGGGGAAGAGAAGGCCTGATGGCTTTGTCTCTACCAGGTTAAATAAATAAACAAACAAACAAACAAATTTTTATTTTGAATATTTAAATACATATATTAATATCTTTTCTTGGTTTGTTCTATTTATTATCTAATTTCAAAATTTCTCTCCGAAAAATATAATCATAATTTCCAACAAATATAAAAATTATGTCACACTTCGGAATTGCATGCAATTTCATGTTTTTATTGTTTTGGTATATTGAAAAATTAAAAGTGAATCTTTACCGATCATTGTTTTTAGGCCTACATTAGATGAAATTAACTTTATTTTGCATAAATAAATATATACATATATATATATATATATATATATATATATATATATATATATATATTTCGAGGGTTTTTACTTTTAAATGCGTATATATTTTTATTTATTTTGTATATTTAAATGCATATATTAACATCCTTTCTTGTTTTGCCCGATTTATTCTATATGAAGAGTCCACTGCAAGAATGATGGAAAATGAACCAAGACTGTCAATGCATAGCTTGAGATATATAGAATGTACATAGAGAGTTATATGGCATTAACACTGATAGTCATTGTCCAGTAATGATCGGAAAATCACAGTTAAGCTTTGAGCACTAAGCACTTCAAACTTTCAATTACTTCTCCTGAAAAATGCATTCCAAATGACATCCATCATTCTTGCAGTATATATATATATATATATATATATATATATATATATGCATGTTTTATTCGATATACTGAAGATACTGTATAGTAAAAAAAAACTCGTTCGAATGATTGAAATTTCGGATGACTGACAATCGGATTATTGATGTTCTAATGTCCACAATGAAAAGAAAAGGAAACCTTACAGCTGGAACTCCTAATGCGTTTCACATATGAACTTTGATATCCTGGCAGCCAGGCCTTGTGCCTCTACTAGTGCTTGCTATCCGACGCATTTTGAGAGCATATAACACGGAATCCAAGGAAATAGTCAGACATAAATGACACAGTACAGTACGAGTCCACGTGCCAGGTCTGAAACCCTCCAAAGAATAGAGGCCGCATGTTATTCGGTAGCGATAAGAAAGCACAGATGAATTATTGATGAATTTTGTAGAAAGCATATAGACAGTGTGTTCATTGAACATGGAATATTACTTCTTGAATTTCAATTTTACAAAAAAAAAATGAAGAGTTTTATACAAAAGCCGTTGAAGTACCAGTATGAAACCAGTGTTCGAAAAAAAGGTTACTCTGATATACAGAGTGTCGTAGTAAACTTCATTTTTAATGCACTCTATTTTAATATTTACATATTCCCAATCTTTATTAAATTTTATGCTCGACCATGCCGAAATGTAGTAATTATACACCTGGTAGCAGACCTTTAATGCATGTCATTAAAGTACACCTACTCATTAAAGGTCAGGTCTTTCAGCCAATGACGACTCAGGTTACAACTGTTCAGCCAATGACAGGTCAGCTTTCTACCGTTATAAAACCGCAAGTATCGATTATTCTCGGATATGCAATCGAAAGAGAATTAGCGAAAAGTCACGGAGGCTGGAAATCCAATACTGTCGCAGATGGTTATGTTCTGTTACTATAATAATTAGCGTTAATTGTAAGTAATATTCAAATAAATTCAATTTGTCATCTCGTTTTTCAATGTCTAATTTAATTTCAATCTTATCTCTGTAGGTTCTTATGGCCTAGCAAGGTCAATGTGGACATCTGTTCCTCGGAAAAAATCAATATTTTCGCGTCTGCGCACATCTCACAACATACGGGACATTGCTAAAAAATTAATGATATCAAGTTAGAAATATGGTCGAGCATAAAAAGTCGTATGAAACTCGCCTATAATGGTAATTAAGAAGCTCGTATGAAAATTATGAAACTCGCTTGCGCTCGTTTCATAAATATCCATACTCACTTCTTAATTACCTTCATTATAGGCTCGTTGCATAATGTACTATTACGTATGAATTGCTTCCTTTGGGATTACTTGAAATGCATTAGGATAAACCAAGAAATACTGAAGACCTGAACGGAAGAATTAGATATAAGGTGGAACAGATCAGTCATGTAACTGTAGGAAAGAAAATGGATTGTTTTCGTGATAGACTGGGACATTGTTTTTCTGTGAATGGTTGAACATCTGTTGTCAATTTTGGTTAGTAATGGTGTTTTGTTTAGTTTCAAGGCCTACTCAGCATGATTTTACACACTTATTTGTCTCAAGTTTGAAGTCCATGAAATGAGTTTAAGAAATAGTTAAAAGACACGAAACTGGTGAATGGGTAAAATTGCTATGCATTCATACGCAAAATTTAATGGAGATTCGGAATATGCAAGTCTTAAAATAGGATGTCAATTAAAAAATTGAGTTTATTGTCATACTCCGTATGCCTGAATAACTACCTTTTGTTCGAACACAGGTATCATATTGTAGATTCTATGGTTTATCTCCAAAGAAATTCGGCTTTTACTTTTTTTTCTTATTGATATTATCTTTATGACGATAGAGACTGGATTAATCTTGCTCAGGATAGGGACCTATGGCGGGCTTATGTGAGGGCGGCAATGAACCTCCGGGTTCCTTAAAAGCAAGTAAGTAAGTAAGTATTGTATATTATCTTTAGTTTTTTATTTGGATCCGATTTTTCTTTTTTGGATTCAAACGATAATATTTTAGAATTGGAAGAAATATATATATATTTTTTTTTTTTTTGGATTTCCAAAATCCATCCATTACTGAACTTCTTTACTAGAAAATAGAGATATTAATTCTATATTTTTCTATTTTAAGCTTTCTTTTATCTCTTTTATATTTATTTGGGTTCGTGATACAATACCCAGATTTTGTACAAAACTTTTTTTGTACAATTATAATTTAAGAAGTTATGAGAAATATTGAAGCAAGTAAAGCGATAGGTTTGGAAGTAAATCCCGAAACGACAAAGTATATGATTATGTCTCGTGACCAGAATATTGTACGAAATGGAACTATTAAAATTGGAGATTTATCTTTCGAAGAGGTGGAAAAATTCAAATATCTTGGAGCAACAGTAACAAATATAAATGCCACTCGGGAGGAAATTAAACGCAGATTAAATATGGGAAATGCGTGTTATTATTCGGTTGAGAAGCTTTTGTCATCTAGTCTTCTGTCAAAAAATCTGAAAGTTAGAATTTATAAAACGGTTATATTACCGGTTGTTCTGTATGGTTGTGAAGCTTGGACTCTCACTTTGCGAGAGGAACATAGGTTAAGGGTGTTTGAGAATAAGGTTCTTAGGAAAATATTTGGGGCTAAAAGGGATGAAGTTACAGGAGAATGGAGAAAGTTACACAACGCAGAGCTGCACGCATTGTATTCTTCACCTGACATAATTAGGAACATAAAATCCAGTTGTTTGAGATGGGCAGGACATGTAGCACGTATGGGCGAATCCAGAAATGCATATAGAGTGTTAGTTGGGAGGCCGGGGGGAAAAAGACCTTTGGGGAGGCCGAGACGTAGGTGGGAAGATAATATTAAGATGGATTTGAGGGAGGTGGGAAAAGATGGTAGAGACTGGATTAATCTTGCTCAGGATAGGGACCAATGGCGGGCTTATGTGAGGGCGGCAATGAACCTCCATTGTCCAACTGAGTACCATGTTGCAAGAAGAATGGCTACGCATTCCAATGGATATCCTATACAAACTAGTGGAGAGCATGCCTGACAGAGTGGCTGCTGTTATAGCAACAAGAGGTGGTACCACGAGGCAAAAATAGTGCCTCATTACTTTTTGGTAGATAATGTATATTTCGGAGGTTTTCCCTTTTAAATGCATGCATATTTTTATTTTGCATATTTAAATACATATATTAATATATTTTCTTGTTTTACCCTATTTATTATCTAATTTCAAAATTTCTCTCTGAAAAATATAATCACAGTTTCCAACAAATATAAAAATTATGTCAGACTTTGGAATTGCATGCAATTTCATGTTTTTATTGATTTGGTATATTGAAAAAGTAAAAGCGGATCTTTACATTCGAATGATGATGATGATGATGATGATGATGATGATGATGATGATGATGATGATGATGATGATGATGATCTTTTCGCAAAACGCCCTAGTACTATTTTATTTACAACTACACCCGTACTTATAACACAAATTCTTTTCGTACTTTGATTTTTATTGTAATTGTAATTTTAAATTTAATACTAATTGTAATTTTATTTGTAATTGTAAATTTAATACTAATTGTAATTTTATTCTTCATATTATAGTTGGAATCTCCTGGCAGAGGGGCAGAGAAGTCCTGACGGCCTTATCTCTACCAGGTTCAATAAATAAATACTAAATCCTAATAAAATACTGAAATACAAATTTTAAATTTATAGTACTATATGCATGTTTTATTCCATATACTAAAGATATAGTAAAAACTCGTTCTGATTGTTGAAGCTTCGGATGACTGACATTCGGATTATCGACGTTCTAATGTCCACAATGAAAAGAAAAGGGAACCTTACAGCTGGAACTCCTAATGCGTTTCACATTTGAACTTTGATATCCTTTGTTGTCAGCAGTGTGAACTATGACGTCATTGTTGTATGTGGCTGCGTGGGGAGGTCTCAAGAGTCGTGGTGTAAATGCATGGCTTCAGCCTTCGTCTTCTGTTTCAAGCCGCATTCTGGGGGGGGGGGGGATTCCATCTCACGCATGACAGCACCTCGTCTCCACTCTGGAATGATCGTAATTCGGAGCCTGGCAGCCAGGCCTCGTGCCTTTACTATAAGTCCCGTCGCTCTAATTTCCGGCAGCCAATCTCGTTGCAGGTCGGCTACATTTAAACGTGTGCGTCTTTTGATTCGCTGGTGAAGACGTTATTCATTTCTTAAGGCTCGATAAATACTTAATATAATCGCCCGCCATTTTGGCTCTTTCGTTGGCGTTCGCAGAAAGCACACGAAGACGTTATTTGCCGCTCAATTATTTGCTGAATTACAGTGCGTTTGATTTATTATCATAGGAGCTACGACATGATAAAGTTTAACGGTGTGGCAAATAGATTCCTCGTATGGTAGCTCGGCAACGAAAGAACAAAAATGGCGAACGACACTACCTACCTAGACTTTATAGAGCCTTCACTTCCTAAGACGTAAGCAAAGAGGAGGAGTCACGCCGGGAATAACAGCGTCGCGACTTAACAGTGATTGCTACCCGACGCATTTTTGAGAGCATATAACACGGAATCCAAGAAAATAGTGAGGCGTAATATTGTTACCGAAGACATTTCGCCATCATATACATTTTGTGATTTTTTATACTGAGGGGATTTCGTCACAAAATAATAATTTGTATGTCGTTGTAAAATAGATGACGTAGCTTCATCAGCAGCAGCACATTCCGCAACTCAATCCTACCCCAATTTGCTGAGTGGTTCGAATGCTCTGTAGGTTCTCTTATAATGGTTTTCTTATCTGAGGAAATAGTCGTCAGTGAATTACAAGTGTCGTGCTGGTCACATCTCCATACAATCAGAGTCTAGTATATACAGCAGAGGTCTCCAAAAAGCGTATCGTCATTCGTGCTCTCGATGCTGCCCGCCGAACACAGTAGTGCTGTAAGGCTAGAAAAGGGGAAGAGACTCGTACATCAACAGATAGGATCGATCAGTGGGGGATCGCGGCAACGGTCTGCTTAAATTTACAAATAATAACATCAAAAGAATAAGAAATATCATACGTTTGTATATTATTTTGACATACATGAAGCTGGAGCCCCGTCTGTTGCTATTGACACAAGCCATTGCAAATTCAACCTCTTCTGTTCTATGGTGTCTTTCAGTGCCTGGAAAAGATCTTCTCCAGTTGTATTTTGTAATTACATCTAGAAGACATTCAGACACAGTAAAATGTTCATTAACTCCTCGGATGAAAATGGCTAGGTGAGCTTTGTCATTTTTATCTGTGCTTTCGTGCAATGGAAGTGAGTAAGCTACAAACTGGTTAATTGTGGTTTCGACTTCAGATTCAATTACATTTGCAGTCTTGAAGTTCCTTCTCTGAACTGTAATTGGAAACATTTTAATTTTCTTAAACTTTGACTTTGTTCTGGACACAGTATTTTAGTAACGTCCTGTATACATTATTTTACAAATGATGCTTCTGTAAAGGGCTTCATTTATTTTCCAATATTCCAAGCTAGAACATACAGTAGCTAGCAAAAAGCTTTTTTTATTTAAGACTGAGGACACGTGTGTGATTTGTGTTTGTATTTTCTTGTTTTATATTTATCAAAATATTTGTAGGCCTACGCATTTCACCTAAAATTAAAAGAAAAACTATATGTTTGTCATAAGGAACTGAGTCTAAACGTATTGTAATATACTGATTATTATGTATAACCAACAGTCATACAGATAGCCCCAAAATAAATTATTTTCACATGTCCAACATGCCTGTAATTGTATGATATTCTTTGTGAAGAGTCCAGTATTTTCGTCGCATGTTGAATTTTAACACACCCTTAAGAATTTTCGAACAAACTAAGCATTTCACATTCTTCCCACTTCCTATTCATCTTTGAATGTACTACGTCCGTGGAGATGGGTGAGGCGGAGCGCGCTCATTACGTACTGGCTTCGGTTCCGTTCAGGGGCTTACTCGCGAGTACGCTTTGGTGACGTCTGATATATCTACAGTCACGAAGCTTGAGTTTAAGAGAGTATTAGGAACAATGGACTGTGCAGGTACTATTTTGCATTGTCTGTAATGAGGCGATAGTAGCGATCCTAGTGGTTAGCAACTATCTAGGGATGCATATTTACTACGTATTGAGCTTCGTGACTGTATATATATATATATATATATATATATATATATATATATATATATATATGAAGACATTATTACAAAAATAGCCCTAGTCATTTTTAATGAAATTGAGTTAAGGACACATTTGCTACTATTTTAAATGTTTATAGATTCCAAAAATGACTCATGTCAGGTGCAATAGCCACAAGGATAAACACCAGTTGTACGGAAACAGCTGACATGTGTTGTTCTATTTATTTTTATTGTTCTCCTGTAAAATAGCAATTTTGACAAGGGTTGTCTTTGTAATAATGTCTTCATATATATATATATATATATATATATATATATATATATATATATATATACTAGACCAGTGTTTCTCAAAGTTTTCTGAAGTGGGGACCACTTTTTTAAGTCAGAACAGTTCCCTTCGAAAGCAAATTTATAATTTATGTAGCATTTTTTAATGTCAGTATACTTACATTTTAATGTAGAAATAATTAATTAAAATTGATTTAATTAGTCGTATTAACTAGTATTAGTATTAACTAATTAAGTTAATGTTAATAGAAGAAAATTTCTTATATCGTCATTTGTAAAAACAGAAATAAAACAAATTAATGCAGAAACATGCTCGATTTTCACCAAGTAAAGATGCAGTTTTGCATGTTCTATTATTGGTGTACGACGTACAGTACGTGACCATTTGAATGTGCAGACTGGGTGTCAGCAAAACTATTAAGAAAGTCATAAATACATTAAAAGTTTCGGTACTTTGGTCCTGTTATGAATTCGGGTGGTCCCCAGCTGGATTACAGGCACAACGCCAGATTTGCACGGAAAAGATGGCGAGAAACACCACGTTCATAGTGCTTTAAATCCCCCTTTTGTTGCTAAGAGTAGAGTGGGAAGGCGATAGACGGGTAGGTTAAATAAATTTCATAAAATGGCAGTACTGGGAGAAAAAGTGAAAGGCGATTGCCACGTGTCATTTACAAACTCTGAGATTTTCAGCTATAGTGTGATACGCAATTCGATTGAATTTTATTTTTTCTTCTGTCTTTTTTGAAAGACCACAAGGGCAGACATCAAGGACCACAGGTGGTCCACGGACCATAGTTTGAGAAACGCTGTACTAGACTGTGGTACAATCCCGGTCTTTGTAACTTTGTGCTTTGTATACATACGGGCTATTCCATATGAAATCGATCAGTAAAAAACCTCGCATTTTTTTTATACTTTAATTTTTTTCCCTACTTATAGAAGGTGCTGAGGGGAGTGCATTTTAAAAGTATACTATCGAAAGTCAAACGGTTTTCGTATTATTGAGCGACAAATTTAGCGTATTTTATAAAAACAAGCCTCTTTCAGCGCTCAGAACTCTGGAACCATTTACTGCAGAACATTGAACGAGAGCTTATTTTGAAGCTGACATTTGGTAGGTTATGTTAAGAAGTAATCCTTATTTTTATTGTACACAGAGAGACAGATAATCTGATTTTACTTACTTTTAGGCTTTTTAGCCATTTGTAAAAATGTAAAAAATATTGAGAAAAAACCTTGCATTATTAAGAGGGATTCGGCATTGTTTGCTTAGTGGCTCGGCAATAAGTTTCGAGGGTATTAAATAGATTATTTTCACACGCCTAGACTTGAACGGCGCAGTACCGCACGCACTGGCCGAGAGCTGAAGATAAGCGAGCGTTGGGCGTCATTTTACTCCTGTGTTTATGAAAACCTGTGATAAAGCTAGCGCAGCCATAACTGCTAGACGACACATCACGTGTTTATGTCTCCTGGCCTTGCTTACCTCGGCTATCTCCCGCCTCACAGTCAGCTGGTTAGTTCACGCGCGTACTATTTATTTCCTTTATTTGATATTTTCAATACTTTCTTATCAACGTGCCACCAGTAAAAAATATGTGTTTATTTGTACTTTCAATGCAGAATCTAACCATATATTTTTAAAATATTTTTTCGTGGGCAAAGGTGTCTTAATGAAGAAAAATCTAAATTTCTCCATTTCCATAAAAAGTAAGAAAAACTGTTTACATGTCAATATAAACTTTAACTTCTCAGCATCAAAATAAACCATGGTTTTGATTATTGGTAAAAGGGTTTCGGAGCCACAACAGTTTAAAGTTGCTAATTTTATGAAAATACGATAAATTTAAATATTATTAATTTAAACACTATTAAGTTCTGATGCCTCAAACTTTGCACAAATCATTATATCACAGTTGTCTACGGACAGAAAAAGTTTCATTATATTTAAAAATTGCAAGATCAATTTTCTCTATATTTTGGTCGATTTGAGATGGAATAGCCCATATGTCAGTTATAGATTAACTTATGTCTTACTCTACGAATCGAAATAATTCCACCATATCTTTACTTGAAGATTTTGAAACCAATGAATACTGTAACTTGAACATTCCGAATCCAAAGAATCAATGTATCCTTGGAAACGAAATGAACACAATGAAGTAGGAGGTTTTATATTACGTGTCATTTTATATAGGTATCATCAAGGAAAGCGACACGAAGGGGGAAAAATTGTGGTGGCGAATAGGGATGAGGAAATAAAATTGGTGACAAAATATGGTGGTGACAAAAGTGATTTGGTGACAAAACATGGTGGTGACAAAAGTGAATCGGTGACAAAATGTTGCAGTGGAAAATGTGACGAAAATTCCGGATCCCCCAGTACTCTATGTGAAAACCGACCTTAAGGGGAGAGGATGGTATTTTTTTAAACTTTTTTTCTATTTGGTGTAAAATATTAATTTTTTGTATGTAGAGAGCTCATAGCTGTGGAAACTCAACCAAATACAAATATTAAAAAAAAATATTTGGGGGCCCAAATTTGAAAAAAAAAAATATATATATACCCAATGCAGGATTGTACTAAAACCGATATATCTAAATCATTTTTAAAGATAGATTCAAACAGTTTTTTGCAATGTATTTGAAAAAGCATGTTCTACAAACTGTCTGTAACAGAATTTTGATATTAGTCCCTACGTTTGAAAAATAAACAATTAAAATTTAATAACAATTTTCTGATTTCCTTTCTTGCAAACAAACGGACGTATTTTTAAAATGAAATCAATTAACAAAATTCTGTTGCATAGAAACATTTCCTAATAGTCTAAAGAAAGTGTGTTCTAAATTTCATGCATGTATCTTTAAAAGTTCAGAAATTATATCCATTTTTGTCTGGCAATGTAGCAAAAAGAAAATGAAGTTACTGGAAACCGATAAAAGCGGGCGTGTGATTTAAAAATCCATATCGCAGGAAGTTTAAAAATGACGTCTTAACATCCGATAAGGGCACAAATATCCACAAAATGTTATGCTATGCATTCCACACATATCACAGAATATTTTAAAGATTTTTTTTTTAATTTACTCTTTTTTTGACCAAAAAATACCATCCTTTCCCCTTAAATAAATGTCCATCAGTAGGTCAGTGGTGACCACGCTGCTGCGGAATCCCTATTCCACTCGCTGCCTGCCCGCCGCCTCTCGAGCGCTGGTCCGTGCCGAGGAAGCCCTGCTAACTGTGAAAGTCTGTTGTAACGGTTCCAAGTGGGCTTCTCTGTTTCAGTCACGCAAGCTTTGCTGCTTAGCTACGATTTGTTCCTCTGATAATTAACGTTATTCATCTGATTTCTTGAGATTTCTTTTGTTCCGTTAGGTTTCGTGGAGTGCGAACACTTTTGTTTCTACCGGCATGATCATCCATCCATCCGTCCGACATCCGCACTTACCTCTCAGAAATCTTGCGAGAAGCCTTTGTACCGCCTTCCGCCTCGGAATATTTATGTTCTCTTCTTCCCCTTCCAATTCAATCGTCTTCGCTTGTTGAATGTTGCCAGACTTTGTAATAAACCCTCGATTTCAACTTTCAAACCAGCCGGCTGGTTTGAAAGCTGAAATCGAGGCTGCAGCCTAAGGAGATCTAAACTCTGTTTTTTTTACGAGGGCCATTTCATAAGTAGGGACCAGATTTTTATGTAATATCAAGGTGTGAAATATGTACATATTTATGTAAGAAAAATAAGCTGAATATGTACCAAAATATTTAAAATCATGACAATATTTAATATAAATATCTACGCTGGTTTGTATTGTTAAGCACAGACATTTGTAGTCTGGTACAATTTTTAATTTTCTGTTCTTCATGACGATTTCTACTGTTTCTGGTGCTCTTCCGCCGTTTCTGAGTATCATCATTTCTGTCTTGTCCACATTTATATCAAATTTGTTTCTATTGCACCATTTTACCATGATGTTTATTGTTTCGGATAAATCGCAATATAGCGAACGCCAGTAGGGGAAATTATCCCCACCCACATGAAATGTGCATTCGACACAACTCGCCTATCACGTAGAGTGTCTGGTGAGCTAGTAGGGGAAAAGTGGAAGGGGTCGTGGGCGGAGCTTCTATGTTCGCTGTATTGCGATTTGCCCATTGTTTCTTGTAACTTTGTACGGTCTTTAGACCCTACTACTATGTCGTCCGCTTACGCGTATGAGATTATTTAGTTTTTGATTTTTACAATACAAAGTAGTTGTATGAGAAAGAGGTTGCCTTTTGTTCACTCATATTTACAGTGAAAGGTTACCTTTTGTTCACTCATATTTAGCGGTAAGGGGTGAATGCCTCTTTTACTTCCTGAAACTAAGATGTTATGTTTCGTCCGTGGGTAGGTAAAAAGGCTTTATAAATCTGTGTATTTCAAATTCTAAACTTCCCCAGCAGAAGTTTTCTTTTTCCTTGTAAAGAAGTAAAAATGAATAAAATCCCAAAATATGTAGATTTATGTAATACCAAGCCATAATATGTAATGTGGGGTAAATATGTAAAAGTATGTAGTATCAAATTTTAATATATTAATGGTAATTACAAGATTCGCAAAGATTTGTTATTTATATACGGTTAGGTTGAAAGGAGTATAATATGTAATTACATAAAAATCCGGTCCCTATTCATAAGTCATGGCAACTATGTTATATCTCCCGAATAACCGAAAATGTGGTTAGTTCAGTATATACGTTTGAAAACCTATTGTACACTGCACGGGATGCCACCGCCAGATTGCGTCTGTGGCTAGTTGACGGCACACGCAAAAGTTAGTATTCTAGTATGCTAGAGACCGTGCCCCAAGATGGATGTAAGTAAAGTTGAACAGCGGTCATACGAGGTATTCAACGCCTGCATCATCGTTGGCAAAGATGTGTGGAAGCCTTGGGGGTTATTTTGAAGGGTGTTAGTTGTGAGTAATGTACTTTGTTTCCTTTTGTGCATAATAAAACGATTTATATTCATGCATCTTTCAATTTCGCTTACCATTGCCTCCTGCCCTGCGCCGTGGAGTCGCGGTTTAAGGCATCATGCCTAGGAGTCCCGTTACGGAATACGCGCTGGTTCGAGTCCTCACGGGAGAAGACATTTTCTCATTAAATTTCGGCCAGTGTATAGGACCGGTGCTCACCCAGCATCGTGATGCACTTGGGGAGCTACGATAGGTAGCGAAATCCGGTTACGAAAGCCAACTATAACGGCTGGGGGGATCATCGTGCTAACCACACGATACCGCCATTCTGATTGGATGATCGTCCACCTCTGCTTCGGCATGTGGACATGAAGCCAGCAGCCGGCTGGTCGGTCATGGTCCTTCATAGGCTGTCGTGCCTCGGATTATTATTATTATTATTATTATTATTATTATTATTATTATTATTATTATTATTATCTCCTGTACTACCCTAGTACAAACCCTAGTAATGCCGCACTTCGATTATTGTGACGTTTTGTTAAGTGACCTAAGTTCTGAACTGTCAGTCAAGTTACAGCGAGCTCAGAATATGTGCGTCAGATACGTGTGCAACATCCGACGATATCATGGACGATATGATCACATATCACCGTCCTTCGCAAGTCTCTCGTGGCTCCGACTTAAAGAACGCAGAACTTTACACTCTTTGTCTTTACTCTTTCGAATTCTGCACACCTCAACACCAAATTACCTTTCGTCTCGTTTCTCTTATCTATACTCTAACCACGACGTAAATACCAGATCACTTATCTGTGGCACGCTAAATATACCTCTTCATAGAACATCTTGTTATTCCTCATCTTTTACAATATCCACCTCGCGTCAATGGAATTCCTTGTCACAAAGTATTAGGGGCTGCAAGACAACAAACACCTTTAAGAACAGCTTAAAAGATAACCTTATTAGCATTTCACTCCAATCATACTGATTTAAACTATCACTGACTACATTGTTACTTCTTTCTTTAGACATCATCCTGATTGTGCTGTATTTTAATTGTCTCATAATAATCTCTTTCTATTATCTAATATCATTTGAAATATATTAACATTCTATGTATTTTAGTTTAATTCTGCTACCAGTTTATTTCAGTGTTTAATTAATAGTTCATAGTATTTTGTTGTTTAATTCGTAAATAACTCTTGTATACATGTAACTTTCATCTAAATCAAATTGTTGAATTCTTTGCAAGTTCATGCAAGTTACGGCCTTAACTCTGCCAGCTAAAATAAATCATTATTATCATTATACTCGGACTCAATTTGGTACTAGCATTGTGAAACACATTCCAGTGACCTTCAGTCCCATATAGTGAATTTCTATTCCTGCAGCTTTATTGACTCATATAATATAGTTGCCATGACTTATGAAATGACCCTCGTATGTACAGGAGAAAACTTCCCGCTAAAATTTCAAACAGTCTAACCAGCGAATAGGGATTAATAAGAATGGACACTGAGCGAAATTCCCGGCTTTGTTTTTGTGCGCATGCGCTAGGTTAGTGTTTGATTCCACTTTCAAATGCTAGAGGTCAGTATAACAGAGAACCCGTTATTAGTGGAACAGCAATCCCTATTCGCTTGCAAGTCTGTTAAAAGTATTTCTGCTGGCGATTGCTGATGCTATATCTTAGAAAAAATGAATGTCCATGATACCATTGTCAATAGTGCACAAAGTGTCAAGTGTTCATGTAATTTGACAACGACTCTAGATTTCAGCTGTATAAAATATCGCTTTAAATTCACTTAAGCTTTGCTACACGTTTAGGACTCCCCAGTTCTTCGAGAAACTTGTTTCGAACATCTGTACTTTACAACTACCATAAACATTAGAGAATTACAACCACAATTACTCCGCATATCGAAGGGAAGCGTCATCTAACGGGTTTGTTCACATGTATTGCTTGTCAGTAGCTGTGACAGGGTTCGACCCTCTGAAGCAAATCTTCTGAACTCAGTTTTCTTATATTAGGTAACGGCTTTTCGCCATACGATACGGAGTTCGACACCAGTAATATTTCTTCGCGCTTGTATGAACATTATTATTATTATTATTATTATTATTATTATTATTATTATTATTATTATTATTATTATTATTATTATATCTCCAACTATTTTACATATGTATGCTAGGGCTAGTTTTACACAAAAAAGAATAAGCATAAAGACAAATGGAAAAGAAAAAATAAATTAGCTTACACAATGTAAACAAAACATAAACAATCCGTAATTTAGATATTGCGATTGCAAATCAAACATCAGGCATCAATTTGAGACATACAAAAAAAAAAAAGTTACAACACACATACGTAACACTTCTTAAAAGTCGTTCTCTATAACACAAATATGCAGTTTTCTGTACCATACATCATAAATTAATACACAATAGTCACAGAAACACAATCAAACTATAATTAAGACATTGCGACTACATCAAGCATCCCATAACTATGACTCACATACATGACAAATCAAGCATCCGCTATAACACATACACGTCAACATAGTAACCACACTTTCCTTTAAGCAACATTGCGTCAGAAGAACTTTTGTTATTGATGATGAGAAAGTTGTATCGCACATGCTAAGATGGGTTCCTAGCCGGTATCTCTTGCGTTCTTGTAGCGGACACTCGAATGACAGGTGGTCGACTGTTTGTGTGGAGTGTTCACAGGGACATGAAGAGCAGTTTGGGTTGACAATTTTGAAACGTTCAAAATATGAATTAAATTTTCCGTGTCCAGCCATGAATTGCGTGGATATGTAGGGTAGGGTGGGGCTACTTGAATCAATTTTACTTCAGTCTCAATTCACAGCTGTAGAATTCCCATTTTCAAAATTGGAACATCATTTTACATTGCAGTAAGGTGTTTTCTATTAAGAAATAGCAAATTTAGTTTTCATAAACGAGTATATTCCAAGATAAACAAGATATTATAGAACATGTCAAAACATTGATTTTTCACAAAAGGTGGGGTAATGTGGATCACTAGTGGGGCTATTTGGATTACATGTTTTGTTGCAACACTGTACTGAAATGCAAACCCACAATGTTATAAACTAATAAAATCATAATAATATAAAAATATTATAAACTCAGAACATGAAACTACTTATATTATAGGCGAACTAAACACATTTTCCACAAGTAAATTGTTTTCGTCCGGCTGCTCCTACGCACATTTCATGGTATCAGGTTTTGCATTGCTGGCATCTTATCCAGTCACCTTTTGTGAACGAATTCTTACCGAAATAATTGACCCCGCAAAAACCACATGGTTCACTGTCATCTTCAGTCGTTTCTTGTGACGATTCTTCATCTGAACTGCTGGTTTTTACTTTTTTTTTTTTTTGCAAACTATCGTCTTGCCTTTTGTGGATTAGTTTCTTGATTCCTTAACAGGTGTGCTCTTCTCTAATTGTAACTTTCTCTTCGCTCTGGTTTTCTCAATATTTTCACAGGATGTCAGATGAGAATTAGCTTGCTTTTGTCTGTTTACATTTTTCTTTATCATATTTTTCGTATGATTCAAGTAGCCCCAGTAAAAATGATTCAACTAACCCCATCCTTTGGATTTACGTATAACTCACGTAGTTCCTACGTTTCGCAACAGAATGCGCTAGTTGTACCGTAAAAGAACGAATGGAGTAGTGTGTTACTTGACAACAGATAGGTTATACGGAATAACTACATAATTTTAACACTAAGCCTTATTTACTAACGTTTGAAGATTGTATGGCATTAAAAACGAAGCAAATGGCGCTTACCTATATGTATTTGAAGTTCTCCTGAAGCTTGAAAATTGTATGTAATGACTTAAAAGCGCATGAACAACACGGCCAACTGATCTGTACAAGTTCTCAATGGTAATGGCTGCCTGTATGTGCAATAGTTTGTGCCCAGTAGGCCAAATGCTTAAATTGATCCTACTAGCCCCTTGATTCAACTAACCCCACCCTACCCTATGTTGGTTCATAATTCTTTACGGTTAGTCTATCTTTAATTGTGGGAAAATATAGTGATTTTGTGATTGGGCCATTTGTAGTATTTAACCACATTGCATTCCAGTCATTTAACATGTCCACCTTCATTTTCATGTTAACATAAGAGAGTGGTTGTTTAGAGTTTGTGTGTTCTGTTTCCGCTTGTATGAACATAGCGTTCAGTTTTCCCTTCCAGTTATTTTGAGGGAAGTTAAAATAAAATAAACGCTTTGACAACACTTCGATGTCGTGAAATCGTTTTGAATACGATACCCGTTTTCATGCAACACAACTCGTATTGAATACGATCCGATCCCACTTTCTAGGTGTATCGAACTTGAGACTCAAATCTTTTTGAATCCCCGTTTTCATGGAAGTTTCAATACGGTAAGCGGATTTGAATACTTCATGAAAACGTAATAAATGTTTTTTTTTACATTGGGGAATTTAATTGAAGTGAATTTTATTATCGCAGGCAGGGTAACTACCTCATGCCCCCATGTTATATTGCTACCTATGCACTTCATTAGAGCCAGGTACCCAGCTTTGAAGCCGTTAGCCCTGTGAACTTACAGTATATTTATTTTCCCTTATTATCATATTATAGGATTATCTAAGAAATTACCAGTTTCTTTGTGATAGTAGAAGAGAAAAGAGTGGGGGGAAGGGAAGTGGTCTATGGCCCATTTCTTACGTAATAAATGAAAGTGCTACAAGGTAGTTATACCCTGGGGTACAAGAACAACGCCATATCCGATCATATATAATTTACTGAAATCATATAGAATGAACAAAAAATTCGATATGTTACTACGATAATTATTTATCGATGGGCGTATTGACTCACGAAACACTGTACAAGCGCCTAAGTTCTTTTATTCATCCACACACACTACTGCGTTGCACTTCTTGTAGCTGTTTCTGCCCCTCTATAGCATTAGACGGAGTGAAGATTAGACTTTAACCCATTAATGCACCGTTTTTCAAAATTATGTATGTATTTATTCACATTGTAATGACTATATACCCGGTGGCAGTGGTAAGTAATTACACTCAATAATGACAATAATAAACTTATTAATTACAAAATACAATTAATACTAATAATACTAATAATTAATACTAACAATAATTTATAACAATAATAGTAATAATAATAATAACAGAGAATATCCTAAATTAAATGAAGCACGATCACTTAAAATAATATTTAAAATAAATCTAATTTGTACCTTAAACCTAATTTCGAACTAAAACCCACGAGTATGATATGTTCATATCTGCACAAGTACCTTTCAACATTACACTCATTTCCCTGTCAACTCACTCACTGCAGTGGAACAACGACACATTTCACTGATTCTATCCTGATTTCACTAACACTTCAAAAACATTTCACTGTTCAAATACTTTGCACTGCCACTATAAACTATAAAGCTTCACTGACAGGAACACGTTTCACTTACACAACACACTTCACTGACACAACATAATTCTTCACTGATACAACACTTCAATAACAAAATATCATTTACACCCTTTAAATACTGTGTATAATTATCGTCTATTAGTAAAGTCCTTAAGCCTATTTTTAAATACGTTTTGGTTGTTGGTAAAGCCTTTAGTAAGTCTGCAGGTAAAGCATTCCAGTCCCTGATAGTACGATTGAGAAAAGAAAACTTTCCAGTGTCCGTCCTCTGTCTTCTTTCCCTCAATTTATATGAGTGGTCGTTCCTTGAAGAGTAATTTGGCGGCTGCAACCTATTTTTTATTTCTCTCCAGGCAGGCTCACCTCTGTATGTTTTGAACAGTGCGCATAATCGAATTCGCGTTCTCCTGTCCGTGAGTGTGTCCCATTTTAATGGTGAATTTTTCCGACAACACTTGAGAGCCCGTTTTTGAATCTTTTCCAGTGTCTTAATATGTTCTAATCTGTAAGGATCCCAACATGCAGCACCATATGCCAACATGCAGCAGAAACGATTATTATTATTATTATTATTATTATTATTATTATTATTATTATTATTAACGTAAGTGATCCAAAGGTGGTCATAGCTAAACTTTAACAAATTTTAATATTTTTGTAGTAACAGATGAATACATGACATTTTGCCAGAAAGTGTGCACTCAATGTTGGTTCTCTGACGTCTTGTCAACCCACTTGAAGTATGTGGATATAAAGGGAATAATTGGGTCAGGATCTGGTAGAGTTCCTGGGTAGCTCAATCGGTAGAGCCTTGGCACGCTCAGGCAAAGATCCCGGGTTCGATGCCCTGCCCCGGAACAATTTTTACCTCAAAATTACTAAATTTATTTAGCATCAGTGGAATTGATGATAGGGAGATGAAGCCAAGGATTAGAGGTAAACAAAACTAACTGCCGCTCTCGCTCGCTGTGTTCGGTGATTTGTTTTTCGAGTCTCGGCTCGTCATTCTCGTGTGCTTCGAGTCTCGCTCGTCATTCTCGAAATGGCATTTGTTGGGCTTGGAAAGATTTCGTAACTTTTAATAACATACATCATTGAAATAAATAACATAAATGTTTAAATGAGACAGAAAGTCAAAACAGCACACTATCTTAATTATCAAAATGTTCTGGTTCTATTATATGACATGGCCTATGGTTACATAAATAAAGAAACAATTCTCAAATAAATTTGCATTTCTAAGAAACATAAAACATGACATTAATTTCTTTTTACTTGAGATTGCACACTTGATCTCAAACATATGAAAAGAAAATTCCTAGCTTTTTAATAAGGGCCTAGTAATTAAATACAGACTGGGGAACGGATTATTATACACTGAAAGGTAGAGATGATGTTTAAAAAAATAGGCTACTTGATTGTTTATACATATATATTACTAGCCGTGCCCCTGTGCTCCGCTGCACCCGTTAGAAATAAATATAAAGTAATTACATAATTAAAATAGGACATTTTATCAAGGGAACATTCGTGTTTGATAGAAGGATAAATCGTTTAATATGTTACTGAATTTAAATTGCATCCAAATAATTAAAATGCGATCATTTTGGTCCAGAGACCACTCATTTGGTGCAATGACAATTCCTTTAACATGTTTCTTAATTTTTATTACATGAAACCACAGTTTAATGAAGATTGACATCATTTAGATTTAATGTGTTTATTTTATTTCACTTGTTTTAGATTTCCATTGAATTACGGTAATAACTTAATTTTAACCCTTGTTTTCTACGTATTCAGTAAATGGTGCTTGGCCCACTATGGTTCTGAACCCTTCAAATAACTTAAATTATATTATATAATATTACATTATATATTATATTATATTATATTATATTATATTATATTATATTATATTATATTATATTATATTATAGATCAGAAGTTACTGTAATAACATTATAGCATTATGTCCATCTAGAGAAACTACACTTTCCAATGGTGAAATAATAATTAATTATACAAATCGGTTAATTTAGCTTCCGATATTACTTCATACAAACACAGAAACATTCTCTGTAGGCTATCTTTCATAGCTTTCGATTGTTGCTGTCCAAGGCCCCTTATAGACGAAGTCATTTGTTTTTTGATTCATTACACGGCCTTGGCAGTTATTTTAATTTTAAAACTCATTTATCTCATAAATATCACTCCTATCAAAATTTTTCAAGGAATAAAACTTGTCGCAAATTATTTTTAAAGAAACTGTTGTTATGTAACATTTTTCACAAAAATCAATAATAAGCGAGATATTTCGATTTATTTAATTCAGGCCCCCTTATAACCCCCCTTTTAAATAATGTATTTTGAATGCCATATAGCCTAAAATCTAAGTTATAACGAACATAATTTATATTCCAATTTTCATCGAAATCCGTTCATCCATTATCGAGTGAAAAGGTAACAAACATACAGACAGACAGACATACAAGCAAAAATTAAAAAAAAAAAAAGCGATTTTCGCTTTCAGGGTGGTTAATTATATATGTTAGGACCAATTATTTTTGGAAAATCGAAAATTACCAGAAAAATTTCGTCTACAGATTTATTATTAGTATAGATAGGTAACAGCTGCCAAAGTAGATCAAAGTTCAGTCAGGTATAAACAATTGCTGACTTCGGGACTTGATCACAATATCGAGTCTCGGAAGACTCACAACCAGTCTTTACGTCAAGGACGCGACGTAACACAACATTGTCGTGCGGGTTTTCGGCTTTGCGGGCGCTGTTAGTCTCGTTTTCTCTATCGTTGTTCATCTCTACCAAGGATGTTATAACTGTAAAGCTGGCGCCAGCATTTTTGGCGTGTGTTCTAGATATATAGTGCCCAGTTTGTGAGCATGTTGCTAGTGCAGCTGAGAATGGTACCACTTCCTATACACGACACATCAGCCATTTGCCAAACACAGTTATCAGACCGACTGCGGCAAATGTAAAACACAAATTTAACGTTCCCATTACTTATTTCACACGCTAAAAACGGTGACGCTGCTAATACCTGTCATTTGTTCTAAAGCGGGGAAAGCCTCGAAAAAAAAAAACAAATTAGGTAATCAACCCTCGCGTGAATCGAACCCACGCCCTAGTGCAGCACGGATCAGCAGATAAATGCAACTAGGCCTAGCGTCAGAGTTACGAATACGTGAATGTTTTAGTCCAATGTTATCTTCTTTTTTTCATTTCTTTAAATTATTTTCTTTTCAGGTGAGTTGTCGCAGAAACTAAATGTCAAAATAATGAATTTATCCAGCTGATTCAGGCAATATACAGTATGAATAGAAGCACGCACAGTAGATAACATGGGAGATGCATTAGCAGCTGTATCGCAGGTCGCCATCACCTCGTGGCGCTTATTTACAGTTCGCGTGAGCAGCCAGCTACTTATTGAGGCCAGACCAAGCAATACACGGGGTGGTACTGCGTCTTGGGCGAGGACGTTCGGATCAATTGCCAACTTCCAGATAAACAAGCAGATAGCGCAAATAATTACGAGCGACTGCGACTTGTGGGTCTGACAGCTGGGTCGTCCGTGGCAATTCCACCGCCATTCCGAACCTCTGTTTCTCAAACTGTGCTCCGGTAGTAGGCCTAATGTTTTCTTGCTGATACACTACTTCTGATACATTTTCTCACTGTACAGACTGTCCGACAAGACCCACATCATAGCTTAAATTGTAATATGTGCTCGATATGAACGTCTATAAGTTCATAACATATCTGCTATTGAGGATGCGGTATAACATATCAGCAACGGATATTGCGTTAAAGTGTCGGGCAACGAATGATTTGAGAAACGGTTGGGTGGATAAAAAATTTCTACAAATAAACGCTATAGTAGCTTATGAAAAATGAATGGTCCCCTAAACGCCAGCAATCTGCATAAATAAGGAAAATTTCTTTTTAGAGTTAAAATTAGATGGGAAGAGAAAGTCAGAGCTCTAACGGAGATGGAATTATAAATGTTGAGTAGTCGGACATGATAGGCTAGGGAACTTCGAATAGTAGTCAGTGAAGTTAACAGAATAATTTTTAAGAGATTTAGTATAGAAATGAAAAAGTTTAAGTAAGAGTTTTAAATACAAGAGCTATACTTATTATTAGTTTATTATTATTATTATTATTATTATTATTATTATCATCATCATCATCATCCTTCACGAATTAGGCCTCTGTAGACCTCTTTCGGCCCCATCTAGCAGTCTTCTTAAAGGTCTTCCTGGTCGACGATGTCCTCTAGGTTTATATTGCATCATAATTTTTGGGATTCTTGAATTTTCCATTCTTCTTACATGATCTAGCCAATTGAATTTGTATCTGCTGATTTTTTCTTCTACTGACTCTACTTCTAATTGTTCTAAAATTTCTTCATTCCTTTTTCGGTCTAAAAGAGTATATCCTGCTGTCCTCTCAAAAATTTCATTTCCGTTGCTTTGATTCTGTTCATGTCTTTTTTTGTTTAATGACCAAATCTCGCTTCCGTATAAAAGGGTGGGTAATGCTAGTGTATTATATATTTTTATTCTTGTAGATTTTTGTACTAATTTAACTTTTAATGCATTGTTTATTATTCCTAGAATTTGTGTAAATTTGGTAATTTTCTTGTTCACATCTTTTTCATTTTGATAAGATATTTCACAACCCAGATAATTGAAATTTTTCACTTGTTCGAGGCATTGGTTATTGTGTATTATCTTACTTCTGACTGGGTCTTGTCCTAAAAATGCCATTACTTTTGATTTTTGTGCTGAAATTTCCATCCCAAAATCTTTTAATATTTTATTTCATGTATACAATCCTCTTTGTAAATTATCCTCTGAATTGGAAATTATGACTTGATCATCGGCATAGAGTAAGGTATTTAATGTTAGAGCACTGGTTATTTTGATTCCTGATGTGTAGATTTGGTTCCATTTTAAAATAATTTCATTTATATAAATATTAAATAAAGTTGGTGATAGTGGACAACCTTGTCGAACTCCATTTATAACTAATTTTCTTTCGGATATACAGTTATTTATTTTGGCACTTATTTTGCTGTCTGTGTAGATTTCTATTATATTTTGCAATAGCAAATTTGGAATATTTTTTTCTTGTAATATGTTGAATAAAAGGTCTCTTCGGACTTTATCAAAAGCTTTCACAAAATCAATAAAAGCTATATGGGTTTCTATGGCTAGTAACCTATCTTAGGGAAAATTACATTACTTTCAAGCCTCAAACAAGCAGTATTATTATTATTATTATTATTATTATTATTATTATTATTATTATTATTATTATTATTATTGTGTATAGAAGTTACTTATAGGTTCAATATGTATTAGTTTTTGTAATATTTGTATAGAAAGTGATGGCGGATTAAGAACTGGAATACGTCTAATCCGCCATGACGTGAACAAAGATTGATTAAATAAATAGATAGATAAATAAATAAATAATATATCAGCAACGGTTTGACAACACTTTTCTTCGATCCGTGTTCGTAGATGTCGCAGATCACGAATCTTCACTTCGTACACCTTTTCCTTCAGATAACCCCATAGGGCAAAAGGGGGTTAAGTCTGGCGACCTTGGAGGCCATTCTCTGGGTCCTCTGCGTCCTATCCACCGATTACGGAAGTTCTCTTCAGACAGTTGACTAAATAACAAGTTGTAATATTTGTCGGCATCGAAATTCGAAACAAAGTTGTTAAGAAAACATTTAATCTGACAACTAGAAAATCACTAAAATCCACTAGCATGTAGTAATAGGTGGAGAATGATTAAGTTTCATCTTTGCGGTATAAAGTAAAAAGATCCTGATTGTGACGTAAGGCAGCCGCTTCTTTCCTCTTCGTGCACGTTCCCTGAATTGCTTACACCACTGTATGTATCACTTTCTCCCAACCCATAGGCCTATCATTAGGACCGTAAGCCTTGCACAACAGGTGATGGTTATCTGTTGCGCTTAGATATTTTGCATGAAGAAAGCGGATCTGGGCATGAACTTCACAGCTGACAGAATTCTCGATTGTATTGCTGATTTATTTCCAACCGATATGCCGCAGTGACAAAAGCGGAATGAACCGATTCCATAAAACATGACAGACCTGACAAATAAGGCAATTCTACGATCTTTGTTAACCACCAATTTATTCTAACATGCGCAACAAGGAATAAATTGTAATTGTCATAGACGTGACAATGACAGACAGAATTATGTACGCATGTCCTTAGTAGAGAGCGCAAAATGTGAGTACCCGTCTCTGGCCTACGCGATTATAATCGCGTCCCTGCAAGGGCTCTTGGAACTTCTGCATGGCTCAATGTGGTCTGTCTTTGCCGTCCACTCACAAGGAATGAGAAACAACTCGAATATTTGTTAAGGGGAGAGGATGGTAATTTTTTAACTTTTTTTCCTATTTGGTGTAAAATATTAATTTTTTGTATGTAGAGAGCTCATAGCTGTGGCATCTCAACCAAATAAAAATATTTTGGAAAAAAAAAATTATTTGGGGGCCCAAATTTGAAAAAAATATACTCAATGCAGGATTATACTAAAACCGATATATTAAATCGTTTTTATGATAGATTCAAATAGTTTTTTTGCAATGTATTTGCAAAAGCATGTTCTACAAATTGTCTCTAATAGAATTTTGATATTAGTCCCTACGTTTGTACAATAAACAATTAAAATTTAATAACAATTTTCTGATTTCTTTTTTTGCAAACAAACGGACGTAATTTTAAAATGAAATCAATTAACAAAATTCTGTTACAGAAAAGGGTTTCCTAATAGTCTAAAGAATGTGTGTTCTAAATTTCATGCATGTATCTTTAATAGTTCAGAAATTATACAAATTTTTGTCTGGCAATGTAGCAAAAAAATGAAGTTACTGGGAACCGATAAAAGCGGGCGTGTGATTTAAAAATCCATAGCGCAGGAAGTTTAAAAAAGACGTCTCAAAATCCAATAAGGGCACAAATACCCACAAAATGTTATGCAATGCATTACACACATATCAAAGGGTATTTTAAAGGAAAAAAAAATTTTTGAAAATATAATTTACCGGAAACAACAATAAAAGTGGGCGAGTGATTTAAAAATCCATAACGCAGGAAGTTTAAAAATGGCGACTCAACATCAGATAAGGGCACAAATACCCACAAAATGTTATGCAATGCATTCCACACATATCACAGAATATTTTACAGAATTTATTTTTTTTTTAATTTGCTCATTTTTCACCAAAAAATACCATCCTCTCCCCTTAAACCGAACCTCAGACACTCGGCAAGACGGAAGAGCTTTGCATACTGACTATAGCGCCAGGCGTTAAGTAGGACTATTATAATTTCTATTTTTCGTAACCGGTTGTTGCTGCTACTATTACAATTACCGCTATAACTATCACCACAGCCTCTACTATGACCACCACTACTACTACCGGTACTGCTAGTACTACCGCCACCACTACAACTAATATTACTGCTACAGATGCCCCACCAAATTTGACGTCCCTTTACTCTGTGTTATTTCTGTTCATACTACACACTCGTTACGGGAGAAATGTACAAATTATTTCCTTCAGAGTCACATCCGATCTATGATAGTAAAAGGCCGACAGTATTCACCTGAGCCAGACCTGTTTCCTGGCGAGCGCTCTGTATCAGCGATGTCAAAGCGTCTGCACTGCATGCTCATACTACAAGCAATACATATTCAACAAGGTTTACTTTTTATCTACAGTAATCTCGCTAGAGGTTTGGATTTATCTAGAAAATCAAAACTCGAGTGGGATTTAATTGATTATTACACGATTAGAAGAAAGTATAAAAATATCGGAAGAAATAAAGTAATATATACATTTTAATAATTTATTCTTATACCTTTATAAAAGTGATGTAAAAGTTATAACCAAATTAATAATGCGTTTGCGTATACAAAAACACTCCCAAAAATAATTACACTTATGAAAAAAAAATTATTTGATTAACAATATTTTCACCGTCACAATTACACATATATAAAAATTAAATATAAACATTTACATAGAGATAATAAATTTTACAGGAGAACAAGTTCGTCCAAAGGGCTGTACTCTGAAAGAGTACCCAAAACGCTCATTGCATTTCCGCGTTGAATAGCGATAGGCCTACTTAAGCGTTGACGCAAATAAGCAGTCAAACGAGATCACCAGTAATGTAGATCAAAATTTGGCCGATTTGAGATACCAAGGACTCCAAGGACAGGAGATCTCCACAGCAAATGGGACAAAGATATAATTGTCTAAAAGATGAGCATACAGTAAAGTACTCTAATACAACAAAATATTAATATTGACTTACGAAAATATGTACTAAACTGTCTTGGAAATATATTATTATACCATTTATTTATTTATTTATTTATTTATTTATTTATTTATTTATTTATTTATTTGTTTATTTATTTATTTATTTATTTATTTATTTATTTATTTGTTTGTTTATTCTGGTGTAGTTAAGGCCATCAGACCTTCTCTTCCACAACACCAGGAATACAAATACAATAATAGAAATAACCAGAAAAAAATACACTATGTACAAAATAAAGCTACGCAAGAAATAAAGAGAGAGAAAAAAACACTATAAACAAATTAAAGCCACACAAAAATATACACAAGTTGCAGTCACACAAACTTTAAATGAGTGATTAAGTATCATAATTAATTGTATCCTAACTAAATAACTAACATAAACAAGAAACTTGGAATTTTAATCTAGATTAAAAAAGAAAAAGAAGAAAAAAACACAAATCATTACTTCTAGTAATACCTAAAAACATTAACTAAGACAAAATTTTCCAATTTAATTTTGAATTGTGATAAAGTCCGGCAGTCCCTGACGTCATTAGGTAACGAATTCCAGAGGGAAGGTATTTTTCTACACTATAGGAAGATGAGTATAAAGACCATCTCATCATTATAAATATTCCGCCAGTGTGATATGATGAGCTGTTCTCTTGTTACCAATTGTGCCAACTATACAATCTTCATTGAATTCTATGGATGATTACTAGTCAAGAAAGCTTTGTTGATTCACTTTCATTTTTATTAAAACAGTTGCATTCCACTTCATATCAATATAATTGAGGCATTTAGAGCTAAAGTGGATCAAGTCACAAATTTTCATAAATTGAGTTTAATTCATTTTTTGATTATCTGAAGTTGGATCTTTTCCAAGCAGTAATAGATCAAGTCTTAATTCCAAGCATTCGCCGGTAGGTGACACCGGTCACTTTTAACTCAGATTATTTGTTCACGATGTTCTGAGCCATAGTGGATTAAGTCACCAAAGTGTTGCATCAGTTAACATCACAATTTATTGTTTATATTTTATGAATCTAGAATTTGAGAATGGAGCAATAAAATTATTGATAGTGAAATTAAATAATTCACTAGAGCAAGTTAACTTTAAGTCCTATTATCTCAAAACTACGTCTCATGGACTTGATCCACTTTAGCTCTGAAAGCCTCATATAATATTAAACATATGCAGAAGAATGGAACGTGTCAGCCTGTGTAGCGTAGTCGGCATAGCGCTGGCCTTCTATGCTCGAGGTTGCGGGTTCGATCCCGGCCCAGATCGATGACATTTAAGTATCTTTAAATGCGACAGGCTTATGTCAGTAGATTTACTCTTCATATAAAAAAAAACTTCTGCGGGACAAAATTCCAGCACACCGGCGACGCTGATATAACCTCTGCAGTTACAAGCGTCGTTAAATAAACCATATTTTTTAAATAATGGAACGTGCGAATTGGACAGAGAGAATAAGAAATGAAGCTGTGTTGGAAAGAGTGGGTGAAGAAAGAATGATGCTGAAACTGATCAGGGAGAGGAAAAGGAATTGGTTGGGTCATTGGCTGAGAAGAAACTGCCTACTGAAAGATGCACTGGAAGGAGTGGTGAACGAGAGGAGAGTTTGTGGTAGCAGAAGATATCAGATCATAGACGACATTAAGATATATATTACGAAGAGGAAGGCAGAAAATAGGAAAGATTGGAGAAAACTTGGTTTGTAGTGAAGGACCTACCCTTTGGCAGAACACTACTTATAATACATCTCAAGTATTGAAGCTATTCACTTGTTCCACTGCCTCATTTAGAATTCGCAAGTTCACATTCTTTAGTTTTCTGCCGATAGCCATGGTCTTCGTCTTGTATGCATTTATGTTCATCCCATACTGCTCACAGCTGTCATTTAGCTCCAGTAGCATATCCGTTAGCATCGTCTCCTCTTCTGCTAACAAAGCCTTATCGACAGTAAATCGTATGCATTTTATTCTTCTTCCTCCAATATCACCCCTCCCATGTTCTGAGAACAATTCTTAATTATTTTCTTAAAATTATTAACTTAATGAAAATTATGATTATGTTTATGTTAATAAATAAAAAAATCATAATTAAGACTATGTCAAAAAATCTTTCAACTGCAATGTCAAACTACTAATAAAAAATTGTGTATAAAAATGTACATTAAGTTCTGACATAGTTTCTGAGAAAATGGTACCAGACAACAAAAATTCACAGCAGTGCTTAATTATTGTCAAGTGAAAGAAAATAAGTGAAAATATAAAAATTGGAAATTTATCCTTTGAGGAAGTGAAAAATTCATATATCTTGGACCAACCGTAACAAATATAAATAATAATTAATAATTTATTTATTTAATCTGGCAGAGCTAAGGCCAGTGGGCCTTCTCTTCCGCCCAGCCAGACTCTAATTCTAATAGAATACAATTGGTTACATAATTACATTAATATCTAGGCCATAAAACAACATGAAAGTAAATAATGAAAGTTGGATAAGTAATGTTAGTGTGACAATAATAAACATTGGTAAGAAATAGTGATAATAATAATAATAATAATGAGATAATTTAAATATTTATTCTGTGATATATATAAAACCATTAAACATTGAGAAACCTAAAAGGGCTATTATTGTTAACAAGAATTGTTAGAAAAATATTTCGTTAGTCTATTCTTAAATTGAAGGGTTCCCCGGAACAACGTTGTATATCACTTTTCACAACTTTACAGGAATTTAAAAAAATATATAGCACGTATAAAACATTTATATTTTACCTCATTTTGGCCAGAAAATGTTTTTAAGCACTTTTCGCCTTACCTCAGATAATTTGTCACTTTCAGGTTTTCATATTTCACATACAAGAAGCCAAAACCTATAGCTTCCCTGGAATAATGTTGTATATCACTAACATACACAAAACGTTGTATATCAAAAACATTTTATTATCACATTTTACACACAGGTATAATAATATTTACACTTACAATAAAATGTCATACAGAAATTTTGCAATGAGACAATAAAAAATTGAAGTTAAAGACAACTAATCTTTTTTCCATTTTGAATCTTGCGTACACTACTTTTAACACTTGAATATAAGTAATTGATTAACTAACGGAGTTACTCGTGTTAATTATGTAAGCTGTTTCGGTGCTTCATCACACCATCCTCAGAGCCTACTAGATACAACCCAAGAACCAAAAACTCAACACACTAGAACAATACGAAATATACAAACACACTAAAACACATCCCGATCAAATTCTCAACACACAGATTAATTTCAGTTCACACACACACACACTATTTGACTCCACTTTTCAACACCTTTCAACAATCAAACACACCCACATAACAGGCAGAGAAGTTCGAGATGACGCCGAGATCTAGTAGGCTCTGAGGATGGTGTGATGAAGCACCGAAACAGCTGTAAGCCGCACAAACTTACATAATTAACACGAGTAAGTCCGCTATTTAATCAATTACTTATAATCTTTTTTTCACTATATGCCCAGACTGGCATGATTTTTGCAACTATAGTAGTTAAACAAGAACTTACATGAATTAAAGTATGAAAATAAAAAAAATAGCGATCATTCAAAGAATATAGCACAAATTAGTTTATACAGTATCAAGGCCTAAAGCAGTAGGGTGTTATTTTAGAATCTAGGTTCAGTATTTTTTTATTTTGATGGCAGTGATTAATAAAATCCACGATAACATGGCTTGAGATATTCATTCATAGCTATTAGATCCTTTTTTTTTTCTCAGCTGAAATAGGGAGCCATTCTGAGTACAATGGAGGGAAATTTACACTAGGTTTGGGGGAACTAATATGTGCCTGGTTACCCTTTTCTTCTTTAAGAGGGAGTAACGATGCCATGACTGTAGCACATTGTGACTAGCCCTCACAAAAATTGCCTGTGGGTCATCTGAACTAAGCTTTAGCCACATTCGATGAAAGAGTAATGGAACGGAGAAAAATTCCCTCCGGCGCCGGGATTTGAACCCGGGTTTTCAGCTCTACGTGCTGATGCTTTATCCACTAAGCCACACCGGATACAACTCCGGCGTCGGACAGAATTGTCTCTGATTGAGTTCCAACTCTTGGGTTCCCACTCATAACGAGTGCACCTCAGCACATGTGTGGACTTCGGTCCTATGTTCATATACATCTATGACGTAGTGCAGAGGGCGGCCACTAGAGGGAACCCAAGAGTTGGAACTCAATCAGAGACAATTCTGTCCGACGCCGGAGTTGTATCCGGTGTGGCTTAGTGGACAAAGCATCAGCACGTAGAGCTGAAAACCCGGGTTCAAATCCCGGCGCCGGAGGGAATTTTTCTCCGTTCCATTACTCTTTCATCGTTTGATGACGCAGAATATCTGCATGGAAATATCATATGTACTTCGGTACATTGAAATAATATATTAGCCACATTACTTGAGTTATTTTCAGTTCAGGATCCCGTTGCATGTCTGATTCTATCTGACTTAAGTCTAAAAAGTCTGCCTGATACATCTCTTTAACAGTGAAAGGTCTTACTATACATGCCATTACATATTTCCATTCGCCTGGTACCTGTTTTTCCTTGTATTATAGTCGTATCTACACAAACAAGGCATTATGTAGCTTTTAAAAAACATAATTAATTAATATCACCAAATAGAACAAAACAAAGAAAAAACGTACTATAATACTAGCACGTGATTGATATACTACGTTCTTCCACTTATCACAATTGGATGTGATTTCTCTTCGATCTGTATTCCTTTTTTCGTTGTAATTCTACAAAACTAACAACAGATGGCATAGCAACATACTGCTTGCGTCAGTGAATTCTAGTCTTGATGTACAACATTTCTACATGGATAACTCAATTTCGCCAAAAAGTTATATACAACGTTGTTCCAGGGGACCCTTCAATTGGTTTGATGTCTGACAGTCCCTGACATTACTCGGTAGGGAATTCCAAAGCCGAGGAACAGCCACAGTGAAAGAAGATGAATATGAGGATGTTCGGTGGGAGGGAATGCATAATATTGACTGTGAGGAGTGTTGTGATCGTGTGTCTAGGTTATGATGGGTGGATAAATTTTGAAAACGAGACGCAAGATAGACAGGAGTGGAGAAATGCAATATGTGAAAGAGAAGGGAAAGACAATGGATTTTTCTACGATCTTCTAGACGGAGCCAGGACAACATTTCGAGGGATGGTGTTACGTAATACTCGGAAGGAAATTAAACGCAGAATAAATATGGGAAATGCCTGTTATTATTCGGTTGAGAAGCTTCTGTGATCCAGTCTTCTCTCATAAAAGCTAAAAGTTAGAATTTATAAAACAGTTATATTACCGGTTGTTCTGTATGGTTGTGAAACTTGGACTCTCACTTTGAGGTAGGAACAGAAGTTAAGGGTGTTTGAGAATAAGGTGCTTAGGAAAATATTTGGGACTAAGAGGGATGAAGTTATAGGAGAATGGAGAAAGTTACGCAATTAATCTTGGATTAATCTTGCTCAGGATAGGGACCGATGGTATAGTTACACAATTAATTAATCTTGGATTAATCTTGCTCAGGGTAGGGACCGATGGCAAAGTTACACAATTAATCTTGGATTAATCTTGCTCAGGATAGAGACCGATGTCGGGCTTATGTGTGGACGACAATGAACCTCCGGTTCCTTAAAAGCCATAATTAAGTTACTTATTCTTGATGACAGTCACCTCAGCAGGATCTGTTTTATGATTGGTGAGAATTGTTTATCTATCTGCTATAGTCATGGAAAAAAAAAATCCATTTCTTTTGAGGTAAGGTAAACCAAAGGAAATACCTGGCAAACTATACAAAGTGCCCTCAAGTTAAAGATACTTTTGTGCTTTATATCCTTAAAATCATTATGGGAAGTGATTTCAATGTATCTATCTGCCTGAAGCTGCACGGACAGCTTCGTCGTTGCATAGGTTTGTTTACCTAACTGACTTTCTCGAAAGTAGAAAAGGATGGACTTGATCCTAATTGAAGCTGGAATTATTACGAATAATTAAGTGTGAGAAAGCTGCCGTTGTTGAATTGAATCTGAGTCAAGTAAGAACGGACAGTAAAAAATAGCCAGAGGTGCTAATTAACCCAGTTTTTCAATCATCCCGTTACTTTCGTTGGAGACTGAAGGTTCGAGACCAGAAATTCTTCTTCAGTACACTTCACGTAGGCTATTTATTTCATAAGTAAAATTATCGTCGCTGTAATTGTACAAGACTTTCTCTTTTCCTTTAAAACGAGATTTAGTATTCTTGATTAATTATCAAAATCGGGTGAACTTCTTTGTGATATTTTACTTATTTACTCATGCATTCATTTTATTTTCTTTTAATTAAATTTTTATTTCTTCCAAATACTATCAACCAGTGAGTCATTGTTCTGACAATTTCATACCGCAAGAAAACAAACATTAGTGTACAGTATTAGCTACCTCTGTATTTTCCGCAAGAGGGGTTTGAGACAATCTAACGCACGAGGTGAATGAGCCAGTTTTGCTGTGATCACTGCAGAACGGCTAAAGGTGTAAAAATGCCTACCACTGGCTTATTTCTTGGATACAGTACAATAAAAAATTATAATACCGTAATAGTCCCGAATGAATACTTTTCTGAGAAAAAAAATTTTCTTCTAATTTTAGCACTGTCTTACTCGATTGGGTTATTTTACGACGCTGTATCAACATCTCAGGTTATTTAGCGTCTGCATGAAATGAAGGTGATAATGCCGGTGAAATGAGTCCGGGATCCAGCACCGAAAGTTACCCAGCATTTGCTCGTATTGGGTTGAGGGAAAAACCTCAACCAGATAACTTGCCCCTACCGGGATTCGAACCCGGGCCACCTGGTTTCGCGGCCAGACGCGCTGACCGTTATTCCACAGGTGTGGACTCTTACTCGATAAGTACTGTTCGAAAAGTCCTGAATTTTACTCTTATCACTAGAGAAACTGATAAGAAATATTTTATTCCTTTGCAGTTTTTCAATAAAATTGACAGTTTTCGTGAGAATTGAACTAAAAGATTAATACATATCGTTGTTTCTGTCATTAGAAAGTCTGGCAAGCCTAATGTAGTGACTAAGGGACGGAACACTGCTATGCAGTTTGTGTGTGTATTGGTAGGCGAGCCGGCGAAGCACTGTTGCCAAACTACATAGACTTTCCGCATAATTTTGTAATTAACCGTGCACTTAATTACAAAATGCACAGGCCTAACAGGTTTTTAGTAATGTTTATGTATTCTACTGTCCCTTCAATCTGAACAGTTATAGTGACGATAATGTAAGAGCAGTTCCTAAAAGGCCAATATGGCCGTCTCTTCAGTGTTGCCAACTAATACTAGATATCACCAAAGAGGGTAAAATCACAATGTCATGTGTAATAATAATAATAATAATAATAATAATAATAATAATAATAATAATAATAATAATAATAATATAATATTAACAATGTCTTGCTTATTTACTTATTTATCACATCTCATCTATGGAAGGTATTTTCTGAATGGTTCAATAATTTTGTGAAAGACTTTTCTTTTTCTCCTGGACCTCCCACACATTATATTGGTAATTAGTAGATTAATATGATCTAATATTAAAATGTATTTTGTCTGAAAACCTGAAAATTATTTCTTTGATTAAACAGTTTACGATTCACAAGACCTAACCTAAAAATGTCTTATGCTTGATCACATGAAATGATCAGTAAGAATTTCGAAAATAAAATACCACTTTGAAACATATACCCTACTTTAAAAAAGAGTCGCTACCATGCTGTTTTCTCTCTTGGACATTTTAATAAAAATCTGAACACTAAAAATTATATTTCTGTCCATTAGCCACGTGCATATTTCATACCAAGTAGGTCTGTAAGTTATATCTTATTTAATTACACTTACCTGAATATAGTGTTGAATTGAAATCCGAACTGAATTATGTATTGGTATTAATATTAATTCCATTCATTTCATTCATTCATTTATTACCTTCCATAGATCTTACATGAGCAATGAAGCTTTAAGATGTGGAACAAGTCAAAATTTTACAATATTACAATTACAATTTTCACAAATTTTTACAATATTTTACAATTTTTACAGTTTTACAATGTAATAATTTTCTACAATGATGAGGTGAGGTCCGAGGATTCGCCAAAAGATTACCCGGCATTTGCCTTTTAGTTGGGGAAAACCTCGGAAAAACCCAACCAGGTAATCAAATCAAAGGGGGAAATGAAGTGATGCCGAGGACTCGCCATAGACCATCCGGCTTCAGTCCCACGGCTGGGGAAAACCTCGGAAGAAACCATTCAATGAGACCAAAGGAGGATCCAACCCAAGCCCGAACGAAGCTCCGGATCAGCAGCCCAGCGAGTCTGCCGACTGAGCTACATCGATGGCTCTACTAAAAGTATACAATACATAGCCAATCAAATTATTAAATTTACAAACGCAAACGATCATTCATCAGTTGAGTTATATGTATAATACGAAACAAGTATATTAATTCAATTTAAGGCATAACCAATTCAATCAGTTGTGATATACGGAAATTGATAATACATATCATGCAAACTACTTCAAATTACAAGCACAAACAATGTATCAATAGAGCTATACAGATTACTATTCAATTTAAAGCATATACAATTCATCAGCCAAAACTATACAAACATATACAATACAAAGTAAACAGATTAATTCAATTTACAAGCATACTTTCATTAAGCTATACAAATTTGTACAATTAATATCAAGTAGATTAATGCAATTTATAATCATATACAATTCATCAACTGAGCTATACAGACTACCATTCAATTTACAGCATATACAATTCATCAATTGAGCTATACAGACTACCACTCAATTTACAGCATATACAATTCATCAATTGAGCTATACAGACTCACTCAATTTACAGCATATACAATTCATCAATTGAGCTATACAGACTACCACTCAATTTACACCATATACAATTCATCAATTGAGCTATACAGACTATCACTCAATTTACAGCATATACAATTCATCAATTGAGCTATACAGACTACCACTCAATTACAGCATATACAATTCATCAATTGAGCTATATAGACTACCACTCAATTGACAGCATATACAATTCATGAGTAGAGCTATACAGACTATCACTCAATTTACAGCATATACAATTCATCAATTGAGCTATACAGACTATCACTCAATTTACAGCATATACAATTCATCAATTGAGCTATACAGACTACCACTCAATTTACGGCATATACAATTCATCAATTGAGCTATACAGACTACCACTCAATTTACAGCATATACAATTCACCAATTGAGCTATACAGACTACCACTCAATTTACAGCATATACAATTCATCAATTGAGCTATACAGACTACCACTCAATTTACAGCATATACAATTCATCAATTGAGCTATACAGACTACCACTCAATTTACAGCATATACAATTCATCAATTGAGCTATACAGACTATCACTCAATTTACAGCATATACAATTCATCAATTGAGCTATACAGACTACCACTCAATTTACGGCATATACAATTCATCAATTGAGCTAGACAGACTACCACTCAATTTACAGCATATACAATTCATCAATTGAGCTATACAGACTACCACTCAATTGACAGCATATACAATTCATGAGTAGAGCTATACAGACTATTACTCAATTTACAGCATATACAATTCATCAATTGAGTTATACAGACTATCACTCAATTTACAGCATATACAATTCATCAATTGAGCTATACAGACTACCACTCAATTGACAGCATATACAATTCATCAATTGAGCTATACAGACTACCACTCAATTTACACCATATACAATTCATCAATTGAGCTATACAGACTACCACTCAATTTACACCATATACAATTCATCAATTGAGCTATACAGACTACCACTCAATTTACACCATATACAATTCATCAATTGAGCTATACAGACTACCACTCAATTGACAGCATATACAATTCATGAGTAGAGCTATACAGACTATCACTCAATTTACAGCATATACAATTCATCAATTGAGCTATACAGACTACCACTCAATTGACAGCATCCTACAATTCATCAATTGAGCTATACAGACTACCACTCAATTGACAGCATATACAATTCATCAATTGAGCTATATAGACTACCACTCAATTGACAGCATATACAATTCATGAGTAGAGCTATACAGACTATCACTCAATTTACAGCATATACAATTCATCAATTGAGCTATACAGACTACCACTCAATTGACAGCATATACAATTCATGAGTAAAGCTATACAGACTATTACTCAATTTACAGCATATACAATTCATCAATTGAGCTATACAGACTACCACTCAATTGACAGCATATACAATTAATCAATTGAGCTATACAGACTACCACTCAATTGACAGCATATACAATTCATCAATTGAGCTATACAGACTACCACTCAATTGACAGCATATACAATTCATGAGTAGAGCTATACAGACTATCACTCAATTTACAGCATATACAATTCATCAATTGAGCTATACAGACTACCATTCAATTGATAGCATCCTACAATTCATCAATTGAGCTATACAGACTACCACTCAATTGACAGCATATACAATTCATCAATTGAGCTATATAGACTACCACTCAATTGACAGCATATACAATTCATGAGTAGAGCTATACAGACTATCACTCAATTTACAGCATATACAATTCATCAATTGAGCTATGCAGACTACCACTCAATTTACAGCATATACAATTCATCAATTGAGCTATACAGACTACCACTCAATTTACACCATATACAATTCATCAATTGAGCTATACAGACTATCACTCAATTTACAGCATATACAATTCATCAATTGAGCTATACAGACTACCACTCAATTTACAGCATATACAATTCATCAATTGAGCTATATAGACTACCACTCAATTGACAGCATATACAATTCATGAGTAGAGCTATACAGACTATCACTCAATTTACAGCATATACAATTCATGAATTGAGCTATACAGACTACCACTCAATTGACAGCATCCTACAATTCATCAATTGAGCTATACAGACTACCACTCAATTTACACCATATACAATTCATCAATTGAGCTATACAGACTACCACTCAATTTACAGCATATACAATTCATCAATTGAGCTATACAGACTACCATTCAATTGACAGCATACACAATTCATCAATTGAGCTATACAGACTACCACTCAATTGACAGCATATACAATTCATGAGTAGAGCTATACAGACTAGCAATTTAAAAGCACGTACAATTCATTTTGATTCTTGCGTACACTACTTTTAACACTTGAATATAAGTAATTGATTAACTAGCGGACTTACTCGTGTTGATTATGTAAGTTTGTGCGGCTTACAGCTGTTTCGGTGCTTATCACACCATCCTCTGAGCCTACTTTGAGGATGGTGTGATAAGCACCGAAACAGCTGTAAGCCGCACAAACTTACATAATTAACACGAGTAAGTCCGCTAGTTAATCAATTACTCATATACAATTCATCAGCCAAACTATACAAACATATAGGCCTACAATGAAATTAGTTCAATTTACAAACGTATTTTACAGTATTACTAATTAATTATTAATTACTTTAAAATTTCACAAACTTAGTTAGGTACTTATTTTTCATCAATTCCTTTACGCAAATCAAAATAATTGCTGCCAATATAACAGTTAGAAAATAACTTCCAGTTGTAGTATTTGTCAGTACGGTACTCAAAATTTGAAACGAAGTTAGTAAAAGAAAATTCAACCTGCCATATATAAAACCACTATAATTCACTAGCATAAGTAGTAATGGGGGATAAATGGTTAGGTTTCACCCTTATGGTAGCTATTGAGTAAGCTGATCCGGACTGTATATCACTTCCACTCTATATATGTTGAACTTGCTCCATTATGACGTCACAAGACGCACTCACACGGAGACGAACTTAAGACTCGTTAAAGTAAGAATTACTGACGAAGCAGAATGATCGCCTGTTGCAATCCGCAGCGCTGGACACGGCTGTGTAGGCAAACTAAATGCGGCAGATGCAATTCTGTGATACGTCCTTCATGTAAAACAGAGCTGAAAATTATTCTTTTCAAAGGAAATTGAAGCGACCTGACATAGAATTCAATCCAAATTGTGTCACGAGTTTGTTCGTATAACATCATGTGTTTGTGTCAATTGCATATTAATGTCTCTTGAACTTTTGGTCTGTCACTTTTAGGAAATACGCTGATTCTGACTTCAGTCTCTGTTCCTAGATGTTAATTTTTCCAGATTACGCCCTTCATTTATCCAACAATCTTTGCTGCTTTGTTAGCTTATTTCATGACTTGAAGAGTCCACTGCAAGAATGATGGATGTCATTTGGAATACATTTTGCAGGAGAAGCAATTGAAAGTTTGAAATGCTTAGTGCTCAAAGCTTAACTGTGATTTTCCGATCGTTACTGGACAATGACTATCAGTGTTAATACTATATAACTCTGTATGTATATTCTGTATGTCTTAAGCTATGCATTGACAGTCTTGGTTCATTTTCGACAAGAAAGTGACATCCATCATTCTTGCAGTGGACTCTTCACTTCTAATTTTAGGATTCCATTGCTTGTAAGTTCTTTGCCAAAATAGGTGAAGCTCGTTGGATTTCCAATTTACATCGTCGGAATTCTGTTAACGTATAGTTGCACTCTGTTCACCGTTCCACTGCTCCACGGTCACTAATCGTTTAGCTCTGAATATTACAATATTAGCTTTATTGATATTGTTCACAAAAGTACAAAACTTAATAATTTAACAAAAGATCTATATACAAATATAGTTCTACATAATAAATATACAATTTCCTAAACTAATTAATCTATCGCAAATCTCAATAATTTATTGGTTCAAACTTGCACTTACGTCTTGTTTTAGTGCATGTTTAAACCAATCGTGATAATCGTTAAGACTTTAAACCTTAATTATTTGCTCCTTTTCAAAAATCTAATTGTAATATTTAGGTCTTATTTTACATAATAATTTATTATTCCAATTAGATGATCAGATGTCGACATACTGTAAGTCATGAACCTGAAATAGCTGAATCGGTACATTCCATATGTAGGTTAATCTTTCTTTCTTACAATATTTTCATGTCAGCAGAAACGTTTGCGTAACTTCTACGAAGACTACCGCATGCCTGCTTAAAAACAAGCTTGACAAATTGCTTACATAATCAACCTCAATTTAGTTTCATCATTATGTCGCATGTACTCATTATCGATTCATTTCTATTATGATTTCTATTATGATCTAATAAAATTTATTATAATTGCATTAGCTCTGAGTAAATGGGAACTTCAGCAATATAAAGATGCATCTACACTATTCAAATTTTCTTTCAACTTTAAGCATTCAAGCAATGCATGCAAGAGTGAACGAAACGCATTCAATTGTGCATGCTCTATCCACTAAAAATGAGAGCGCATACGGCAATTGAAAGGTACCCATTGCCGGTGTGTATCTTGTGCGTAATTCGTTCAACAGTAGCATCTAGCGAGGAACCGATTGATTTAGGTGGCCGTGAATATACTGAAAATTCTTTTGTTTGATGATGGTGCAGCTTTTAAGCTCAAAATGGCGGTAAGTACGATTAGCTTTATTGAAGTTTATCGCAAATATGAGTACCTGTGGAGTATTTGACCACAATTCGCTAATCTAGTAGGTCTAGGTATGAGATTGATATTTAATATTTATTAATTTATATATACATTTATGCAGGATGATTCACGAGGATTTGCCGTCCCTTACGGAACTTATTTCCGAAGACATTCTGAGCAAAAAATGTCATATAAACATGCGTCGTAATCTTAATATTTTCAGAGTTACATTAATTTGAAGTTGTTAGTAAAATACCTTTTTTCTTCAGTTGTAAAGGTAAAAAAAAATATTACAAATAGAGAACGAACTATTCAAAAGTAGGATCATTTGTTTAATTGGCTAGTGTTCTGAAGCTAAAAGTATGTTGTTAATTGCTTTGTAAAGACTTTGTTTTTCAATTTTTAATTAAAAATTACATCATCCTTACTCATCACAAAAATTGTTACAAATCGTACGACTTTAGGAACTTGATTCTTTACAGTTTAATAATGCATCTTAATGTACAATCTTGCAAAAATTTACAAGAGCGGCGTGACTTGTAGCAATTCTTGTGATAAATTCGTAAGAAAATGTAATTTTGTAGTTAAAAATCGAAAAAAAAAAATCTGTACGAAGCAACTATGAAATTCACAGCACATTTTTAGCTTCAGAATGCTAGCTAATGAAAGAAATGATACTCCTGAATACTTCATTCTTTATCTGTAATATTTTTTTACCCTTAAAACTCAAGAATAATGATATTTTATAAACAATTTCAAATTAGTGTAGCTCTGAAAATATTGAGATTAGGACTAATGTTTATATGACATTTTTTGTTCAGAATGTCTTCGGAAATAAGCTCCGTAAGTGACGGTAAATCCTCGTGAATCACCCTGTATATATAATATACGTAGTGAAGATGACGTTCAACGTGGCGCACCGTGTAGAAACAAAATCTGCATGCATCTTAATTGAACGTTCGTTTCAACTTGATTCTTTGTTTCAATATTCTCCCCAGATTAAATGCGTAAATGCATGGAAAATTGAACCGTGTAAATGCACCTTAACGACAGATAGAAAGTGCTGCTATCTGCTAGTATACTCGTGTATCGTGTACAGTAGTGGCCAAAAAAAACCGGACCGACCCTTGTAGCTGATTTAAGAGCCTTGTTCACTCCAGAGCACGATAGACTGGTAACTAAGACTTTCGTGGTTCGAATCTTGCCTGGGAAGGAAACTTTTTTTTGTTCCTTATTCAAATTTATTCCCAATACTTTTCGATTGCTGATAAAATTCATGTTCTGGGAATAATAAGTCAATTAAGTAGTAAAATATCGCTAAAATCGAAAAGCATTGTGAGTAAATTTGAATAAGGAACAAAAAAAAAGTGTCCTTCCCAGGCAGGATTCGAACCACGAAAGTCTTAGTTACCAGTCTATCGTGCTCTGGAGTGAACAAGGCTCTGAAATCAGCTACAAGGGTCGGTCCGGTTTTTTTGCCACTACTGTACTTTAAAATGGCCCGTTTTCTGGCGAATCCTTTATCTCTGGACCAATATTAGATTATCTCACAATGCGGAGACGTTACAGGACAAGTACAGGGACATCATTTTATTTTTACTTCAATTTTTATTATACCTGAGTTTTTTAATGTACTTCACTCCCACCCCCTCTACTAGTAAACTTCCAACCGTCCTCCACACAGAACCAAGACCGCGTATGCAGTACTGAGTTAGTGAGTATAGTACGTTCCAGAAATATGTTCGCGTTTTCCAGTGACGAAAGAGCTTTCAATATTGAACCATATTTTCGCACAGGCACTGTCGTCCGTTTGCCTACGTCGTATTCCAGTTTTCCCCACCTGCTTCTATTCGCCTCTCTGTAAAGGCTAGTGGCTGGACTGTCTTAGCTTTTTTCTGAATCATTAATTTCTGTTAGGAATTGCACGTCTACGTAATATTATACAACTGTTTAAAATAACTTAAATAAAAGGGCCTCGTTAAGTAATTAACTGTCACGTGATTTCCCCCCTTTCTACGATTCGACGGACAGTAGATAGCATTTCTGAGTAATTTTATGTTTTCGGATCGGGACGATTAAATTTGCAGTACGTAAGGTACTCTTTTATATAGTAGGTATAGAATTATTTCAACATGAGTTACTCGTACGAAGGACGAAACTGCTAATTGGAATTAGGTACAATAGTCTATAGTACGAAAATATGCACAAAAGAACTGAAGCCTGTATCGAATGAACAGCCACCATTTTCAGAAATGTGCTTAAAATATCCATATTATGATTATTTTTCAATTTAACATCATTCTCTATATTGTATGATAATGTGCTGTAACAGTATAATATACACTGCAAAATTAATACGTCCGAACGGATAGCTCAATTCATGAATAAATACACTAAGTGTTAATACTGTACTGTATTTTGATTAAACAAAAACCTAATGAAAATTATCAAACTCACAATTGCGATATTTACTAATTTACATAAATAGATGAACTACTTTTCTTCCCTCCTATACCTAGTAAAGTGATTTGTATTTTACGCCAGTCTTGGAAGGGGGAGCAAGCGGTGTTTCCGGTTCTAGACCTTTAATCCAAAGATATAGCCAGGTTAATACTTACTTACTTACTTACTTACTTACTGGCTTTTAAGGAACCCGGAGGTTCATTGCCGCCCTCACATAAGTCCGCCATTGATCCCTATCCTGAGCAAGATTAATCCAGTCTCTACCATCATATCCCACCTCCCTCAAATCCATTTTAATATTATCTTCCCATCTACGTCTCGGCCTCCCCAAAGGTCTTTTTCCCGCCGACCTCCCAACTAACACTCTATATGAATTTCTAGATTCGCCCATACGTGCTACATGCCCTGCCCATCTCAAACGTCTGGATTTAATGTTCCTAATTATGTCAGGTGAAGAATACAATGCGTGCAGCTCTGCGTTGTGAACTTTCTCCATTCTCCTGTAACTTCATCCCTCTTAGCCCCAAATATTTTCCTAAGAACCTTATTCTCAAACACCCTTAATCTATGTTCCTCTCTCAAAGTGAGAGTCCAAGTTTCACAACCATACAGAACAACCGGTAATATAACTGCTTTATAAATTCTAACTTTCAAATTTTTTGACAGCAGACTAGATGACAAAAGCTTCTCAACCGAATAATAACACGCATTTCCCATATTTATTTTGCATTTAATTTCCTCCCGAATGTCATTCATATTTGTTACTGTTGATAGCCAGGTTAATATTAAAAATATTAGTAAAAATAAAATGATGTCCCTGTATAAGCCAAGGGAATCGAACCACGAACTCTTGGTTGGGAAGCTCACTTGCGGCGTATCGTGTCGTAATTACTTGTAGATTAAATAACGTCTTTCTTTACTTCGAAAGTGTCTTGTCTAGGCCTACCTATCCGAAGACATAAGAACATCCCGTTGTACTAATCTGTGGACACAATAGTCATAGAGTATAGGTAGTTGTCGTTCGTGTCTCGTGATGGGGCTGGCTGTACGTTACAGAATGTGGCAGAGCGTGAAAGTATCGAGGGAGATGCAGCCTGAGAAGTGGGTTGCGGCTTCCTGCCCCCGGGACATCGCTCATTAGGGCATCCATCCATGCAAGCAGTCCGCCTTCGCTTCCTTGCAATCATTTGTACACTTTCGTGGTCTAGTTGTTGTTATTGTAAACACGTGAGAGCGTCTGTCGTTTGTTTTCAGTTTTGATTTCATACTCGGTGAATATCGACTTCAGTTGTGTCGCATACATACGAGCGGGAATATGGAAAGCTTTTAGTTTTAAAACGTTTCAGTACTCGCGTCAGTGTTTTTACGTACAAGTCCATTTGCGTGTACAGGTAAGGTGTGGGACGAGCGTTTTAACAAAATGCCTTGGTAATGTAAGAAGCCAGCTACAAGCGTTAACAATATAAAAAGTGACTCGTTTAGAGGTTAGAAAAAACGAAGGAAGCAGGCAGGCTGTATAGGGGGAAAAATGAGGACAGAATAAATAGTTAAAATAAAGAACCAATTTAACCACAGCTGACAGCTTCTCACAGAAGGGATGGGAGGTTGATTCCCGGTTTGTGTTGAAGAAACGAAATATACATATTTTCTTAACAGTATTCTGGTTTTCACTAAGTTTCATGCAACCATTGCTATTTTATCTCCATACGATCGTCTGACAGTCTCTGGTTTGAAATAATTAAATTAATAACCGATTAATGTGATAATACATTACTTTTAAATTTCTGAAAGGGGGATAGGGGAGAAGTGGGTGCAGTGAGACAGGGAGAACAGTGAGACATTTTTTATTAGATGGTAAATTTTGATGTTGAGATGTTGGTAACAGTGGAATTGTATGTTGCATGAGTAAAGTAACAGTATTTTCATACTCGATTTAATTCTAGTTATAAAGGTGAGTGATGAAAAAATAATTCGTAATTTTTCACTCTAGAAGTAAAATTTTGGCTTGTGTTTAATGAAGGTTATATTGGATATACAAAGGAAATAGAAATATGAATGTTTTGTTTCCTAATACTATAGTATTTGAGGTTATGTTTGGCAAAGTTTCGTCTTTCTTGTTTTGATTTTGAAGTGATGGGGACATTTTTAAACGAACTATGCGTAAGGGGAACAGTGAGACATGCCATTGAAGGGTACACTGAGACGTCTCACTGTTCCCATGTATCAAAGATTTGCAAAAACAAATTGTAATTATATTACATTTATCATTAACTAACATTAAAAATGAACATACTAGTAACCAATTTAGGAACTGTAGCTTAAAATAATGGATACATTACACTTTAATGGTTTCTTAATTAAAAAATTATTCAAAAAATTTAAGAAAATGTTAAAAAGTGATAAAGAATTAAATTAAATTCTTAAAATTATAAGCTTTGTTGTCGCCAAAAATTCATTTCATTTTTTCGCAAAAGTTTGAAATGTCATAGAAAATTCCCTTTTCCAAATGTTCCAGATGTTTCAATGGTTTCGAAGTCCGACATCAAAATGATTCTAAATAAGCCTATAGAACATGGCAATATAAAGAGACAGCAAGCTTTCCTTTCTTTTGAAATAAATATAAATCATTTCAATGTCCGTTAATAGACACTGTGGTGTCTCATTGTACCCTCCTGAATGGGAACAGTGAGACATTTTCATTTTTTTGACAAACACGTATTGTATATTATGTCCTTTATCTATTAACATTTTTGTTTATGTATTATTGTACTCCGTGTATATTTCTATTGCACTTGATTTTAAAAATACTTGAATTATCACTTGCATACATATGTTTTAATATTTTGTGTCTCACTGTACCCACTACTCCCCTACCCCGTAATATACAGTGTATAGGCCTATACGATATAAACTGCAAAAAAATATATAATAATAATAACCGGTGATAGAGCATAAATTATTGAACAAAAAATTCTAATAAAATTCTTATGTAACTTTTGTAGTTTCCTTAGAAAAAAAATGCTATCTAAGAGTCTAATAATATAAATGGTTGTATAATTTCAGTCAGCAACTTATCGAGGTGTAAGTACAGAATGAATTCTGTTACATCACATTAAATTATATGTTTCACAAGTCACATTATATTATATTTCACGAATATTTTCGACTTAAACAAAAGACATCTTCAGGTGACATAAGAAAAGCAAACAAACAAAGTAGACGGTAAAAAAAATTCAAATCCTTCCACTAATTTTTGAGGAAGATTTGTATTTATGTTTGACTGTTTTCAGTTTTCTACAAGATTTTTTCTAAACTGTTTTATTAAAATTATTATATATTTTCTGCAATATTAACATTTATAAGTTACATTCATCAGAGTTTCTTTAATCTGTCTAAAAAAATTCAATTAGATAGCTTCAAATTTAATGAGATACAGAGTAAAATGTGAGCTGTTCTATATTATACTATACAGGGTGTACCCAAACTTCAGGGTCAAAATTATTACAGATGGTAGAGGACTCTAAACTGGGTATTTTGACGTAGGAACCAATGGTCAGAAATGTATATTTAAGGAACTATAAGGTCTTGAACAAATAATAAGTTTGAAAAACATTTTTGCAAACTTCTTTAATTTTTTACACACATAAACAACTTACATCTCACAGCAACTGTTCAAAGTGGTGATCACCAGTCTTGATATATCTAGAACAATGCATGACATTTTGCTCTTATATCCTATCCCTGGCTTCTGTTGTACCATGAGACAGGCAGGTAAGAATCTGTTGTCCAGATGATCAAACAGCAAGATATTTAATGTTTTATTTTCAAAACAACATACACCTCATAGCAACAACTTAGAGCTCAAAACAGTTGCTGAAAGCTGCAATACATGCATTACAACGACGCATGAAATTTTGTAAGCAATAACAAATATCACTCGTGACCAGAATATTGTACGAAATGGAAATATAAAAATTGGAAATTTATCTTTTGAAGAGGTGGAGAAGTTCAAATATCTTGGAGCAACAGTAACAAATATAAATTATACTCGGGAGGAAATTAAACACAGAATAAATATGGGAAATGCCTGTTATTATTCGGTTGAGAAGCCTTTATCATCCAGTCTGCTGTCAAAAAATCTAAAAGTTAGAATTTATAAAACAGTTATATTGCCGGTTATTCTGTATGGTTGTGAAACTTGGACTCTCACTTTGAGAGAGGAACATAGGTTAAGGGTGTTTGAGAATAAGGTGCTTAGGAAAATATTTGGGGCTAAGAGGGATGAAGTTACAGGAGAATGGAGAAAGTTGCACAACACTGAACTGCACGCATTGTATTCTTCACCTGACATAATTAGGATCATTAAATCCAGAAGTTTGAGATAGGCAGGGCATGTAGCACGTATGGGCGAATCCAGAAATGCATGTAGAGTGTTAGTTGGGAGGCCGGAGGGAAAAAGACCTTTAGAGAGGCCGAGACGTAGATGGGAAGATAATATTAAAATGGATTTGAGGGAGGTGGAATATGATGATGGAGAATGGATTAATCTTGCTCAGGATAGGTACCAATGGCGGGCTTATGTGGGGGCGGCAATGAACCTCCGGGCTCCTTAAAAGCCAGTAAGTAAGTAAGTAAGTAAGTATAACAAATATCACTGTGGTAGCGCTAGGCATTTGTTTGTTATGAAAATTAAAGCAGCTTACAGAAACGTCCCCCACATACACTTTCAAGATCTTGTGGAGTCCGAAATATCCATTTCCGACCACTGGCCCCTTATGTCAAAATGCTCAATTTAGAGTTCTCTATCACCTGTATAATTTTGACTCCAAAGATTGGAGACACCCTGTATTTACACTACTTTGTTACCTTATTCGCTATACCAATAAAATTTTACTTTCAATATCAAAACGAACTAGTGTACAGAAGGTTTGCTGTCAACTAGAAGCTTACAATGAAATTGTGAAGATTGTTACATACTTCCAGTAAGTGACATTACTAAGTCGGAATTACATCTGTAAATAACTGCTGTGACGAATGACTGAAATTAATAAAAAGTTAACGCTCCCCGAGTGAGGACGACTTTCAAATGCCTTCTGGATAGGAAGTTGACTTCTTGATGCGTGAATGAAGAATTTTGCACTTTCTAAGATGCGCGTACAATCCAGTGGACTGTTCGATGACGGGATTCATCCGATCCGGCAGTATCGTGTGCGACCTGCAAGGGCTCTGCAGTTGCGACTACAAGGTAAACACATTTCTGTTTGTAAGTAAAGTGTTAATTGTGTGTGACAGTTGTCTCGACAACTCTCGACCGCGAAAAAAAAAAATCCAAGCTTGTCGTAAGTTAAGTGCCAGATTAAACCAAGTAGACCTGCAATCAGTGTAAGATTAAAATTGCTTACAATAATTTAATGGTAACGATATAAATAAGACATGTCCTATTCTAGAATTTGTCAATTGTTTTTTTGGTTATTTAACGACGCTGTATCAACTACGAGGTTATTCAGCGTTAATGGTATTGATGATAGCGAGATATTTGGCAAGATGAGGCCAAGGATTCGCTACAGATTACCTGTCATTTTCTTACTGTTGGAAGAAACCTCGGGGGAAAAAACCCAATAAGATAATAAGCCAAAGCGGAAATCGAACCACGCCCGAGCGCAACTGGCCTGTTGTTTACAGATTTCTTAATAACAACAGGATTGTTTTGCTTGCTCGAAATGTCTTGCACACCAGAAATGTCCATTGCTTTTCAACCAAGAAACTTGTATTTAATTTCCAAATCAACACGCTCCCTAAGAGAGAAATGAATATTTTCAAATTTCTCACTGCGTACTGTACATTTCTCAACAGTGGACAACAACAGTAGGAGATACTCTTGCGTTATCGCGTCGCTATCATCGACGACAGGCGGCGTGCTTTGAATTTACCGTGAAGGAGGCCGACAGAAGCGGAATGAAGCCGATAGGCCTTGAAGTTCTCCCGCGCCAATCACATTGTCTTCCAATAATCTAAGTTCAAATGCTCGCTCATTCCTTAATTCATTATTTACACATTATAATATCTTGCGATACTCTTCAAAATAACAAATGTGACAGCTATGCTATTCATATGGCAGCGGTTCTTAACCTTTTTCAATGACGCACCACTATTTTTAATTTAAGCACTAAACAAATTTATTACTGGAAAACGTCATGTGTCACTCCCAGGTCATAATTTGTATTTCTGTGCTTCAGTAGCAATAATTTATTGCTTCAGTTAGGCATATTTAGTTAAGAAACAGTAGGCTACCTCTTTGAAGTTATTCAATGGACTATTCCATAAAATATACAGAAAAATGCATATAGGCCTAACACTATTTCTTACATAAATCTAAAAAAAATTACATCATTAACATATAATATCCCTACGGATGCTACAATCTGTAATTGAAATAAATGAACACAGTTTCAGTGTGAAGGTTGTGCTTATTTAACGAGAAACAACTTTCTTATGTCAGGTTTCAAATGAGTTAATTCGAGTCTTAAATCAGATTCAACATTCAACTTATTCATGTACTTATTTTTTAAATAAATTAGAGACAAAAACCCACATGTACAAAAGCGAGTAGTTGTGAACACCACAAAACGTTTCACAGTTTTTTCTGAATTGGGAGAATATTAATTTTCTCTTGCCAAACAAAAGTTTATTAAGTCCATTCTCTTGATCACTTGCCTCAGACTTCCATCACAAGAGAGTTCATCTTTCTCTGAAGCCGTGAAGGATTCTGGCAAAGTTTCGTCTATGGGCTACTAATCCAATATATATATATATATATATATATATATATATATATATATATATAGACCTGATGATGACCACTATATGTCATTATATAATAGCTTTTAATCCATTAACTGGATTAAAGATTGAAAATATTCAACATAAAAGTTTTATTCATTCTTTAATATCTTGAACAAGTTTTATGATTATGATAGTTCAATTAAATGCACAGTTGCTACACTTACATGAGATTTTAATATCATATCAGAAATCGTTACCATTTATTCATACTTTAATATCTCCAACAAATTTTATGATAGTTCAATTTCACAGTTGCATCACTTACATGAGATTTTAATAGACCATAAATCGTTACCATTTATTCATATTTTAATATCTCCAACAAGTTTTATGATAGTTCAATTTCACAGTTGTAACATTTAAATGAGATTTTAATATATCATAAATCGTTACCATTTATTCATACTTTAATATCTCCAACAAGTTTTATGATAGTTCAATTGCACAGTTGCGACACTTACATGAGATTTTAATATCATATCATAAATCGTTACCATTTATTCATACTTTAATATCTCCAACAGATTTTATGATAGTTCAATTTTACAGTTGCAACACTTACATGAGATTGTAATATCATATCATAAATCGTTGTCATTCATTCATTCATTCTTTGATATCTTCAAAAGAATTTTGTGATAGTTTAATGGCACGGTTGCGACACTTACATGAGATTTTAATATCATATCATAAATCGTTACCATTTATTCATTCTTTGATATCTTCAACAAATTTTATGACAGGTAGTTCAATTGCACAGTTGCGACACTTGCTTGAGATTTTAATATCATATCATAAATCGTTACAATTTATTCATTCTTTGATATCTTCAACAAGTTTTATGACAGGTAGTTCAATTGCACAGTTGCGAAACTTGCTTGAGATTTTAATATCATATCATAAATCGTTACCATTTATTCATTCTTTAATATCTTCAACAAGTTTTATGATAGGTAGTTCAATTGCACAGTTGCGACACTTGCTTGAGATTTTAATATAATATCATAAATCGTTACCATTTATTCATTTTTTAGTATGTTCAAAATGTTTTGTGATAGTTCAATTGCACAGTTGCGACACTTAAATGAGATTTTAATATCATATCATAAATCGTTACCATTTATTCATTCATTAATATGTTCAAAATGTTTTGTGATAGTTCAATTGCACAGTTGCGACACTTGCTTGAGATTTTAATATCATATCATAAATCGTTACCATTTATTCATATTTTAGTATGTTCAAAATGTTTTGTGATAGTTCAATTGCACAGTTGCGACACTTAAATGAGATTTTAATATCATATCATAAATCGTTACCATTTATTCATTCTTTAATATCTTCAACAAGTTTTATGATAGGTAGTTCAATTGCACAGTTGCGACACTTATGGTTACCATCATATCCTTCCGAATGAAGCATTGTTGTTGCAACTTGGGCACTATTTGCTTAGGGATGCGTCTGGAGCTGGCCGGGGTGACGCTGGACAGCAGCACGGACGACCTGAGCAGCATCGCCACCACGTGTGGGCGCCGCCCCGCCCGGCAGCACAGGAACGACCTGTCCATGGACTCGGGCATCCAGGGCAGCTCCTGTGACCTCGCCGTGGCCAGCAGCGGCTCCGACCTCGATGAAAACATCGACAACGACAGCCTTAACAGGTGAGTGAGTGCACTGTCAAAGAGTTCATAAGCAACTCCACATTTTGTACAACAAAAGTTACACTATCAAAAAAAAATCCTTATCTCCAGTCTAGGCAATTATAGCCAAACGGCCAAAAAGTAATTTACATGTAATAGCTTGAAGAACATCTGAACATGCTCAAATAGGCAAACCGACGGGACAGTAATATTACAAAGTACATAATGCAGACGTGCCAATCATTACGAATTGTCCTAATTATTAAGGATTTCCTCCACATTATTATTACAGAATTACTGTCAAAAGGAAAATTATTACGGCAAAACAATTTTATCGCGGAAAATGTATATTAATTTATTCCTCATTTTAGTATTTCATGATCATCATTACAACAGCATTACCAAAAAAAATTTTCAATTATTGAAAGTTTCAAGTCTGAAAGACACTTCCTGCTCAATAAATAGTTTTATAATAGAGACTAAAATACCGTTGAGGATCTTACCACAGTCTAGTATACAGTCACGAAGCTCAATACGTAGTAAATATGCAAACATTAGATAGCTGCTCACCACTAGGATCGCTAATATCGCCTCATTACAGACAATGCGAAATAGTACCGGCACAGTCTATTGTTTCTAGCACACTCAAAACTCAAGCTTCCTGACTGTATATAGTAGACTGTGATCTTACCTCCAAAGGGGTGAATAGAATTCTGATGAAATGGAATAAAATGGAATTTACTGGAGGGAGGCACTAGAGTTAGATTAGCCAAGTATAAACAATGGTTTACATCAATTGCATTGTCTATGTTTAACAAACTTGCTTATAGTGCACATATTGCTATTTTTAATAGATTTAGGTGTGTTATTCGTGAATGGCTAATCAAAAACCCTTTTTATTATATAAATGAATTTATGGAAACCAGTGTTGATACAGTATTTTACTTTGTTTATCTTGTTTTTCTTTTGATTTTGTCTATTTATCTGTGATACCACGACTGTTTTTATCAATCAATAAATCAGTAAATCAATTAATTTATATTTATGTGAAGAAGATTCCTTGGTGGACATCTACCCTGAACTCTCCATAAGTAATGAATAAATAAATAAATAAATAAATAAATAAATAAATAAATAAATAAATAAATAAATAAATAAATAAGTAAATAAATAAATAAATAAATATGTAACTAAGTAAATAAATAAATAAATAAGTAAATAAATAAATAAAATTTGGATTTGAACGGCGAGCAGTTTGAGGCGATAAAGTGACTCTGCTTGGTATTGTTCTTTAATTTGAAGAATTGCCTTTCCAACGGTAATGTCTCATTTCCCGTAGCCATAATACTGCCATCATACGAAGCGATCAAACGTGTAGCCATATTTCTGACTCACCCTGTATGTTTTTAAAAATATTATGGTGGCATATTCTCTACCTCAAAACATATATGTAGATGTTATATTATAATAAAATCTCTCACTGTTATTCTGAATCACTCTTCATTGAAATATTTTGCGGTCCTGTGGTGTAATTGTACATGTAATACAGATATTTTACTGCCGGTGAGTGATCGGTGAATTTCAAGTAGCTTATCTTGATCGTAGGCGTCAGAGCATTAAAAAGCATTGCAACTTTCTGCTATCTCTCTTCTCCTCACCGCAAACTATGATGTTGCAAGAGGCAGAGATATAATAAAAGATCTGTAAATTAATTTGAAATCATTGATACATTTTAGTAAGGGAAATCAATACACTTTCTTATTTTTGACCTTGTCTAATCATAGTACATATTCAAAAAGAAAGAGCAGAATTCAAATATTTATTTTAAACGAACTATAAACACTAGAAGTATTTACCGCACACCAATGAATAGAGGAAGGTTCAATTTCTTTTAACGTTTGGTTACACGCGATGCTCGATCCGGGGCCATAAGCAAAGTGGAAACAGCAACGGCCTGTCCGCCGCAGTTACTCGCCAGTCCGAATTTGAGGGACTGAAAATTCTTGCGTAGTCGTCGAACGTGCAAGAACTTATCGAAGGTGAAAGTTTTTTGCGCCGTTTCTGTAAAGAAAGTGTATGAACTTTTTTTTAGTGGAGCATTATCCGAACGACACCGTTTCAGGACGTTGAATTGGAAAAGGTGGAGAAGATCGTGTTCATCGTATGTGGCCCCCCAGGTCCCCCGATCTTGCCCCCTGTGATTTTTATCTGTGGGGTACATAAAAGACAGGGTTTGCACCGCACCTCTCTGCTACTCTTCAAGATCTACGACATCGAATTGCTGGAACCGTGAATTCCATAATTAGGGACCAGTTGATTCTTGTGTGGCAAGAAATGGACCACCGTTTTGATGTTTGTCGCGCAACACATGATGCGCATGTTGAGTGCTTGTAACCTCCTGGACTATAAAACTTTAAACCTTCCTCTATTCTATCCAATAGTGTGCGGCAAGTGTTTATACTATTATAGTTTGTTTAAAATAAATATTTGAAATCTGCTCTTTCTTTTTGAATAACCCTGTGTATTGACCTGTATCCCTTTTGAGTAAGAATTCCTGTAGCATTATCTTTGACATGTATTACCCATTCTCTATATCTGACTGTTCCAGATCTCTGGAAGTAACAGTACCTGACTGCCCCGTAGACACGACGCCTCAGCCACAAATAGCAACAAGACTCACTAATGGGAAGGCCGGATCCGACATGGAGCTCAACCACGGGGAGACCTTCAACCTCGTGGAAGAGGTCTACGTCATCGAGGACTCCAAGCGAGAGGTACGGCCGGTGGCTCAAGAACAAGTCACGGACGAGAGTCACGCCTTCAAGACTCTCAACCTCTCTGTCGCCGCTGAGCTGGCCCTTGAAAACATCGATCTCCACAGTGCAGCACCCCAAAAACCTTGCGAGGCCTCCAATGGTACAAATTATGACGATATATTTCAAAGCCCCTCGCCAGAAATTGCTAACATGATAGCGTCACAAGCGATCTGCAATGGACATAGAACGCCACGAAATTTATCTCCAGTGAGTGAAGAATCTGCAGGGGACAATTCTACTATGACTCTTGACCCTTTGACGAGGACATACGTGTCTTATTCCTCGCCTTCTTTGGACGATGTCACTGTGGTTGAGGCGCTCGCAAAAGCAGATTTGGCGGAAATCACGGCTATGGCCAACAAGGCAGAAGTGGACGTGCCTCGCGAGGTCACTAACGCCCCCTGTAAGGCTGTGCAGCCTCAACAGTGTCTGCATTTCGTTGTGGTTGCGATAGACATCGGGACAACGTACAGTGGGTATGCCTTCTGCTTCACCAGGGATCCTGACTCCAACATACACATGATGAGGAAGTGGGAAGGTAAGGCACACACTTACTTTACACACTTCCTTGCTTGTCAATAGGTGCCTCTCATTTCTTTCTCTCAAGCATCTCGATCTGCCACATAGTCCTCATATAGATGAGATGACCCAGTGGTTACTGTCCATTTCTGTGGATGCGAATGCCTTCTGTTCATGGTTGGATGAATGGATGGATGGATGAACTTTATTGTCAAAGGCATAAAAATGCATAGACATTGTCAATAATAGTACATTATGCAACGAGCCTATAATGAAGGTAATTAAGAAGTGAGTATGGATATTTATGAAACGAGCGCAAGCGAGTTTCATAATTTTCATACGAGCTTCTTAATTACCATTATAGGCGAGTTTCATACGACTTCTTATGCTCGACCATATTTCAAACTTGATATTATTAATTTTTTAGCAATGTCCCGTATGTTGTGAGATGTGCGCAGACGCGAAAGTATTGATTTTTTCCGAGGAACAGATGTCCACATTGACCTTGCTAGGCCATAAGAACCTACAGACATAACATTGAAATTAAATTAGACATTGAAAAACGAGATGACAAATTGAATTTATTTGAATATTATTTACAATTAACGCTAATTATTATAGTAACAGAACATAACCTTCTGCGACAGTATTGGATTTCCAGCCTCCGTGACTTTTCGCTAATTCTCTTTCGATTGCATATCCGAGAATAATCGATACTTGCGGTTTTATAACGGTAGAAAGCTGACCTGTCATTGGCTGGACAGTTGTAACCTGAGTCGTCATTGGCTGAAAGACCTGACCTTTAATGAGTAGGTGTACTTTAATGACATGCATTAAAGGACTGCTACCAGGTGTATAATTACTACATTTCGGCATGGTCGAGCATAAAATATATTTAAATACATTAAAATTACAATAAAGTCAAATATAAGATAGATTAGGCAAGAGTTCACAAACACATCCTCTAGACTAGACTGTAGGGACTCAATTGTATAATTTTTTTTAAATATATTTCCTAAATTTAAGAGTATTATTTGTGTAAATAATTGATTAAATGGCGATCTTACTCGTGTTAATTGTGTGAGCATATGCGGCTTACAGCTGTTTCGGTGCTTCTTTACACCAACCTCAGAGCCTACTACATCTCATTCAGAAAATAGAAATACAACATAGCACACAGAGCAGAAAACACCCTACAAAGACATCTCAACACACAAGCAACACAAACAAATAAATACAACCACACAGGCGTATACAAACTCACATGAAATACGGGGTGTTCATTTCAAAGTGTGTCATGACGTCACTGTTGTGAGTCAGCGATTTGAAGCGAGTTTCAGATTTTATGTCAGAGAAGTTGCCTATTAACCAAGGCGTTCAATCTGAACTTGAGAACGTGTACGGTATAAATTGAACGTCGTAGCAACAGATGGCGGTCTGTAAAGTCTGTGTGCTACCATAACCTCTTTCGAACTGTGTTTGCGCGGGCAAGTCGTACCCAGGGTATTTGTTATCATCGGTTGCGTACGGCAACATTCCACAATACAAATCAAATGCTCCGTGTCCATGTTGACAGTTGAAGTTAATGTCAACAAATACTATACTATGTAATCGTCTTAACCCTCTCCCCATATCCCCACAGTAAGAAAAAAACTCACCCCAGTACGTGTTTCCAAACAGTTCACATTCCTGCCACTACTGGAGTTACCGTACGTATCGGTAAGTACTCTTCAGAATGAACGCCGTACTTGCTAGGCAACTTCTCTGGCACATAAGTAATACGCATCTGCGGAAGTGTAGGAAGATTGAATTCTCTAGGCTCATCGGCTAGCCACATGACGTCATACATCGAGCTATGACACACTTTGAACTGAACACGCAGTAGTTGCGACAGTTTCTACATTGGACAGACAGGCAGACCATTCCAAACTCGATACAAAGAACACATTAAAGCAATAACCAGAGGACACAATACATCTACATATGCCGAACACATAACTAATGCTAACCACACATACAATAACGTAAATACAGACATGAAAATCCTACACATACAACCCAAAAACCAAAAACTCAACACAAGAACAATATGAAATATACAGACACACTAAAACACATTCCAATCAAATTCTCAACACACAGATCAATTTCAGAACACACACACACACACACTATTTGACACCACATTTCAACACTTTTCAACAATCGAACGCATCCACACAACAGGCAGCGAAGTTCGAGATGACGCCGAGATCTAGTAGGCTCTGAGGATGGTGTGAAGAAGCACCGAAACAGCTGTAAGCCGCTCATGCTTACACAATTAACACGAGTAAGATCGCCATTTAATTAATTATTTATATTCAAGTGTTAAAAGTAGTGTACGAAAGATTTAACATGTATTATTTCTAGCCTATATTTAATATCCTCAGGTAAGCTGTTGTAAATTTTAATACCAAAGACCATATAAGTTCTGCTAATATTTGTAAGGTGATATACCGGAATACATAAACTATTTTTATTGCGAATATCATAAGTATGAAAGTCACTATTTTGGTGAAATAAAAATTTGAATAAATTAAATGCAATACGTTAAAAATATATAAACTACAAACAGTAAGAACGTTATAATGTAAAAAATATCCCTACGGAAGGTTCTACTATCAACTCCCGCTATGCACCTGACAATACGCTTCTGAGCCATAAAAATGTCATTCAACATGGTTCCAGGTCCCCAAAAACAAATGCCTTGTGAAAGCCCTGACTCAACTTGTGCAAAATGAAAAGATATTAAAACATTATGATTAATTATTGTCCTCAAAGTACGAATTTGATAACAAATACTGTTAACTTTAGAAATTAAACTTATCCTATACAGTGGGGTTTCCAAGACAAACGATCACCAAATGTAACAAAAAAAGGGCAAGGATTTTTGGTAGGAATGGGTTTTAGACGAATTGACTGAAATGAAACTGGTCTATCTGCAACGGCGTCTCATAGTAAAAACTATCAAAGAAAAAAAGGCAAACAGACAGACTATATTTACCACTAAAAGAAACCAAGTCATCATTTGTCTATGAAAAAAAGTTTATCACTGGTTTTTGGCCGCTGACATACGGGCTACAGAATCTGTCTTCTGTGTACGTAATGAAACAAGAGAAAGCGACTCCAGAAGGCCGGATAACAGCACGTCGGAATTGTCATTTATTTTATGAAAGTGGTTTTGCACACCCTGATAAAGCAGTCTTCCTGGAAAGTACAGCCGCCAGAAGAATCTTCCTTCACTGGCATACTTGCAAGTGCTCTATAATTAAAACGACGCATTTCCCTTGCATGCTACGGGATACTGAACCCGGCGCGAAGCTCACGAGTGAATGTATTCACGGAACAATAGAATTGCTTTCGCTTCTCGATATTGTTTCACGAAATTAATTCACTTTGCACAAGATTGATAAGAAATGCAGCTTCAGCGCTAGTGGGGGACAAACATGTCACGTAGGAACCTAAGAGCGTTGGCTTTAAAAGAGGATCCGCCGTAGGCAGTTACAGCATATGAGTCGTTCCACGTCAAATCGCACAAAATTGTACAAATTTTGATCTTCATATTTCTGATTGCGGTTAATTTTTTTGTCAACTCTATGGGTCTAATAAACTAACAAGTGTATTTTTATTTCCACCTAAGTCCACATGTTTTTAAAATATTACTTACTGGCTTTTAAGGAACCCGAAGGTTCACTGCCGCCCTCACATAAGCCCGCCATAGGTCCCTACTGAGCAGATCAATCCAGTCTCTATCATCATATCCCACCGCCCTCAAATCTATTTTAATATTATCTTCCCATCTACGTCTCGGCCTCCCCAAAGGTCTTTTTCCCTCCGGCCTCCCAACTAACACTCTATATCCATTTCTGGATTCGCCCATACGTGCTACATGTTCTGCCCATCTCAAACGTCTGGATTTTATGTTCCTAATTATGTCAGGTGAAGAATACAATGCGTGCAGCTCTGTGTTGTGTAATTTCCTCCATTCTCCTGTAACTTCATCCCGCTTAGCCCCAAATATTTTCCTAAGCACCTTATTCTCAAACACCCTTAACCTATGTTCCTCTCTCAAAGTGAGAGACCAAGTTTTACAACCATAAATAACAACCGGTAATATAACTGTTTTATAAATTCTAACTTTCAGATTTTTTGACAGCAGACTGGATGATAAAAGCTTCTCAACCGAATAATAACAGGCATTTCCCATATTTATTCTGTGTTTAATTTCCTCCCGAGTATCATTTATATTTGTTACTGTTGCTCCCAGGTATTTGAATTTTTCCACCTCTTCAAAGGATACATTTCCAATTTTTATATTTCCATTTCGTACAATATTCTCGTCACGAGACATCATCATATACTTTGTCTTTTCGGGATTTACTTCCAAACCTATCTCTTCACTTGCTTCAAGTAGTTTTTAAAATATTGTATGTTAAAAATTCGTTAATATGTCGCATACTGCAACATTTCAAGCGTCATATTTCTGAGGATATTGATGTTAAAAAAAATACACTTAAAAATTTTGGAATACTGTCTTTCGTTAAATATTTACTAATTGATTTTACTATAATTATTACAAATATTTTTTTGTGATTTCAAATTGCCATAACTACACAAATAAATAATAATTGAGGAAATAAAACAAAACGTGTTTCCTTATTTGATGTCTGGAATACATGAAAAAAAAAAAATTCGACCATTTACGAGAAAGTGGTGTTTTGTTGCTGTGCGATTTGACGTGGAATGACTCATATTTTGAAAATGATGACCTTCCGTTTCAGTGCATTTGTATAGTAGTGGCAAAAAAAAAACCGGACCGACCCTTGTAGGTGATTTCAGAGCCTTGGTCACTCCAGAGCACGATATACTGGTAACTAAGACTTTAGCGGTTCGAATCCTGCCTGAGAAGGAAACTTTTTTTTGTTCCTTATTCAAATTTATTCCCAATACTTTTCGATTGCAGCGATATTTTACTACTTAATTAACTTATTATTCCCAGAACATGAATTTTACCAGCTATCGAAAAGTATTGGGAATAAATCTGAATAAGGAACAAAAAAAATTTTCTTCCCAGGCAGGATTCGAATCACGAAAGTCTTAGTTACCAGTCTATCGTGCTCTGGAGTGAACAAGGCTCTTAAATCAGCTACAAGAGTCGGTCCGGTTTTTTTGCCACTACTGTACACAACTGTTTGTTGATTGATTACCAATTATGATATATACATATTACGTAGGCACTTATTATTATTATTATTATTATTATTATTATTATTATTATTATTATTATTATTATTATTATTATAAATAAAATATAACGTTACGCATATTTATATTATGTAGGTCTACTCTTCAATGTGCGATCATCTTTTAAGGGAATAAGTTTTAATGTGGTGAAAAACTAATAAATTAAAAAAAAATGCTTTAAAGTAGGCCTACACTTTGATAAGCTATGTGCAAAATATGTTACATATAATTCAGTATGCGTTTAGACCTATACCCTTGTCAGTTGCTGTGACGCTATTTTTTAAACTCTCGTGCACAGGGTTTTTGATGCCACACTTTGGTTGCAATTTCTCGTAACTTCAATTTCGTGCTATATTCTCAAACAAAATTTTATGTAATTTCAAGGAAAAATTGTTCCGGGATCGATACCCGGCCCCGGAACAATTTTTCCTTGAAATTATTCAAACCTGCTTTATAGGGAGCTACTACCTGAAAGCTAGATTTGCGTAAAATTTTATGTATCTTCGAAACTTTAATGTTACATGCAAGATATTTGAAACACATATTCTTTAAGCTATTAGGAAACGTTTCTCTGGAATATAAATTTGTTATTTTGTTGCACTTCAAAAATACTCCATATGTCTATGAAAGTACCTCTAAAATGGATTGTTAAAATGTAATTGATTATCTTAAAATTTTGAAAGCCAGTATCAAAATTATGCCTCAGACAATTTTTAAAGAATGTGTTTTTAGAAACAAAATGTGAAAGAGATTTTGAATATATCTTCAAGAATGGCTGAGAAACATCGATTTTATTGAATTAGCCTATATCTTGGTACTTTTTTTTTAAATTTAAGTCCCTTTTTTTTTTCAAAAACTAATTTGGAATTTAAGTTGCTACTGCAATTACATTTCTACATAAAAAAATTAAAATGTTCATCAGTTAGAAAAACAATGTAAAATTCAGTGTGCCTGATGAAAAATCTTACCTAAAGAATCCAAAGATGGAAAAATAAGTACCTATATGGTGCTTCTTAAAAAATTCCGACTTCTTGGCACATTCTATACTCCAGAGCCATTGAGCGGCCGGAAGGATTAAATATATGGAAAAATCCATTACCCTAACGGAAATCGAACTCGCGACCTTTTGGCTTGCATGCTGTTTACTCACCTTATACGGTATTTAATTTCTTATTCCGTAAAGTGGGGTGACTTTGAATGCAGAGGTGACTTTGAACAGTAATTTAGCTCCTTTCTAAATTAAATGCTGTAGCCAATTGCGAAAAAACTGTTTAAGTTGTCAATAAATTAGTTCAGTTTTTTCGCAATAGGGTACAGCATTTAATTTAGAAGGGCGCTAAATTACTGTTCAAAGTCACCTCGGCGTTCAAAGTCACCCCGCTTCACGGTTTATATTTCATGTACGTATATCTACTTCAAACGACATTTGGCCTGTTTTTCCAAGTATTATTAGAAAATTTAACGACTGTTAAACTCTAAACAGTTCGTTAATTAATAAAATTGTATGTTTTCAACACCAGTTTGGTTTAACAGATTGTTAACAGTTTGTTAATTTTAAATGTAGAATTTCGGGCAGTTAACTCGTTTAACAGTTAAATATGGCCCATGTCTCCACAGCTGTCCGAAAAAAAGTTGCGAAATTAATATTTTGTGTCTCTCTGTAGGGAATGTTTAGCATATGACTGGTAATATAACATTTAAAAAATACTTTGGACTGTATAAATACATCAGTGTTATTTTATTTCTCCCGTATTTCGTATCCATAATAGCAATGAGGAAATATAACCTTATTTTGTAATTATTATTCAGCACGTCACCTACAACTTTCATTTGTCAACTGTTTGTTTATGGAGCGTGGCCTACTATAACAGGTTGTCATTTTATGCAAGTTTCATGACTTACGCTATAATATAGAATTTAAGGATTAATTTTAGCCAATCAAAAATTGTCTTACGTGTGTATAATCATTACCAACTGCTGTTGAGTAGTTAAAATAGTGCTAACCAAAAAGTTTGTAGTATATATGCTGACATTGCCATTATTCAATATTTCACATAATTATCCCGAGTGTATATGGGTGATTTAATTTATTTTTTAGAATATCGCCAAAGATGAACCATTATAATACTTTAATAAATATAGCGCTCCTCTGCCATTCATGTTTATTTCATCACGACTCATCATTTGTAAAAGATGTTTAAAACCGTGTCTATCACCAGGCTACATCAATGTATTGTGGTACTGTTTTCGAATTTTGCGCCGCAAACACTCCCTTTAATGGCGGACGCTAGCCGATTGAATTTGTGACATTTTTCTTGCCTGCCACTCACGGGTATGTGTCTCTTCTATACTGTTTTCGCTGTAAGAAAAATCATAACGTAAACATAAGCACGTTGCTGTCATACCCGTGATTGGCTCCCAATCGAAACAATCACACGACGCAGGAAAATATAGTTCGTATTTGGAAACCACAATCTTGTATTATTTGAAAAAAATAATAATAATTCTAGTTGTTAAATAAGATGAAACATTTAACTTCACTCATGTGTAAAACGCTATGTAAAAGAAAAGCTACTTTTATATTTTGTTATGTACTATGAACGCGGATGAATACCAACAGTAATACCGAGGTAGTCTGTTCTCGTAAGAAGCTGGCGTCACTTGAGATCGTAGTTGTTCACGTAAGCACCTGATACTGAAGTATGGCTTCTGCAACCTCAACTGTCCATTGTGAAGACATAAGACTTAAAAATAATTTAATTTCAGTAATTATAAAGTAAATGTTTTCTAAGCAAACGAATGCATAGTAGTGAGGTTAGGCCTACTTGACGAGTAACGGGAAATGTTTAACATGAAACAGAATGTACAATAGTAGGCGGGAAAATGTACTGAGAATCTATGGCGCCAAACAGTGGCCAGTGAAGCCTCACTTCAGTCACGTGCTATTGTTTACATTAGGATTTTTCTTACAGCGAAAAGATTATAGTAAGTATTACAAACTCTTTGGTGCTAACAGACGTTATAGTTAAGTGCTGGTTATCTTAAACAAAATTATGTTGAACAAATGGAAAATACATTAACAAAGCGTTAAAAATAAACAGTCTGTTAATTTAAGATTCGTTAAGCAAAATTAAACATTACTTGGATAAACTGGCCAATTGTATTTATTTATTTATTATACTGGCAGAGTTAGTTAAGACCATGAAGCACTCAGCCAGTCCTTCCTTCACTTCCACTCAACCAGTGTCTAATTTCTAAAACGCTAGTTATTTTACACGACGGTATCATTGAAGGGTTAATAAAACTGATTGCCCGAATTTCGTTGGAACGCTTTCGATCTTGTGACAAATGCAATAGCCGGCATGGGGGGCTCGGCGCTGTGCAACGTGGGGGACAAGGCCGCGTGCTGCTGCTTCTCGAAGGCTCTCAGTGAGCAGGACCGCAGCCGAGGCAGGAGGTGGCGACAGCTACCGTACTACGCTCGTGACGCGTCGCTGCAGCACACGCCCCTCAAACGAACAAATATGCGCAGCAAAATAATTCGCGTATTCTCTTACTAAACAACAGGGACTGCATTAAAATTCTTATTTTTAAACTCTATATTATTTATAAAAGCTGTGTCAACAAATTGCATTACTGAGGCTATACGGAATTGCATCCTAACCAGCCTTATTACTTTCTGGTTAACAAACTTAGTTTCTCCTAAGTTGAAATTTAGCACTTAAAAATATAAAATACGCGTGAATTAACATGTATTTCTGTAACCTGTATTAACCTGTAATTATTTCATACAGAGATTATAGAAATATTAATCTTTATACTAGTTAGCTTTTTATAAAGAATCTGTTTCATAAACAGGGTTGCCAACTAGCCGGTATTTCATCGGTCAGGCGAGAAATTTTGGCTGGTCTCAACATAAAGCCGATAACCGGTATCAACCATTAGGCTGGTAATTTTATCAAATGACTTTGAGAACATGTAATAAGCGTTTTTATCAAATAATCTACAAGGGATTTTTCTCTATTTCGTGGGACATTTTTGGAAGGTATTGTAAACACTTTCAGGATAGGGTACCTCAGAGAAATCTCCACACATAAGAATGGCAGTTCAACACGTGTTAGCTATTCCTGTAAACCACTGATGTCAAAGCAAGTGCATTTTTCTGACCTTGACGTCGTACGCGGGCATCAAGCGCTGGTATGGAAGGAGGAAGGATTGTGTATATGAATAAGTAGCCTGTTAGATTAAGAAAGCAGTGGTGTACAAACTTCAGACGGAACGTGAAATTGTTATGTTGTCATTTTTATATGACTTCTTTCTGTTTGATGTTATCTAAGATATTGTTTGTAAAACAAAAGTACCAACACCAATTTTTTAATATTGGAGTTATGTTTTAAACGTTAGAGTTACGAAAGAATATTCACATAAATTCCATAGTGGTACAACTAAATATTGTACTAAGTGAATGAAACACATCATTCATAAAGAAAGTGATATGCCAAAGAAAGAGATTGAGTATGACATGATAAGTTGGAATTGATATTGATGGTATCTTATAAAAGTAATCAATAAACTAATCAAAACAATATTATAGTACAAAACAAAGTTACCAGATATATGTTTTAACTGTAACTAATATTACATAACAAAACTTTTATCGCATTATTCGTTTAAGGTGATATTGGTTCGCAACTTCCTATCATCAGAATATTAAATTATTTTCCCGAAATCTGTTGAAGCTATAGAGCTGACATTTTTCTAACACATGGGCACATATCTCTTGTCTATGATGTAACAGTAGTTTATTAATTCAATTCCATGCGAATATTTTCAAAATTTGTAATACACTATCTTCAGTAGTACGTATTTACAATAACTTACATTAAATTCACGAAAACATTGTTTCAATACCTGTAAGGCTACTAAATAAACATATCTTAAAATTTCAGTTTTCTGTCAAAAAGTTGAGAAAATATTTATTTTGAATAAAAAAGCACGCTTGTGAAAAATGAGCATTAAAAATGAAACTTACATTCTTATAATGCACTTATACTTCTCAGAAAAATCTAAAATTTAACATGAATACAGTTTTAATAAGTTCTCTTCCCTTTATCTATTGAATCAGGACCAAGCGGCATATATTAGGCCTACCTCTTTCGTCTGTCTCTTTCCTTTCCGCTGTAAAGCACTCAGGCTCTCCTGGGCTCTAAAGCGCGCGCTTGCCCGTATGGGCATCAGTTGACATGACTGCTGTAAGCAGTGCTGTTGTGGAGCGTGTATTCAGTATCACAAATTTAATAACATAATTATGGAATGATGAGAGGAATCGTGTAAGTGTCGAAGTAATAAAAGTTGAACTTTGTATCGGGGAAAATCTTAAATTTAGTTGTCAAGAATTTTATCGCTTTATAGTAGAATAAAAATGAGTTCTTAAAGCTGTTGCATCAAGCTCCAAACACAAATTTAAAGAGCGAATTTGGAACACTGAAGCAAGATTTTTTATTTTTTTTTTATTGCTCATATCAGAAATTACCACTATGTAGGCCTATACAGTTTTTTTAGTTGGTTATTTAACGACGCTGTATAAACTACGAGGTTATTTAGCGTCGATGAGATTGGTGATAGCGAGATGGTATTTGACGAGGTGAGGCCGAGGATTCGCCATAGATTACCTGGCATTCACCTTACGGTTGGGTAAAACCTCGGAAAAAACGCAACCAGGTAATCAGCCCAAGCGGGGATCGAACCCGCGCCCGAGCGCAACCTATACAGTTCATTTAAAAAAAACTGTTTCCTTAGCAGTTAGTGTATAGCCTATTACGCATATGTAAAATGGCCGGTAATTTTATTTGCCAGAGTTGACAACCTTATTCACAAAAACGTTAAAAAAACTTACAAACTTCTACCGATTCCCATAATTATTTCAAAATATGCTAAATCCATGTTACTACGCATAGGCTATACCAATCGAAAGTTTCATGGTCGGAAGCAAAAAATATTTCAGTATTTCAGAGATTTGGCCTATGGTTCCAGACTAATGGTGCACTCTGTAGAATCCAGTTGTGACAATTATTAATTACGGTACTGGTCTAAATATTAAACAGCACAATTTTTTTTTCCTGTGCCAAATTCATAATATAAAATCTATTTACAGATAATTTTTTAGTTTTAGGCAGGGGCGGCCCGTCCTTATATGCTACAGTGTTACAGCACAATGATAATTTTTGCTCAAATAATGTATTAATTGCAGTACTGTCCGTTACTCAGGAGAAGACGAGCGGAAAGAATGTGACCTTCTTGACTATCGCTGCTGATTATTATAAACATCGCTCAGATAAGCATCCCAGTAGCCAGGTTATTACTCGTGCAGGAAGCATAAGTAACAATGCATATGGAAATTAAAGCTAAGTTGAACAGAAGGAGACCTAATGTTTCCGCTTACTGCGGTACAAATATTGCACGTGTTTTCTTACGTTATCTGTTCACATCCCTTCCTCCTCAGTCCGCTCTCTTCTTCTCCTGAGTCACCGACAGTACCATAGTATTTGATCTGCCATTTGACAATTTCCCGTGGTTATGTTCATGACGCGTTATAGAGTGTTTAGTCTTCGCTCTTCGCCCTTTGATGCCTCAAGGGGTTCGTTGTGCTACTCAAAATTCCACATGAGAATGTAGAGAGTTATGCGCATGTGCGAAGCTGAAATCACTGCTCTGATTGGCTATTTTTACGCGGGAAAGTGCTGTAGTCTGCTTCAGCACGACACAGCTTGGAGATTGCAAAAGTAAAGCGTAACGAAAGAATGCTTGTTTGTGGAGGAACTATTTTCAATGTATTTCGTAATTCAAGTGTCCGACTGCTGCTGCCATCTACCTGTTGAAGTTGCTGTCAACAGCTATACTCTACGAACCATAGACAGATAATAGACACAACATGGAGTTCTATACGAAAGACCCGACTTCTGAAATGTAGATTCCTGTTCAGTTGTCACAATACATAGTCCCCAACAATTTACAGGATCCATTCTGTGGTAACGAAGTTATTAAATATTTTGGTTACAACACCAATGACCACTGCTGAGCCAGAAAGATGTTTTTCTTGCTTGAAACGCGTAAAAATGTTTTTAAGGAACACTACGTCCCAGGATCGTCTCACTGCTCTTTCAATACTGTCAATAAAAAAGAGTATGATGTCCAAGATGGAGGAATGTGACACTAGAATAAATGACAAGTTCTGCAGTAAGAAGGAACGTCGTATGGACTTCATATTTCGTCACTAGGCGAGTCTCAAATTAAGATAAATACATATAAGTGTAGGCCTATACAGTAGGCCGATATAGAGATTGTAGCACACTCATTATTTCGACCACCAGCCGCTACTAGTTTTAGGATATTTTAAAAGATCTTAAATCTTTTTTAAATTGATTTATTCTACGACACTTTATCCCCAGCCGTGGGACTGAAGCCGGATGGTCTATGGCGAGTCCTTGGCATCAACCCCTTTGATTTGATTACCCCCTTTGATTTGATTACCTGGTTGGGTTTTTCCGAGGTTTCCCCCACCGAAAAGGCAAATGCCGGGTAATATTTTGGCGAATCCTCGGACCTCATCTCATCTCACTACATCTCGCCAAAATGTAAAAAAAAAAAAAATGTAAAAAAATTGTACAAAATTGTAGAAAATTACTAAATTGTAAAACTATAAAAATTTGTAAAAATTGTAATTGTAATATTGTAAAATGTTGACATGTTCCACATCTTAAAGCTTCATTGCTCATGTAAGATCTATGGAATAAAATAAATAAATAAATAAAATACGTTGGTTATCTAGCGTCTGAATGGAATGTAGGTGATAATGTCAGCGAAATGAGTCCAGGGTCCAACGTCGAAAATTACTCAGAATTTGCTCTTAATGGGTTCAGAGAAATCCCTGAAAAAGAAATATCAGCCAGGTAACTTGTCCCTATTAGAATTTGAACCGGGGCCCGCTCGTTTCACTGTCCGACATACTAACCGTTACTCCACAGCGATGGAATTTTTAGGTTATAAATGCCGTACTTTTAAGTCTTTCTTTTTTTTTATAATTTTAGGTCATCAATACTCTGGCCCTAGCAATTACTTTAAGCGCTTCGTGATATTTATAATGGGAAAGTTAATTTAATTTAATGGCACCTAATTTTACATTATTTATTTATAAACATTTCCCTCCGGCGCTTTCTCCACCACAAAATGTCACAGAGAACCCATAAGTTGAGTGGGTCTACCGAAGACGTGTTGCGAATAGCAGTCATTATGGAACTTGTTACCCATTGCTCAATTGATCCTCCGACCCGCTACCCACGGACTGTTATCGACATATCGTGACGTCATAATAAAACTGTTCTGTAGTTATGACGTGCAAAGAATTTAACGCACGCTACTTTGAGTTTGTTTTGTTTGGAATGCTTCCATTACCATAGTAGGGTCATCCTGTTGATAGAAATGTATTGTTTTCCTTCCTTCTAAACTCTACAGGATATACAGAGTTATTGTATTCTACTGTACTGTATTGTATCGTATTGTATTTATTTACATTCCATGGTATTCGTACATCGCTTCACTGCTAGAATATGGAACAAATCAAAAAAGAATAAAAAAGAAAATCTTAATAGTAGTCTAGGCTACTTTAGGGCCATATTCATAGACATTCTTAGCGCGGGCTTCCGGTGGATGACCAGTGAACTAACGTTTTTCGTATTCATAAACCAGTGTTAACGATATGATATGATATGAAACCTGTACAAGTAATCACTCGATAGCCGGGGCTAGTTTAGCACGCTCGTAGCGCGGACTAGCGAAATGTCTATGCATTCTTAATTATAGTCACACGGTCTTACTAACAAACCGTGTATAGTTTTTATACGAGACTTATGCAGCGTTGAGACAGAAAACATTATTAATAAACCATGCATAAGCGATGGATGTATAAACAATCTGTAACTATACAATGGGAATTGCTTTTCAGTAGTTATATATACGAAACCCCTTGTTTAAGCGTTGTATACAGATAAAAAAAATGGCCGCTCTAACAGCTGTTCATATCGACTGTCATTTTATGATGATGAATGCCTTGTAACCACAGAAGAACACACCAAAGAGCACAGAATAAGTAGAATATTATTGCTGTAGCTTGTACTCTTTGACCAAAATATAGTGTGGTAATCGATCAGAGCCAGTTGTACTATCGATTCTTAACACGGCACACTAGAGCGCTCTACCGGATGCAATAGAGAATCTCAGATATTCTATTACCTTTCGTAATGAAGTAATGACGAAACTATGACGTAGCTGTGTAACAGTTATACTGGGTGTTCATTTCAAAGTGTGTCATTACGTCACTGTTGCTGGGTCACCGATTTGAAGCGAATTTCAGCTTATATGTTAGAGAAGTTGCCTATTATTTAAGGCGTTCTTCAATCTGAACTTGAGAACGTGTACGGTATAACTTGAACGTCGTAGCAACAGATGGCGGTCTGTACGGTCTGTGTGCTACCATAACCTCTTTCGAACTGTGTTTTGCGCCGGCAAGTCGTACGCAGGGTATTTGTTATCATCGGTTGCGTACGGTAACATTCCACAACACAAATCAAATGCTCCGTGTCCATGTTGACCGTCGAAGTTAATGTCAACAAATACGTAAGTAATCGTCTCCCCATATCCCGACAGTACGTATTCCCAAACAGTTCACATTCCTGCCACTACCGGCGTTACCGTACGTATCGGTACGTACTCTTTAGAATGAACGCCGTACTTGCTAGGCAACTTCTCTGCCTCTTAGGTTATACACCTCTGCGGAAGTGTAGGAAGATTGAATTCTCTAGGCTCACCGGCTAGCCACATGACGGCATACAGCGAGCCATGACACATTTTGAACTGAACACCCAGTACTGTTATACACGACGTATGTAGTGATTATTAGTAAGGAATTTACACACGACTTATAAACGAGCTACTCATTGTATAAGAGAGTTAAACGTCTGTATATAGAGTTTTTATTAGTAAGACCGTCTAGTTGAAATATATATAGACGAGTTGTACAATATAGTCTACTACTACAACACAAAGTTTTAATATAAATATTTAATACAAGACAAATATTCATGAAGCGTTGTCCAATGTCATAAATTTACCTACAAAATAGAAGGCGTGAGAAATTAGGTACTTCTTTAATTTGGCCCTAAATAATCTTATGTTTTGAGTTTAATTTTTTATATCCATAGGGAGGCTATTAAAAATTGTTATTGCCATATAACGCACTCCTTTTTGATAGCACGATAGCCGATGAGTATGAAAGTCATTTTTTGTCGCGTATTTGTGCTATGAACTATTAAATTCGTTACAAAATTTTCACGATTACATACGAGGAATTTTATTAATGAAAAAAAAAAAATAGACTGACAAGCCATGGGAATTATATGTAAATTTTTTAAATGATCCTGCACGGTTACCTACATTTGGCACCTACTATTATTCTAATAATTACTTTTTTTTTTTGTAGTAGGAATATATTGTTACTATCTGTAGAATTTCCCCAGAATATTATTCCGAAACTCATTACCGAGTGGAAGTATGCAAAGTATATTGTTTTTAAGGTATTGATATTTACTATCTCTTGCATAGACCAAAAAGCAAAACATGCTGAATTTAGTTTGGGGGTAATTTCTTTAATATGAATTTTCCAGTTTAACACATCGATTTGTACATACTCTGATTGAGGTTTTGGCTGATATTTACATCCATTATCAGGCAGTACATCTCATTTGACGAAATGTATCGGAGAAAGAACAATTGTTTGTAGTCTTACTAGTGTAATATGTATCTAATCGGCGATAAATGCAATAGACGGGGAAAGAAACTGGCCACCCTATCCCATTATCTCCTGGCCTAGTTCCCTCATATGTGGTGCCTTATTGGTATCACTTGTGAAGTTTAGACCTGTCTACGGACAGTTGACTAAACAACAATCGATTTGAAAGCTACAGTCCCGTCGCTCTAATTTCCGGCAGCCAATCACGTTGCAGGTCGGCTACATTTAAACGTGTGCGTCTTGCGATTCGCTGCTGAAGATGTTAAGCACTTCCTAAGGCTGGATAAATACTTAATATAATCGCCCGCCATTTTGGCTCTTTCGTTGGCGTTCGCAGAAAGCACACGAGGACGTCATTTGCCGCTTAATTATTTGCTGAATTACAGTGCGTTTGATTTATTATCATAGGAGCTACGACATGATAATGTTTAACGGTGTGGCAAATAGATCCCTCGTCTGGTAGCTCGGCAACGAAAGAACAAAAATGGCGAACTATACTACCTACCTAGACTTTATAGAGCCTTGACTTCCTAAGACGTAAGCAAAGAGGAGGATTCACGCCGGGAATAACAGCGTCGCGACTATAAGAAATTTAGTTGTTGTTCTTTCTATTAGGGACCTATTAGCTGTTGCGCATGAGATTTGTAAGGTTGAATTTGGACAGGATTTAAATTGGATTATGTTCGTTTTATTACAATTTAAGATGGTGGCATGGCGATTTTGAGCAAAGGTGGAATGAAAATTCAATGGAAAACAAGAAATCCTGTTGTATTAAAACAGATCTCCCAGAATTTCCGGAGAATTGAAACCCTCTCCTTTTCATGAGGAATAGTTAGTGAGATGACTGAATTAATTAATTAATGTCTGTCGTTGTGCCTATGTGGATAGCGTGCGCGCTTCCCAATGAAGCGGTCGAGGTTCGATTCCCGGCGTGGGAAATGGCGATTATGTGAACTAATTGGATGGTATGAGATTTGCATGCTCTCACATGGACGCTATAAGAATGAATATATTTTTGCTCGATGCAGAGACCTGAGTTTTACACGTTTTGTTAATAAGGTGTGAAGTGAGTTCACAAATTTTGTAACATCGGTTACGGAATCTTTTCTTTATTTTGTGCGATAATAAAAAAAATTATTCAACATCTTTTTTTCCCGTAAAATTTATTTATTTATTTATTATTTTGCTAATAATTGTAACATAAAATATAATATATACAGAAAAACTTTAGCTCGCCCCTGAAAGACTAGAACTCGTGCTCAGGGGCGAATTCCTGAATTGAAATTAATAATTATACAATACAATTTGTCTTATGTCTACTGTGCAATTATAGTATATAAATTTAAATTTACAATTTTTCAATTTTTATAAAATTCATACATAACTTTTTAAATTTAATACTAGAACTATTAGAATTGACAAGATTAGGATATTTAAATATAAATTTGTTATATATTCTTGGGCCTAAATTACTACTATGATTAAATACTGTAACAGAGTTGCATTTTGGTTCAAACAATCTTAAAGAATTCATACCTTTTGTTTCATAACTATGAGAAAACAATTCAAAATTATTTCGATTTTTATGTATGAATTTTATTAATACAATATAATAAATTTGCCTTACGTTAAGTACATTAAAGTCTAGAAACAAATTTTGAGATGGAAAATCAATAGGTTTATGAAGACATATTTTAATTATTTTCTTCTGTAATAAATAAAGTGGATTGAAATTGGATTTAAATGAGCTACCCCATCCTATAATTCCATACATAATTACCGATTGAAATAAAGTTAAATATATTGTACGTAATAAACTTATTGAGAAGTAATTCCTCAATAAAACAAAATAATATACTATTTTACGTAATTTATTACAAAGGTAATTAATGTGTTGGTTCCATTTTAAATGATTACCGAAAATTATGCCTAAATACTTAACTTCAGAGGACTCTTTAATAATCGGACATTTACACTGTATAAGACAACAATCAGAATTGTGTAATTTAATACTTAATATAGATAATATAGATAAATGACTCTTGTCTTCTAAATTGATTCTAATAATAAAAGTTGACAAAAGCCATTTCATGTTCAATATATAGAGTTTGAAAATAGTAAAAATGTAACATCCGAGACAATTGGAATAGCTAAAATGCAATCTCAGATTCCGAGTTTCATTAGTTAGCCCGAAACTAAGTCGGTGTCCTTGTTCAGCGTTACACTCCGCTTCTTGAAACGAATCTCTACCAGACCGTTACTATTACGGCCTTCTCTTCCACCTGGCAACTAAAAACGGCGTGACCTTGAAGACGCTTCCTGTTTGATGTGAACTATGGTTACACTATCCCACCCTACTTTTCTACCAATTAAATATTATTTGAGCTAGACACGTTGCTGTCCCCGATGGCCTAATCGTTACTGTGCTTTTCCTTTGTACAGACCCAGAAACAAAATTTGGGCCGCCTGAATTTTTCAAGTTCCAGTTATAACATAGTGCGTAGCTCATTGCTTACGGATCATGCGCAGTATGTTACAACCGGAACTTGATGAGCATGCGCAGTATGTTACAACCGGAACTTGATGAGCATGCGCAGTATGTTACAACCGGAACTTGATTAGCATGCGCAGTATGTTACAACCGGAACTTGATGAGCATGCGCAGTATGTTACAACCGGAACTTGATGAGCATGCGCAGTATGTTACAACCGGAACTTGATGAGCATGCGCAGTATGTTACAACCGGAACTTGATGAGCATGCGCAGTATGTTATAATCGGAACTTGATGAGCATGCGCAGTATGTTACAACCGGAACTTGATGAGCATGCGCAGTATGTTACAACCGGAACTTGATGAGCATGCGCAGTATGTTATAATCGGAACTTGATGAGCATGCGCAGTATGTTACAACCGGAACTTGATGAGCATGCGCAGTATGTTACAACCGGAACTTGATGAGCATGCGCAGTATGTTACAACCGGAACTTGATGAGCATGCGCAGTATGTTACAACCGGAACTTGATGAGCATGCGCAGTATGTTACAACCGGAACTTGATGAGCATGCGCAGTATGTTACAACCGGGACTTGATGAGCATGCGCAGTATGTTACAACCGGAACTTGATGAGCATACGCAGTATGTTACAACCGGAACTTGATGAGCATGCGCAGTATGTTACAACCGGAACTTGATGAGCATGCGCAGTATGTTATAATCGGAACTTGGAAAATTCAGGTGGCTCAAATTTTGTTTCTGTATCTGTGCCCGTAGTTCGCAGGTAAAACGCTTCCGATGCTGTTGTATTATTAAAGATACGATTAAACTCCTAGCAGAAGATATCCTGACTCTCAAGAATTCTGCGTCGTATCAGGGATACACAGGCACGTAGAATACGTCACCCGTTTCGGGAATGAAACTACAGATGTGTTAGTTTTAATGTTTTATTTTTGTTTTCTGTTTACAAATGGATAGCATGGTTCCATAATAAGAGAAATAACTAATGAAGGGCATGTAATATATTTTCTCTTCATACGAGGCGACATTTCGAAATTAGTCCCAGCTCACAACAAATTTTCACTGTGGTTCTCTCAAAGTGTATCATATGTGTTTATTATCAGTAGGGACCGGATTTTTATGTAATTACATATTATATTCCTTTCAACCTAACCATATATAAATAACAAATCTTTGCGAATCTTGTAATTACCATTAACATATTAAAATTTGATATTACATATTTTTACATATTTACATCACATTACATATTATGGCTTGGTATTACATAAATCTACATATTTAGGGGTTTATTCATTTTTACTTCTCTAAAATGGGGGAAAAAAACTTCTGCTGGGGAAGTTCACAATTTGAAATACACAGATTTAAAAAGCCTTTTTACCTACCCAAGGAAGGATATATTTCGCGGCGAAATATAAACGTCCTTAGTTCCAGGAGGTAATAGAGGCACTCACCCCATATCGCCCGAGGACGACGTGATTTATCTCGAACTATAATTGTTCTGAATACGTTATAACAAGCCGTTCCCATGCAATTTGCAACTTTACCCATCGTCTTCCTAATCCTTCCAGGGAAAACCCGTTTCAAGTCTGGCATGAGCCGCAATAAAGTAGCCGACTTTTGAAAAGAAACTGGAGTAAAGGAACAAACTGGAAAGATGTTTAAAGATCAAAATAAATAGCTTTACAGGTTATTGCTTGACCTCTTTACTTCAATTAATTCTTATTAATAATTCTGTAGGAAAAAAATCTTTACGTAGATTCTTTACTTTAAATTTAGTAGACCTATACGGAAATGGGATTTTCCGAGCAATTAGAAAGTATGGCTCTCCGCTGGAATGATCCTACCCTTCTGAATGAGACAGGAATGTCACTTTTCAAACAACAGTTTGTAAATGCCTATAGTTTGAGGTTTCAGTAGATACTTTGTTTCTTACAGGGGGCAGCTAAAATGTATGTGTCCCAAATCATCTCTCTCCTAATCCAGTAAAGCGAAACAATGCTTGCAGTTCTGTTGTGTCATTCATTTCACTCAGTTCTCTAGTTTTAGTACTTACAGTATAAAGTGCAAGCGAGTTTATCTACTGCTTTTAACTTACAAAAATAAAATCATGGATTGCGACGGACGAAGCTTTCACTACAGATGGAAAAATAGTAATGTGTCAAGTGTGCGATAAAAATTCGGGTGCTCTATGAAATCACAACTGGAGAGTCTTACCTAACCTATACCTGCCAGATATTGATATTAAATATTTTCATGATTTTACATATTTTGGTACATATTCAGCTTATTTTTCTTACATAAATATGTACATATTTCACACCTTGATATTACATAAAAATCCGGTCCCTATTCATGACCTAACTACTCGTAACATTTGCATTCGGCTGTGGCCATAGAATTTAAAAAGTTTACTGTAACGAGACTGTCACAGGTGCCCAAACTCTATCCGGAAGAAGACCTATTTTACTGTATGTTGGAAGTTACCGGTGAACTTATTTTCGTCCCACAGGTTTGAGCGCGACTATAGATACATTTTGAAAACGGGACGCGAGATAGGAGTGGAGAAATGACTCTATGAAAGAAGAGAAAGACAGTGATTTTCACCATCTGTTTGATTAAGCCAGGACAACATTTCGAGGGAAAATGTTACATTGTTGCATTATTATAGTCGCGACACTGTTATTCCCGGCGTGACTCCTCATCTTTGCTTACATCTTAGGAAGTGAAGGCTCTATAAAGTCTAGGTAGGTAGTATCGTTCGCCATTTTTGTTCTTTCGTTGCCGAGCTACCATACGAGGAATCTATTTGCCACACCGTTAAACATTATCATATCGTAGCTCCTATGATAATAAATCAAATGCACTGTAATTCAGCAAATAATTGAGCGGCAAATAACGTCTTCGTGTGCTTTCTGCGAACGCTAACGAAAAAGCCAAAATGGCGGGCGATTATATTAAGTATTTATCGAGCCTTAAGAAATGAATAACGTCTTCCTCAGCGAATCACAAAACGCACACGTTTAAATGCAGCCGACCTGCAACGCGATTGGCTGCAGGAAATTAGAGCGACGGGACTATAGTTTGGCGAATATTGCAAACGAAACGAACACACGTATTATGAACACTGTAATCTCTGCAGGATTAACGGCTGTGAGAAAAAAAATTGTGAGCTCAAACCTAGCAGTCCGCTTGTCTCACTCCGTTTGCCTCTGAATCCATCAAATATTACTTCTCAGCTTCCCGTAGAAATCTAAATTACGTTGTCTGAAGGAGTACGTTATATGGCAGTAAAAATGTTTAATAACCTCCCTATCGATATAAAACAATGAAACTCAAAACATAAAATTATTTAGGGCCAAATTAAAGAAGTATCTAATTTCTCACGCCTTCTATTCTGTAGGTGAATTCATGACATTCAATAACGCTTAATGAAATTGATACTAAAACTTTGTGTTGTACTAGTAGACTATATTGCAAAATCTCATCTGTATACAGGGTGTTTACAAATACGGGGCATAATTTCAGGTATGTATTTCCCACATGTAGACAATCAAAATAGTTCATTACAACATGTGTCCGGAAATGCTTTATTTCTGAGTTATGGCCTTCACAACATTGAAATTCACCGGAATGTTTTTCTTTCCGCAGGTCGTTGCCGTCAAAGGAGACATTAAGAGGGCACTCTGACAGTTCATTCCGAGGCGAAGGTTACATTCAGTGTTGTGTAGGCGTTAGACTGTGCGACATGTATTCAAATCAAGAGCTGGCAGAGATACACTTTCATGTACGGTAAGGCAGACGGCAATGCTGCGCTGGCTCGTCGTTTGTACCAGGAGAGGTACCCACAGCGACAATGTCCAGATCGGAAGGCATTTGTACGTCTCCATTACCGTCTGTCTGTGCGAGTATGGAAAATTTAACTCGATGGATAGGTAGAGGTGGCCCAATTGCTTGGCCTCCACGCTCACCTGATCTGAACCCTCTCGATTTCTACTTGTGGGGCCATTTAAAATCATTGGTTTATTCGTCTCCGGTGCCTGATTTGGAATCCCTTCGGAATCGAATTGTGGCATGTTCTGAGGACATACGCAATACGCCTGGAGTTTGGGATCGTGTTCGCAGGTCAATGAGACATCGATGTGAGGTCTGTATTCAATCAGGAGGTGGACATTTTGAACATCTTCTGTAATGACAACGACCTGCGAAAAGAAAAACGTTCCGGTGAATTTCAATGTTGTGAAGGCCATATCTCGGAAATGAAGCATTTCCGGACACATGGTGTAATGAACTATTTTGATTGTCTACATATGGGAAATACATATACTACCTGAAATTATGCCCCGTATTTTTAAACACCCTGTATATTTCATCTAGACTGTGACTATAAATTAAGACTTTATAATAGTATTAAATTTTTTTGACTTGTTCCATATTCTAGCTGTAAGCAATGTATGAATACCATGGAATGTTAATAAATACAATACAATACAATACAATGTTTTTTTACATCAAGAAGTAGGCGATTATGAACATTCTTTCCCCATGTCTTTAGCTAATTAGTGACAGCATGGACATTTCAATCAATATGTTTTCCTTACGGCGGCACTGGCATGCTGCATTTATGACATATAAGAATTAGGTCAACCCCATCTCTTTGTAATTCAGCAATTGATTTTATGTCTTGAGTACATTTACGGTGATGGTCATCAGTGACCCCGTTTCTTGTATTATATCTCGAAGGATCAGAAGTACCTAATGCTCCAACCTACTACTGTATTAAGATGCGTACACGCTAAAGAGACAAACCAATCGATTAGTAGCCTATAGTTCTTAACATTTCCCGCTATCTGCAGACAGGGTTGCTAGACGTTCTGGATTTCCCAGGATTGTTCTGGATTTTATTGGTGTGCCCTGTGTACTGAATTGAGTTATATTTGTCCTCGAATATAAAAAATTGGAAAAGTACAATTTTTTGCTAATTTATATAAAATTATTTTGAAAATTCTTTATTCATTTTTTTCAAAACCTTGCCAACCTATGTTCAACGTCGTCGTCAATGCCACCTGGCGCCTCATTTCAGATCCTAGTGAAGTAAAAACGATAATACTATAGTATGTATTAGGTATTAGGCCTATAACTTTATTATATGTGAATATGGAGAAGAATGAAGCATGTGAAATGGCAGACAGAATAAGAAATTAAGTTGTGCTAGAAAGAGTAGGTGTCCTGTTGAAGAAAGAATAATGGTGGATAAACTGTCCAGAAAGAGAAAAAGAAATTGGCTAGGCCACTGGCTAAGAAGGAACTGCCTACTGAAGGATGCAGTGGAAGAAATGGTGAACAGAAGTAAAGTTCGGGGTACAAAAAAGTATCACATGATAAACATTACGATACATGTGGCGACTAAGAGGAAGGCAGAAAATAGAAAAGATTGGGGAATGCTGGGTTTGCAGTAAAACACCTGCCCTTTGATAGAATATTATACATCTTGATTACAGAACTTTTAACACTGTATCACTTCGGAATATGTATGGTAAGACTTTCCTTTGTTAAATTTCAACGTACCTCGTTAACATGTTTCGACCTATTTACGGGTCATCTACAGAACTGGTCGTTGTTGGTCTTGGCGCCACTTGTTCTGTTTCCTGTGAGGGTGTGTTCCTGTGGTATAGTGTAGAGTCCTCCACATATACAGAACACATCACAAATGCTAACCACACCCACAGAGACATCAACACAGACATGGAAATATTACATATCCAACCAAAAAGCCGGAAACTAAACACACTAGAACAATATGAAATATACAGACACACAAAAACACATCCCAACGAAATTCTTAATACACAACTCAACTTCAAGACACACACACTCTTTGACTCTACACTATACCACAGGAACACACCCTCACAGGAAACAGAACAAGCGGCGCCAAGACCAACAACGACCAGTTCTGAAGATGACCCGTAGATAGGTCGAAACATGTTAACGAGGTACGTTGAAATTTAACAAAGGAAAGTCTTACCATACATATTGCGAAAAGAATATTACGAATGAATGAATGAATGAATGAATGAATGAATGAATGAATGAATGAATGAATATTTATTCTTTACTCTCTTTGGAAGTTGATTTATTATTGATAGGATTAAAAACTGTATCATGCACTTTTTCTGTATAGATCAGGATGTAATACGACATTATTTTTGCAGACTTTATCAATTTAATTCAAAGGAAATTGCATAACGTAGCAAAAATGTAACAAAACTGAAAGTTTAGGCAGGCCACATATATTTAGTTGAAATACATAATGCGAATAAAATCAGTTGTATTATAAATTGAATTAATTCATAATGTGTACTCACGTTTAGGTACGCAGTAGGCCCTATCATTACAAGTCCTGGCAACAGTGCTCAGAACGTGCTCACGCATTCCCTGAAAAAACTTCCTGTTCTTATTTTGGTGTAGGTAGGGTAAACTATCTTGATTTTCGAAACCTCCTTTCAAACTGCCCACACAGCTCTCCAGGAAAGATAAATAAACATAAAAATGTGAGTTAGTTTGAGGAAATCCCTATGAATCCTTACTTACTTACTTACTTACTTACAAATGGCTTTTAAAGAACCCGAAGGTTCATTGCCGCCCTCACATAACCCCGCCATCGATCCCTATCCTGTGCAAGATTAATCCAGTCTCTATCATCATATCCCACCTCCCTCAAATCCATTTTAATATTATCCTCCCATCTACGTCTCGGCCTCCCTAAAGGTCTTTTTCCCTCCGGTCTCCCAACTAACACTCTATATGCATTTCTGGATTCGCCCATACGTGCTACATGCCCTGCCCATCTCAAACGTCTGGATTTTAAGTTCCTAATTATGTCAGGTGAAGAATACAATGCGTGCAGTTCTGTGTTGTGTAACTTTCTCCATTCTCCTGTAACTTCATCCCGCTTAGCCCCAAATATTTTCCTAAGCACCTTATTCTCAAACACCCTTAACCTATGTTCCTCTCTCAGAGTGAGAGTCCAAGTTTCACAACCATAAAGAACAACCGGTAATATAACTGTTTTATAAATTCTAACTTTCAGATTTTTGGACAGCAGACTGGATGATAAGAGCTTCTCAACCGAATAATAACACGCATTTCACATATTTATTCTACGTTTAATTTCCTCCCGAGTGCCATTTATATTTGTTACTGTTGCTCCAAGATATTTGAATTTTTCCACCTCTTCGAAGGATAAATCTCCAATTTTTATATTTCCATTTCGTACAATATTCTGGTCACGAGACATAATCATATATTTTGTCTTTTCGGGATTTACTTCCAAACCGACTGCTTTACTTGCGTCAAGTAAAATTTCCGTGTTTTCCCTAATCGTTTGTGTATTTTCTCCTAACATATTCACGTCACCCTATGAATCCTACTGTTAAGAAAACAAGTAAAGAATTGTTTTTGAGCCACAGACAATTAGCAATTAATTGGTACACTGCATACAAGCACATGAGAATATCCCGTATTTATTATTGCTACCTATTTATCTATCTGCTTGTGATTAATGCCAACCTTGCATTAACTTTCTATATTTACGCATCTGTCTCACGTTCATGTTTTCAGTTATTGAAAAGTTATCTAAAGTTTATTCTTGATGCAATCATGAAACTAAATATTAAAGAATTTATAGGGGAACCTACAGTAGATTCCCAAAGTTAGTGGTGAATAGTGTTAGATCGGTATAATGTACGAGTATTTGCAGCTGTAGCCTATGTCTTGAATTGTATTAAATGTTGCGTTCAAATATAATACAGAGTGAAAGCGGTATAACTACATTAATTTTTGAACAGAATCTTTAGTTGTAAGTAACCAACAAGTAAAATGTCATTTTAGTATTTGAATAACTGTTTAGCCGAAAAAAAAAAAACTGTTCCTGAAGTTTGAACCCCATTTATAGTATGGGTGGTAAGATAACAACACGAAGAACAAGACGAAAAAAAAATTACTTTGTCATTTCTTCGAAAAACGCTTCATTTGTGTAATAATGTACAAAATTAACTGATTATTAGGGCTGAAGGAAAGTATTGATATCAGGGTAGTAACACAGTCTAGTATATAGGCCTACAGTCGCGAAGCTCAATACGTAGTAAATATGCAAACATTAGATAGTTGCTCACCACTAGGATCGCTAATATCGCCTCATTACAGGCAATGCAAAATAGTACCGTCACAGTATATTGTTTCTAGCACCCTCAAAACTCAAGCTTCGTGACTGTATATAGTATATTGTGGTAGTAACTAATTTCTATATACATTGTTTACAAAATGCGCCGCGTTGTCGGGTGTCTCTACTGTCTGTAAGGAGCAGATAGAGTGAACATTCGACTCTCCTCAATAGTAGACCTGCTTGAGTGACGTGAAGTTGTATCAGAATGCCGAAACAAATATCCAACAAAGAACAGATAATAGGGTAGGAGTACTGAATTCAGAACAGGGGGAAACTGTGTTTGACTTAACTGATAATGATCTTTTTTGTAAATTTAATATTTGTTACTTTGAAACATAAGTAATCCTGTAGACTAATTAATGTAAATTGTATTGTGAGTTCATTCATACAGAGCGGACCGTAACTATGGTCCGTCCCGGGAATCTGTGAAGTAGAAAGACGAAGCAAGACTTCTGCGCAAGTGTATGTGGGAGGGCTAGGGCCAATGACTGCTCTGGGGGGAGGCATTGCTCGAATGAAATGACCAATCGCTTGCAGGGAGGGGACAATTTCTATCTGAATTCTATTGTATCTTCTACCACGAGCATCTTACCCCTTAGCGGCTTCGAGCTGATGCTGCCCGCAATACACTCCGGCACAGATAGATTCCGCCCTCATATGCGCGAAGTTATTCTACAGAGACCCGGGACGGACCATAGTCGCGCGTGCGCACAAGAATTTTGTAAACACACGTACGATGCAGCGTAACCTATAACCAATAGGCTACTTTTTTCGGCCCTATTATTACTACTGCATTAGGCTTCGTACTTCCGCAGCTGTAAACAAAGCATTGCGCTGTTGCAATGTATCCACTTTCAGTCTCTCAATGTTTAATTTAATTTAATTTTATTTAAATTTAAATATATACAGAATAAAGAATATAATTACAAACAAACAAGAGAAATAGAAATGAAATAATACAAACAATATGAAACAGGAGATACAGTAGTATTAACAAAATTTGAGACCGAATGAGCAGCGCTCGTGTTCGGTCGCAGTTCAGATATAATATTAATAAGCCTATAAGAGAATATAAAATAAAATAAAATAAAATAGGAAATAGAATGGAAACTCGTTTTTTTCCAAAACCGTTATAGATAGAGAAACGGTTATCCGAAATTATCTACTAGTTTTATTGATATCTATTACTAGATAAAATTAATGCAGCTATACCCCTTTCACTCTGTATAAATTTAGACCTATAATACCGGTATAAGCTACCATGAACAATAATCAACTATACTCCAATCAGGAGAAAGTCTCAGGGGAATGAGACGCAGCGGGGTAATGTTGTGAATGAATGTTGATGTCATAAGATGTCATAAGGTCACACACGTGGGTACACGCATCTCCATTGGTTAACTCTCAAAGCAAAAATGATAATACTGATACATAAATACTTATACTACCCTAGTTACAAAATTAGATCACGGTTAATCTCCTGGTCTTTTAATCCCTCCATACAAGAAATAACATATGCAGGAGAGCGCATGTTTTTTAAACTGACGTTGTAACGGTAATATTATCTCTCTACTTCGCTTCAATAGATGACGCAATAGTAAGCACATTCCTTTCACGGTTAATCTCCTGGTTGGAGAACAGTATCTTACGGAATATGTATTATATGTCTTTCTCGTGTTAAATTTTACCGTACCTGGTTAACATGTTTCAGCCTGTTATGGGCCATCTTCAGAAATGGTTGGTGCCCGCTCTGACCTGTATTTGTGTAGGCCTATTATATGATTCGTCTTATCCAGTGCTGCCATCGAGGCCATACGGGGCCATACATCGTATGGGAACCTACAATTTTTTTAATTAATCGTATGGGGAAAAGAAAACTTCGTCTGTACGGACCCATACGGCATAGCCTATGGGTGCCTAAGTTTTGTACGCGCAGATTTGTACAGATCTTGGATCATCTCCTGCTGTTCCTAATGTATTTTGTTTAATAATAATAATAATAATAATAATAATAATAATAATAATAATAATAATCTTTATTAGCCATTAAACAATACAATTATAATGGGCTTGATGTTTATAAACAATAACTGTCCATCTCTGCAGCACTGGAATCTAGAATTATATGAAATAATGGTTGAAAAACAAGAAGTGCTGCAAATACACACTCCAAGATTCATCGAGACAAGTGTGCATTTACGATGGTGCTGCATGGTGTATTCTTTAAATCAAGCTTGCACAATTAAAATGGAAAGCAAAACAATTTCATTACTTCTTCTTTAATATTAAAAAAATCGTTAAAAATGACAGTCGGAGAGATAGAGAGAGGAGAGTAAAATATATTTCAAGGGAGAAAACATTACAATGACAGCACTGGTCTTATCTTCATTACCAGTTCTGAAGATGGCCCATAACAGGCTGAAACATGTTAACCAGGTACGGTAAAATTTAACACGAGAAAGACATATAATACATATTCCGTGTGTAATCAAAATGTATAATCTACCTTATTTAAGATAAACATTTGATCAACAACTTCACTGAGTTTGTCATTTTGAGTTACACTGAATATAGGTCTGTGGTAACTGAAATAATGTGATCAAGATAATATTCATATAAGAAAGCTTGACGCTTGACTACGAACGAGCTTCCGAATTTCCCGATACGCCACTGGTATAAACTCGGGCTTTCTCTTACATAACACAAGGCAATAGGCAAGATTGTGTTATTGTTAGTAGCATTTCTTTGCACGCATCCCTTTTAACTGGAAACAAGAGGCAGACTCACTTTACAGACCGCACGTGTATTGACATCTGTGGGAGAGCGAGAAAATGCGGTGATGTTCGTTCTTTCCTTCTCGTGTGCACAAGGAGCGCCATCGTCGTTCACTGTGAACGGCGTTTCTTCGATTAGGGACGGATGGTGCTGCAGGAGGTCTGCACATATTCTGTGTCGCTGTAATTGGAGCTCTGTTGCTTAGGTAGTGTAGCGGCGTTCAAATGTTTCAAATAACTGTTGTTGCGGGCTATGGGAGCTGAATGTTGTTACAAGCAAACTGATGTCGCATTTACGGCCCCGGAGAGGCATGCATGTGACGGCTTGGGATGCCAACTTTCTGTTGGCTGATTTCTGACACAATTCAAAATTCGCATTTAGACCAGCAAGAAAATACTAACATAAGATAGTCGTAGGAGTATACATACTAAATACATTGAACAACAAATTTTTACTTTTTGTCGTGATCCGAAATAAAAATAGGTGAATATTACTAATATGTGTGCCCTGAATTGCCCCATCACGTACCATTTTCCGGGGAAAATGAATTGAATTTTTTATGACAAAACTTATTTGCTTTTAATTTTTCGCTGCTACTGATAAAATTACAACACACTAGGGATTCTAAATGCCCCATAATACTTGAAAAATGTGTACCGGTGTGGCTTAGTGGATAAAGCATCAGCACGTTCCGGGTTCAAATCCCGGTGCCGGAGAGAATTTTTCTCCGTTCCATTACTCTTTCATCGTATGATGACGCAGAATATCTGCATGGAAATATCATATGTACTTCGGTACATTAAAATAATATATATGATATGCGTAAATCACTTCCGCTTGTTCCGTCGGATCCCGGCCAACTAGTCACTCATAACGAATGCACGTCAGCACATGTGTGGACTTCAGTCCTACGTTCATAGACATCTATGACGTAGTGCAGAGGGCGGCCACTAGAGGGAACCCAAGACTTGGAACTTAAACTGAGACGATTCTGTCCGGCACCGGGTTGGGTATCCGGTGTGGCTTAGTGGATAAAGCATCAGCACGTAGAGCTGAAAACCCGGGTTCAAATCCCGGTGCCGGAGAGAATTTTTCTCCGTTCCATTACTCTTTCATCGTATGATGACGCGGAATATCTGCATGGATTATCATATATACTTCGGTACATTAAAATAATAAAAATGTGTACAGATACAAAAATGATGTTACATAGTTAAAAACACAACAGCAATAAAAATATTTCATGCGTATAATGAGAAAAATCTCGGAATTTGAACTTACCATTTAAAGGAATTTTCTGGATGACTTCTGTTTATGACAAGATCCGGGATTATATTTTACAAGGAACCAACAATGGTCTGCAAGCATGCTGGATGATGATCTTTCTTTATATCGCCTTTCCTTTATTAGATATTTCTTGATGAAATCTTTCCCCATGCTCGTCACTTACCGCTCCAAGGTTAGGAGGAAAGAAATCCAAATGAGAATGTAAAATGTGTATTTTGAGAGACATATTACACCTCATTTTCTCATGCACTTCACATGGTTTACAGAACAAGTTCTATGTAGTTGTTTGCCCTAGAATTTCCAAGGAAATTTGAGCAAACATCTTTGAAAACGCGTCATGCCATTCTTTCTGTAACGGAAAGTTTTTCTGAAACAATGAGTCAGCCATAACTTTGTGAATTTGTGAACCGATGAAAATGCCCTTTTTTTTTAATTTGCCTTCACTCAAACTGGTAAACTTTTCTTTTAAATACTGAAAACCACACTCTTGTTTGTTCACTGCATAGACCTCACTTTGAACTGATATGACATTTACTCAATAGAAGGGACCAATATCTGTTTATTTATTAGAAGTACAAAAGAACATGCCAACAACCATAAGAGACCGGAAATAAATCATAAACTCATAAAATGCATTATCTTTTGATTTGGTTTAAAACCCCCCCAACCCGCGCTAGCTGTTTCCTGGGGGAGGCTTATCGAAAAGTGAAATCATAGCATACCTTAAAACTCTTATGTGATACGAAGGAAAGAGATGCGCACATCAAACCATAAGGGACACATTGTTTTAAGTCGGAGCAAAATTCTTGTTGTTCAGTGTTATTAATATTGTAATATTTAATAGTCAACAGTGAAAACCACAATAAAACACAACATAACACAACACGATGGAAGTTTGAAATATTGGATAGACAATATTAAATTTTTAATGACTAACCATTATTAGTCTTTTTTAAATCTATTATTTTTTTCTCACTTTTTCTGCAGAAATGAGAATACGATTGTCCTTAAGAAACTAGACAATTTCAGAACATGATACTCCAAAATTACTTAGGAATATGATGGATGATGAGTAGTTTCACATGTTAAATGTAAACAAAATTTATAAATACTTAATTGACTAGTTTCAGCTTACAAGCAAACATTCTCATGGGGACAAATAAAAAAAGTTATTTTTTTTTTCTTTCGCCATGTTAATAATGTCAAAATAAGTGCTTATACAAATTTTGGCCACTCGAGCTCAATTATGAGAGCCGTCCAGAAAGTTAGTCTCCCTAGGGCAGTTTACAGAAAGAAAACAATTTCACGGAAATATTTATTAGAATACATATAGCAATTGTTGAGCTATTTTTAACATATTCCACACCGGAATAATTGAGACATTTGTCGTACTGTGGGATCAACTTTTCTATCCCTGTGTCGTAGAGGTCCGTCGCCTGGGATCAGAACCAGTGTGTGACAGCCGTCTGCACCTCTGGTGATCCCATGGTATGACAAATGTCTCAATTCCGGTGGGGAATATGTTGAGAAATAGCTCAACAATTGCTGTCTCTGTTTCGATAAATCTCATCATGAAATTGTGCTTTCTTTCTGTAAATGGCCCCAGGGAAGCTTACTTTCTGGACGGCCCTCGAACTAATGGCCTATACCTCTATTTTACGCAATCCTAGCGTTAAAACACGCTTGATATGACGCTAAAAATCATGCACAATTGGCCTAATTCTGGCACTGGCTATAAGATTACCTAGCAACTAGTATTCCATGACAACATCACCGCGTTTACAATACAATTTTGTGCGAGATCGTGCGTATTTGCTTGGTTTCCGCACAAAACCAATCCGCGGAAAGTCTAAAATTCCACATTCAGTATTCCCAACCTAACACACATAACAATTTCCCTCTTCTTACCGCTTAAGTGACATATTCATTTTACTGCTTTAGGCTTTTAACATATTATTTTTAGAGACGTTCAATATAGTAATAATTATAAATTGGAAACTTACCACTGCAATTTCACCTAAATTGCACTGTTAATTATTGTTTTTAAATATTTGCAAAAATTAAATAAACTCTACAACTCCACTAAAGTTACTGTATTCGTGATGCAAGTAACATTAAGGAAACCGTGAAAAAATCAGCAACATTCCAGACTCATCATAGACTGGGGGAAAAAAAAGACAGACGTATATCACGGCCTGCTGGAGTATAGTAAACACAGAAAACATTTTAAAGCAACAATGTTGAAGATAGATATTTTTGTTTTGCAAATTTGCCGTCATTGAACAGAAACCAAGATGGAGATTTCATTGCAACTAATTAGAAATTCCTCTTTCAGGTATGTAATAAACGATCTTCGCACAAAATAATGTACGATACACGAGCGGTATGTTTTCTTTCAATTCTCGGAAATTAAAAAAGCTCAACTACGTTTCGCTTTTTCAAACTTTTCCTCGAACATGAAAACTTCAACATACCGCTCTTGTAACGCATATTACTGTTATATAAGGTATCTGTAAGAAAAGGCTCCAAAATAACAACAAAATAACATTGGCTTAGAAACAATTAATTAGCAACCATGCATTATATTTCGTCATATCCAGTACTCATGTCTCTTCTACGTCATAACATTACGTTTTGTAAATTTATAATAGTTTTTTTTGCATATTTTAACACTAGAATAGCATAAAATGTTGTATGTAACATGTGCATAATCTTCATTATAAACACTCGTGGAAATTACCAAGATTATACACTAGTTATATAAATTACTATTACAAGCAAATGTTAAATGTTTTATTGAAATTAATAATGGAAAATGTTGAAAATTCAAGGTGCATTTTGATTATGGAGTTATATAATATATTTTTTTATTTACTTCTTCTCTCTGCATTTTTTTGTATTTGTACTTCTGATTGTGTGTCATGGTCTGAACTCCACGAAATTAAATGCATTCAGGTTTTAGATGTAAATACATCTTCCTGTACATAATTTTTATACAGTATAAATTCCCTACCTCCAATCATTCCTGTCTTCCCAATCACCATCCTGTAATCCTCTCGCTCCCATCACGTCGATAACTCCCTCCAGCCATGTTTTCTTAGGTCTTCCTCTTCTCTCCCTTCCAGTTGGGACCAACTTTAAACTCCTCTTTGGTAACCTATGCTGCATTCATACTTTTCACACGTCCAGTCCATCGTAATTGTTTGATTTTCATAAACTGTAGGTATAATATAATGTTTATAAGTTAATCTTTTCTCTTATCATCATCATCATCATCAACAACAACAACAACAACAACAACATAAAGGCCTGGACCATAATGGTCCTTTCCGCTCAAATATTTGATGTTTATTACATCAAATTGCATAAAAGATGTAAAGAATCGGGAATACACGTATCAGTAAAGCTCGTGTTTCATCTACATACAAGAAATACAAAAGTTAACACATAGCAATATAAAAAAAAACACAACAGTAATTTATGTAACTGATATATATTATAACCTTGTCATTTTTTACGAGCGTTAATAATGAAGATTATACACGTGTTACATGCTAACCGAGCATTAAAATATGTAAAAAAAAAACTATAATAAATTTACAAAAATGTAACGCTTTTTAGTTCTTTTAAGAATTCTGGTTATTGTATTGTGTGTGTTTAGTGAAAGATTTTAGAGGGCGTAAATAGCCATAGTAGCTGACGCGCCCTTTTTAAACCCCACTAACTAACTGTAATGTCATGACGTAGTAGAGACATGAGCACTGGATATGATGTAATACATTGCATGGTTGCTAAGTAACCGTTTCTAAGACAATGTTGTTTTGTTGTTCTTTCGAAGCTTTTTCTTACAGGTACGTTGTATAAAATTGTGTTGTGAAGGCGGTGATGACGTTATAGAATACTAGTTGCTAGGTAACCTTTTCTGGCACTAGTGCCGGAATTAGGCCAATTGTGCACGATTTATAGAGTCATAACAGGCGTGTTTTAATGCTAGGACTGCATAAAAGGATTGTATACATACTATAGAATCAATTTAAACATCATTTATAAGTAGACGTTTAACTTTTTACTGAAATTAATAACGAAAAATGTTGAAAATTCAGAATGCATTTTGATTATGGAATTATATAATCTGGACTAATACTGCGTTTTAAAACTACAGTTATAATCTTTGAGATTATTATGGTAATACTTCAGTGAACTATATTTTTATAATTGAATGAATTAATAAAATGTTTAATTTAAGAAGGTAATCAATAAGTTTTAAGCAGATTTTGATTACCTTTTTTGTAAACAATTTACAGGATATAAAGAATAGAAATCTGAGATCTTGTCTTTTTATTATGCCGAAGTAGAATCGAGATTATCATTTGGCATATGCTTCTAGAGATCAAATCATAAGTTGAGTGATGTTTTTATTACTCAGACGCATGTTGTGGTCCACACCTGTGGAGTAACGGTTAGCGCGTCTGGCCGCGAAACCAGGTGGCCCGGATTCGATTCGCGGTCGGGGAAAGTTGCCTGGTTGAGGTTTTTCCGAGGTTTTCCCTCAATCCAATATGAGCAAATGCTGGGTAACTTTCGGTGCTGGACCCAGGACTCATTTCACCGGCATTATCACCTTCATCTCATTCAGATGCTGTTGATAAAGCGTCGTAAAATAACCTACTAAAATAAAAAAAAAATAAACAAAAAGCATGTTGTGAGACGCTTGGCAGGTGTTGATAATCGTACATCATGTAGGGAATACTGTATTTTAAGAGTTTTAATATTTTAACAGTTTATGCTTTATGCATTTTTAAGCTTATGGAATTAATGTATACTAATGAGAACAATTTTGATCAAAATAGTAATTTTCATCATTACAGTACTCGTTTTAAAGATAATTTTAATTATTCCAAAACATCGTTTAACAAGTTTCAATAAAACCTAGGCCTAAATGGTGTATGGCTTAAAATACATAGGCCTAATGGTTTGCCTGATCAAATTAAAAATATGAATTATTTAATTAATGTGTTTTTTGAAAGATATATCAAAAGAATTTTAACAAACCTCTGTCTCTACAATTTACATGAAGGTACGTGTTGTTTTACATTGGTGCTAATATTTGTAATTCTAATTTTGCTTTAATTGTCACTTTTTTACAAGTTTGTGGCTTTTGGTTCGTTGAAAACCTATTACTTTAAAATGACGGCGGTTTTCGCTATATCGATCCATCCATCCATATCTGTCTGTCTGTTTGACTACCTGTCTATCAAGTTTTGTTTTATGGTGAAATTTACTCCACTTTCCAGATTCCACTCATAAGCTTAGTTTTAACTTTTTATCCTACATGTACTACGAACTTGCTATTAACATGGTGTGTGGGGCAAACAAATGAATACACAATTTTATTGACAAATTTTATAATTCAATAATTGACAAAAAAGAAATGTGCTCCTATTTACTACAATAGGCAACAACCGCTAATGTAGCAAAGGATAACGCTTAGATTAGACTTCAGCAATGTCAGTGACTATCTCGTCCTTTATTCCTTAAGCGTTTATAAAAGTGAAACATTTTAATATTAAAATAGTTTACAGTTCTCAGAGTTTTTTTTTTCAGTAGCGCTCTCCAATTATTACTATTTTTTTTTTTTTTTTTCATTTTAAACTTGCGGTGAGGGGCACTTGAATGACGTCTCTGATGGAAACGTTTAAAAAACAGCATTCCTCACCTTTTAGTCACCTTGTATTGACATTGTCAGTGGACGACAAACAAGTAGGCTTTGCGACATCTCTTACCTCCGGGCAGTCTAGTTGTTCAGCACTTATCGCTCTCCTCCACGAGATGGCAGCGATCGGGATGCAGGAGAGCGTCCCGAACGATGCCAGTGCGCGCGCGGCAATGCGGACGTGATACAATACCGCCCCACTCATCACAAGAACTCATGATGGCAGAAGAGGTTCAGCTGCTAGCTACATCGAATGAATACAGTTGATGCTTTCTATGCTTCCGTATGAGAGAGGACGGAAAAATGTTCTCTGAATAAATTAGTTTTGGAATAATATTCTGGGGAAATTCCACAGATAGTAATAGAATATTCCCATTACAAAAAAGAGTAATTAGAATAATAGTAGGTGCACAATCTAGGGAATCTTGTAGGACTATTTTCAAAAAAACTACAAATAATGCCCATGGCTTGTCAGTATATTTTTTCATTAATAATCTTCCTCTTATGTAATAGTGAAAACTTTGTAATTAATTCAACAGTTCATAGCATAAATACACGTCAAAAAAATGACTTTCATACTCCATCGGCAAGTCTATCGTGCTATCAAAAAGGAGTGCGTTATATGGCAGTAAAAATTTTTAATAGCCGCCTTATCGATATAAAAAATGAAACTCAAAACATGAAATTATTTAGGGCCAAATTAAAGAAGTACCTAATTTCTCACGCCTTCTATTCTGTAGGTGAATTCATGACATTCAATAACACTTCATGAAATTGATACTAAAATTTTGTGTTGTACTAGTAGACTATATTGTAAATCTCGTCTGTATATATTTCATCTAGACTATGACTATAAATTAAGACTTTATAATAGTATTAATTTTTTTACTTGTTCCATATTCTAGCTGTGAGCAATGTATGAATACCATGGAATGTTAATAAATACATTACAATACACAAAAAATTAACTTTTCTTTGTTTACGATGAGGCGATTAGTTCTGTCAAGAAAATCAGAGACAAGTCGAGTAAATTTTGTTTCTTAAAATTTTTGACAAGCTTTCAAGTGTCTATCAATTGTTGACAAGTATGATACATTAAATGCCAGACCATAATATACCTCGCGAACCGTACGTAATGCCAGTAATATCAGGAGGTTATTCTGTGAGATATTTCAAACAAAAAAGTTAAATAAAATTTTGCTCGTTTTTAAGTAGGTTATTTTACGACGCCTTATCAACATCTTAGGTTATTTAGCATCTGAATGAGATGAAGGTGATGATGCCGGTGAAATGAGTCCGGGGTCCAGCACCGAAAGCTACCCAGCATTTGCTCATATTGGATTGAGGGAAAACCCCGGAAAAAACCTCAATCAGGTAACTTTCCCCGACCGGGAATCGAACCCGAGCCACCTGGTTTCGCGGGTAGACGCGCTAACCGTTACTCCACAGGCGTGAACAGTTTTTTCTCGTTTATGCTTCCTTTTCGAGATAAAAATTGTTCTATATGAAACATTTATTTATTTATGCTATTTATTTATTTATTTATTTATTTATTCATGTATGTATGTATTCATTTATTCCCTTATTCATTCATTCATTCATGTAATGGTTAATACTTGATATAAGTAACATTTGATTAAGGGTGTTTGAGAATAAGGTTCTTAGAAAAATATTTGGGGCTAAGAGGGATGAAGTTACAGGAGAATGGAGAAAGTTACACAACGCAGAGCTGCACGCATTGTATACTTCACCTGACATAATTAGGAACATAAAATCCAGACGTTTGAGCTGGGCAGGGCATGTAGCACGTATGGTCGAATCCGGAAATGCGTATAGAGTGTTAGTTGGGAGGCCGGAGGGAAAAAGACCTTCAGGGAGGCCGAGACGTAGATGGGAAGATAATATTAAAATGGATTTGAGGGAGGTGGGATATGATGATAGAGAATGGATTAATCTTGTTCAGGATAGGAATCAATGGCAGGCTTATGTGAGGGCGGCAATGAACCTCCGGGTTCCTTAAAAGCCAGTAAGTAAGTAAGTTATCAACATCTTAGGTTATTTAGCGTCTGAATGAGATGAAGGTGATAATGCCGGTGAAATGAGTCCGGGGTCTAGCACCGAAAGTTACCCAGCATTTGCTCATATTGGGTTGAGGGAAAACCCGACCGGGAATCGAACCCGGGCCACCTGGTTTTGCGACTAGACGCGCTAACCGTTACTCCACATGTGTGGACAATTTTGCTCGTTTTTGCTTCTTTTCGAGATAAAAATTGTTCTATATGAAACGTTTATTTATTTATTTATTTATTTATTTATTTATTTATTTATTTATTTATTTATTTATTTATTTATTTAATCATGTATTTATGTAGGCTATTTATTTATTCCCTTATTCATTCATTCGTAATGGTTAATACTTGATATAGGTAACATCTGTTACAATATGTTTGTTATTTGCGTATGTACAGGTGGGGACCCGGGGCTCAACAACCAGAAGACGCCCACTACGCTGCTGCTCACACCGACTGGCGATTTCCATTCATTTGGATACGCAGCCAGGGACTATTTCCACGATCTGGACATACAGGAGGCCAAGAAGTGGTTTTACTTCGACAAGTTCAAAATGGCTCTTCACCATAATCAGGTAACACATATTTCTATATTCAATGGTATCAAGAGTCAGGAAGTGATAGGAAAGGAAATAGTGTAAGGAATAAGGGTGCAAGTGTAAGTGGAAATCTAGAATGTGAAAGTGAAAGCGTGGGGGGGGAATAAAAGAGGAATAGAAGAAGAAATAAATAGAAAGAAAGACAAAGACAGAAATAAGGCAGAGACGAACAGTAAAGAAAGGTCAGAACTTGCAAAAGTTCAGGATTTAGCAGAGATATTTGATATGTGTAAAAAAAATTGGGGATGTGATCAAAAAGTGCAAGTAAAGTGAAACTGGAAAAGATCGAGAAGTATAGGGGAGAGAGAAAGTGTATAAGCAGATGTGTAGAATAAAATGTAAGTATATATAGGAAGTGGGAATAGTGACAATGGATTAGGTGTAAGCAGAATAGTGAGAAAGTGGAAGTGAGCGCAAATAGGAATGAGTGAAAATAGTGAGAAAGGGTTAAATGAAGTCAACAAGTGATAGCATAAAATTAGTACTAACATTTGAACGTTGGAACAGTAAATGAATAAAAGGTCAAAGAACAAATACGATAAATAATTCAATATGATAATTTATAGAGAAAAATTGAATTTGAGAGTTTAGTGAATAGTAGTTAGAGGAAAAGGGGGATGTGAAAGCAGTATACAATATTAGATATATTAGGATTAATGAACAAATAGAGAATAGCAATTGAAATATAGGAGAAATACTGTAGGGGAGATTGACCAAGTAACAAAAAAGGTGCATAGTGTAATTGGGAGTATTTGTGTAGACGTGTACTGCAAATAATGTGTTATTGTAATAATATGTTAATGGTGGCACCGGATACAGAAATGTGAGGTTCACCATTACATGTAAAGAAGTGCTGTGAAGAAATATATATCATATCATATCATATCATATCATATCATATCATATCATATCATATCATATCATATCATATCATATCATATCATATCATATTCAATGGTAGCAATGAAGCAATGACTTACGGAAGATAATATGCCCTTAGGTAAGTTCAGGAAAACAGAGTTTGAAATTGAACGGGTTACACCAGCTTCTTCTTTATACGGATGACTTGGGTACGTTAGGAGAAAATCCACAAACTATTAGGGAAAACACGGGAATTTTAGGGGAAACTCGGCTAATTCCGCAGTAGTGCATATATGATTTTACTGCGGCTTTACAATACCGTGAACGTAAGTTTTGAGAGGCTGTCAACAAGAGACATGTCCTACAGTGCATGAGGATTAAGTTGGCGTGATTTCTACTGTCCTTGTCTGAGGTCCTTGTCTACCGATTGCCACCAGATGTGACGGGCAAGAGGTTTCCTTTTGTACAATTCTTGGAATTCCCTTTCTCCTCCCTTCTCCCTTCACACTTTTGCAAACCCAATTAGTGGATCTCTCAGTGGCGTCTCGGGGTTGTTTGAGTTCATTAGTTATAGTAGTATTTTGTGAATAGTGAAGTGAGTTTGTGTCTTTTTTTAATTGGGTTATTTTACGACGCTGTATCAACAGCTCAGGTTATTTAGCGGTCGAATGAAATGAAGGTGATAATACCGCTGAAATGAGTCCGGGGTCCACCACCGAAAGTTACCCAGCATTTGCTCGTTTTGGGTTGAGGGAAAACCTCGGAAAAAACCTCAACCAGGTAACTTTCCCCGACCGGGATTCGAACCCGGTCACCTGATTTCGCGGCCAGACGCGCTGACCGTTACTCCACAGGTGTGGACGAGTTTGTATCTTGTTGTACCAATTTAATATAATATAATTCAGAAATTAAAATGTTTTCGGAGATGCATGGTTTAACTGTTACCTTAAATATTGTAATGAGTGTTGTGCTCCTGTATTTAATAATAATGGTAGGCAATATGGGAAAACGCGGGAAAGCCTTGAAGTCGGACGGTATGAACATGGTTATTAATGCATATAAATTCTTTACTGAAGAATATGAGGCACTGAAATGCGGAAAACAAACAATATCTGTGCCGAGTTTTATCGAAAAAACTGCTGCAGCGACAGATATATCATCTCGTGGTGTTAACAGGATTAAAATAGAAAAAAGAAACAAAACAAAACAAAAACAAAAGAAAGCGGAAGCGGAATTGGAAGCGTGCTGCGATATCCAGGAAAGAAACGCCCGAATAGGATTCTTAAAAAACGTGTGTAACAGGTTAAAAATGAGCGCACTTGCAAAAGTGACGGAAGAAAATTAGAGGAAGGCCTGTAAACACGTAGAAAAAGTTGAAAAATGTTATTGGGCGAAGGATGGACTTGTAGATGGAAATTTAATATTCGTTCGTAATCAATTTGGACGACACGGACATGGACGAACTTTCTGGCGGAGTGGAGTCAGAATTTGAAGAGGAAGAGAATGCCGCCACTGGTAACTCGTGGTCGTTTGAAGGAGTGTCGACCATCATAAATGAGGGTAGAGAGAGATGGTGAGCATTCTCTCTCTTTCTAAAAGGAACTAGACAAGTAAATCCTCATGGACTGTACACAGTACTAGAGTCGACGGCAATTCGGAAGGCGGTTGTCTGCTAGCGTTTGCGTCGAGAGAGACAGATAGAGAGAGAGCAAGGCAGCGTACAACATTGCCACATCGTACTTCATGCGCACGTGCAATAAAAATAGTGCAGGAGAGAATTTAAATTATCAAAAGATAATAATGACCTTAGTCATTCATTACTCTAAGCATGACACCAAAAAAACTCTCTTTCCTTCGCTAACAATATTCTTTGCACTGTTCTCAATCCCACACCATATGCTTCTGCAGTTGTTTCTTGCACGTTGGCAACGTTGCAGCCAGCATCAAGATGGCCGGCAGCGTTCTGCTCGTCAACGTTATAAAATAATTATACACCTTAAACACTATTTTCCGCGCCTGCTTGTGTAATACTTGTCTTTTCACAGTCTCTTCTTCCATTTATTTATCTTAAACACACACAGTAAATGTTAGTTTTACTTATTCAATGTACTGAAACACTCACACGTGAACAAACGAACTCGGGAAGTACTTGTTATAGAATGATTCCGATTGGTTCTACTGTACAAGCTTGTGACGTCACATACCAGAAATGCTACGGCGCATATAGCAGCCGACCGCCTTCCGAACCGCCGTCTAGTCTATATTAAAAAAAATCAAGGATATTGATCGACACCTCTGTCGGTAATACAGTGAAATATCGAAAGTTGGCTGTTTTTCGTGTTTTGCTAAACAGCTGTGAAGAAAGTGAGCATTGTTACATATAAATTGTTTCTTTTATGTTACTTTCGTAATGTATTTCATCATTTACGATTGCGGAATTAGCCAAGTCCTATTGCGGATTTATCCGCACTGTTGCGGAATTACCCGAGTTCTTTTTCAACTGTAATGTACCCATATGTACAACTATAGTCGCGACGCTTTTATTCCCGGCGTGACTCCCCCTCTTTGCTTACGTCTTAGGAAGTCAAGGCTCTATAAAGGCTAGGTAGGTAGTATCGTTCGCCATTTTTTGTTCTTTCGTTGCCGATCTACCAGACGAGGGATCTATTTGCCACACCGTTAAATATTATCATGTCGTAGCTCCTATGATAATAAATCAAACGCACTGTAATTCAGCAAATAATTGAGCGGCAATTGAGAGCCAAAATGGCAGGCGATTATATATTAAGTATTTATCCAGCCTTAGGAAATGCTTAACATCTTCATCAGCGAATCACAAGACGCACACGTTTAAATGTAGCCGACCTGCAATGTGATTGGCTGCCGGAAATTAGAGCGACGGGACTATAAATATATTTGCATTTTAATAGGTCTCTTTATCTCATTTGGTAATGAAACGTTTCGTTCTATCCATTCCACATACTAGTTAACACCCTGTATAAATTAGGTTCATTTATCTCAGTGACATTTAGATAGCAGTGCCGTATTGCTAGAAGATGCGTCTTTCTGTGTCAGGACCTGAACAGGAACACAGAACTGCAGGCAGCAAACGGCCACTCGATGCCTGCACTGGCTGTGTTTGCCCATGCATTGCACCACCTGAAGGGCCACGCCCTGAGGGAACTGTCTGATCAGACTGGCTCCAACGTCGCAGTTGAAGACGTGCGCTGGGTGGTGACTGTGCCCGCCATATGGAAGCAGCCTGCCAAGCAGTTCATGAGGGAAGCAGCTTACCAGGTTGGAGATCGTTTATATACATTAAACGTTAGCAATCATCTTGATTAGTCACTGTATGCAGTTTTACACTTTTTGTTAATGAAGTGTGAAGTGAGTTCACAAATCTTGTAACATCCGTGACGGAACCTTTTATTTTCTGCAATAATTTAATGTTATTCAACTACTTCTTTCCTTTAAAATGATACTGATGTTCTAAATTTATTCTAATAAAGGAAAAACATTGAAGGAGGAGAGTTCGATCCCGGGCTGTGGATTGAATTCGGCGTAGCTCAGTGGTCAGAGCGCTTGGTACGTAGAACCAAGGACCCGGGTTCGATCCCCGGCGCCGCACAGTGGTCTAGAATGCAAATTTAGCGGGACATATTAATAACTTTTCAGCTACCTAACAGATTTTTATAAAATTTTACACAGTAGTTACAGGTAGCATATATGTTTTGTATGCAAGCTCTCGTTACATTGGTATAAGGGGAACTACACCTTATAGGGGGGCGCATTTAGACAAAATTACAAACTTTTCTCCTATCTGACAGATTTTTATGAAATTTTACAACAGTTACAAGTAGCATATATGTTTTGTATACAAGCTCTGATTACGTTGGTATAAGGGGAACTACCCCTTATAGGGGGCGCAATTAGATAAAATTAGTAACTTTTGTCCTATTTAACAGATTTTTATGAAATTTTACACAGCAGTTACAGGTAGCATATATGTTTTGTATACAAGATCTCGTTACATTGGTATAAGGGGAACTACCCCTTATAGAGGGGCGCATTTAGACAAAATTACAAACTTTTCTCCTATCTGACAGATTTTTATGAAATTTTACAACAGTTACAAGTAGCATATATGTTTTGTATACAAGTTCTGATTACTTGGTATAAGGGGAACTACCCCTTATAGGGGGCGCAATTAGATAAAATTAGTAACTTTTGTCCTATTTAACAGATTTTTATGAAATTTTACACAGCAGTTACAGGTAGCATATATGTTTTGTATACAAGATCTCGTTACATTGGTATAAGGGGAACTACCCCTTATAGAGGGGCGCATTTAGACAAAATTACAAACTTTTCTCCTATCTGACAGATTTTTATGAAATTTTACAACAGTTACAAGTAGCATATATGTTTTGTATACAAGCTCTGATTACGTTGGTATAAGGGGAACTACCCCTTATAGGGGGCGCAATTAGATAAAATTAGTAACTTTTGTCCTATTTAACAGATTTTTATGAAATTTTACACAGCAGTTACAGGTAGCATATATGTTTTGTATACAAGATCTCGTTACATTGGTATAAGGGGAACTACCCCTTATAGAGGGGCGCATTTAGACAAAATTACAAACTTTTCTCCTATCTGACAGATTTTTATGAAATTTTACAACAGTTACAAGTAGCATATATGTTTTGTATACAAGTTCTGATTACTTGGTATAAGGGGAACTACCCCTTATAGGGGGCGCAATTAGATAAAATTAGTAACTTTTGTCCTATTTAACAGATTTTTATGAAATTTTACACAGCAGTTACAGGTAGCATATATGTTTTGTGTACAAGCTCTCGTTACGTTGGTATAAGCAGAAGTGCCCCTTACAGGGGGATGCATTTAGACAAAATCTTATCGGGGGGGGGGGGAATATAACATTTTAGGTACTATTGCACCATTTGGACACTCGGGAAGCTTATTTGGTACATAATTAACAAGCTGTCATCTTGAATTCCCTGAATTATACTGCGGAAGCAGATTCGGTTCACAGATATTGAAATAACTGCAACCGAAAAAAATTGCACTACTGCACCTCGAAAGAATAGTGCTCATAAATCATTCCTTCCGCAAATCTGCGCACCTTAAGACTAGATTTAAAATAGAGGTAAATAGTGGAGGAAGTGAAAAAAAATCATTTTTGGACGAACCAAAAGGTTTTTTTTTTTCTCTACCTTAGCAAAGTCTGCACTCAATGGTTATATTTATATTTTGTCCCGTGTCCATTCATGCTAATTTTAGATACTATAATAACATTAAATGTAACAAAAACAAAGTGTTACATACCTAAAGAACTACTTGACATGTTGGTACCAAATATGAATGGAATCGACCACTTACAACAGAGTTACAGCACAAGGAAAACGGCAGACTCGCGGCGCTTGCTGAGTAAGAATGCTGGGTGGCGAAATGTGGCATGTTACCGGCTTCTTATCTCGCTATGCAGCCACCTCCGCTGATTAAGATAATCAATTGAGTGTTACTTAGTTATAACTTATAGAAAAAATAATTTAAGGGTTTAATTTCATTTTTTTTACATGTCATTTTTCTGAATTTGTCCTCCTAAATATGGATTTTAGACCACTGCGCCGGAGAGAATTTTTCTCCTCAAATATTATTTATATTGCCGGTATTGTCATTTCGTAAATTTATAACAAATGGGAGCTCAATTTCCGTACTTATGCCATATACCTCCTTAATATGACGTTATACGAAATCGTTCATTGCTGCTGGACTCTGGTATAGTCAGTATATTTCTGTTGTCAGGCAGGTTTGTGTGAACCGGACAGACCTGAAGGTCTCTTGATCGCTTTAGAACCAGAAGCTGCTTCAATTTGCTGTCGGAAGTTGCGTTTGAATCAGCTCGTTCCAGAACGGGTGTCCGAACAAACTGAAGTGAAATTGAAACGAGCTTCCAATTCCACGTTGAACCTCCCTCTGGAACCTACGGGGAGTAAGCTAGTGCTGGAAGACAGCGCAGAAGGTGAGTCACTAAGTTGGGAAGATTTTTCGACGCGTTACCTACAGTAGACCGTCGATAATCCGAACTAATTGATGTTCAGCTCTGTTCAGAGTATCGATTCGTTCGGATTTTCGAACATAGAGCAAAAAGACACAAAAATAATTTTAACTAAATGCTGTAAATACAAACACTGTACTTTTTATTATTATTTTTTTTTTAACTGAGCTTCGTTTCTTTGCAGCCAAGTATCTAACTTGCCGTAGACAGGCAAGCTGTGTTACTGTACACTCAGACATTTTATTCAGCCAATTTATAGCCGCCCCTAGAGCACTGAACCACGCACGTAAAAAAATTTAAGGGTTCGGGTTTGGATTTTCGATTGTTCAGATTATTGACGTTCGGATTATCGATGCTCTACTGTACTTCAGTCTAGTTCTACCTCATGTATGGTAGTTAATTTGAGATGATAATCAATGCTTGTTTCATATTACCACAGCCCAAATTATATACGTAACACGTTTAAAACACGTATAATTGTTTCGCACGAATAAGTTGTTTGTTTATTCGTATGATTCTAAGGCCTTAAAATTAAACTGTCATTATATATATATATATATATATATATATATATATATATACACAGGGTTTTTCAAAAATACGGGGCATAATTTCAGGTATGTATTTCCCACATGTAGACAATCAAAATAGTTCATTACAACATGTGTCCGGAAATGCTTCATTTCCGAGTTAAGGCCTTCACAACATTGAAATTCACCGGAACGTTTTTCTTTCCGCAGGTCGTTGTCATTACAGAAGATGTTCAAAATGTCCACCTCCTGCTTGAATACAGACCTCACATCGATGTCTCATTGACCTGCGAACACGATCCCAAACTCCAGGAGTATTGCGTATGTCCTCAGAACATGCCACAATTCGATTCCGAAGGGATTCCAAATCAGGCACCGGAGACGAATAAACCAACACATTCACTTCTTGCATGATGGCGCTCCTGCACACTTCAGTCGTACGGCTCGCCGGTACTTGAATCGAAGGTTTCCTGATCGATGGATAGGTAGAGGTGGCCCAATTGCTTGGCCTCCACGCTCACCTGATCTGAACCCTCTCGATTTCTACTTGTGGGGCCATTTAAAATCATTGGTTTATTCGTCTCCGGTGCCTGATTTGGAATCCCTTCGGAATCGAATTGTGGCATGTTCTGAGGACATACGCAATACGCGTACTCCTGGAGTTTGGGATCGTGTTCGCAGGTCAATGAGACATCGATGTGAGATCTGTATTTAAGCAGGAGGTGGGCATTTTGAACATCTTCTGTAATGACAACGACCTGCGGAAAGAAAAACGTTTCAATGTTGTGAAGGCCATAAGTCGGAAATGAAGCATTTCCGGACACATGTTGTAATGAACTATTTTGATTGTCTACATGTGGGAAATACATACCTGAAATTATGCCCCGTATTTTTCAAACATCCTGTATATATATATATATATATATATATATATATATATATATATATATATATATATACAGTGTAAACTGTAAGTAATGCTATTAGTTTCAGGGGGTTATTCGTTAAGATATTTCAAACAAAAAAGTTTAATTCAATTTTGCTCATTTTTGCTTCCTTTTCGAGATAAAACTATTGATTTATACGAAATATTTCATAGTGTATCTTGGGAAAGCCATTGATTGAGTTTCCAATATACTCAGTCAATTTAAGAGAGTCGTGTACGAGATGACAATAAATGACTGAAAGAATTTTAGTATTATCCTTTAAATGTGCAGAAATTTCATCCAAACAAATGTAACACTGAACATTTATTTTGTAGAACGAAATGTAACCTTCAATATTAAATTGTCTAAAATGTTTGATTAAGAAATAAACATTTCCTCAGTCTAGGATCTTTAACCTATTCCTATGTTGTTGATGTAGGTCTTTAAAACATTTCAGTAATAGAATCGTGCAGATATTAAGTTAGTTGTATACTATATTATGTAAATGCTTTACGGTTGTAAAAAAATATGCAACTTTGATATCATTTTTACACGTAATTATTAACTATTGCAGAAAACCAGGCAGATGCGATTTCAAAATAACTTTTTTCGACATAAGTATTTTTCACGAAAATCCAAAATTGGTTTTTCACAGCATCTTTATACTTTGTATAAACGGAAGATGAACTTGAGTAGACCTTCTGCTACCTAGGGAAATAATTCGAATTTTAAATATGTTCAGGAACAAGATACATGGTAGTCGATTGTGGTGGTGGAACAGTTGACATCACAGTTCACGAGCTCAGTGAATGTCATGGAACTCTGCGAGAGCTTCACAAGGCTACAGGTGGACCTTGGGGATCTATGGGTGAGTAGCTATTAATAAAAGCATTCTTGCATACTTCCATTTTCTGAAAATATCAGTGTAGATGTCAATAGTGAATAGCCCTAACTCTTGCAAACGTATTCAGTTGTAGGTGGTTCAGATAATGTTGGAGATATTGTGAACCTTTTTTCGAGAAAGATAAAACTGCAACGTAAAATAGGTTATTATAGTTTAGTGATGCAGAAACAGAAAATGATTGTGCTGAAGAAACTAACAACATGTGACATTGCTAATTGTGTAGAAGTAGAAAATATTTTTATGCATTAAATGGTCGGAGGTACAGTGGCGATCAAGGATACCTGACCCATAGTAATCGATAGTATTTGATAATTTATTCGTGTAAGTATGGCTTCTTTAGTAATTTTATTACTTCTATAAATACATGGCGAAGATGACAGTCAATTTCGCCAATCGTACATAAATATACCCCCGCATTAGATCTAGAGAAACAAAAATTTAATCCCCCTTTAATGATTGTAAAGAGCACTGCGTTTAGCGGGAAACCACTGGTACTGTCAATTATGAGCACAATTTATACTTCATCTACATCACCATTTTTCTCAACACTTTTTTACCCGTCCCAATGGCAGTGTCACCTATTGAGAACTAGCGGAACTATTTCGAAATTTGCCAGTTTCTTGTATCTTCGGTTCTGACTTATTCCATGGTTAGAAAGCTCGCTTACACGACCAGAAAATTGGAGGTCAGGTATCTTTGAACGCCAGTGTACCTTACAGAAAGTTTTCCAAGATTCACAGAATCCCGTTGATTGCGTACACTACGTCTTTGGTTTTTATTTTCTAATTTTTTATCCATAGGAATATGATTTTTTATTGTATAATTTGTTAATTGTATGATATTTGAGCTTTGTTATTAAGAATATGATTGAGATATTCTTTTGTAAATGAAATTTAAGTGATTAACATATAGATTGCGCAACACTCGACAGATGGTAGCACATGTGTGCCTTGGCAAGCGCAGTATCTAATGGACACTACATGAACTTGTTGTTACGCTAAAACAGTTAAGATTTTCTCATCAATTATTTCTCGAAGAAAGACGTATTCACGTCAAAATTAAGAGCTTTCTAAAATGCAAATTAGATATTTTATTATTTGTTATTATTTATTATTGTTTTAAAATATAAAATACTATTTAAGGAAAATATTAGGTTTTGCTTTGACACTTCATTATTTACATATTTATTAGTTTACTTCATTAACGTGTTCATTTTTCATTTATTTATCGGTATCTATTCTCTTCTCGTACGCCCATTACGTAAAATACAGTATAACAAACGCTATGTAAGCTGTGTCGTATTTGATCTTTAAACGATTATGTTCGAATTACGGCATATGTGTGTATTATTTTACTTCACAAATATGTTTGTGTGTTGCTTTCTAAACTATTTCAATTCTTACAAATGGAACACATGTTTTCAGGTGTTGATTACGAGTTTGAACGTTTGCTTGAAGACATTTTTGAAGCTGAATTCATGGCTCAGTTCAAGTTGAAACGTCCAGCTGCCTATGTGGAACTTTTGCTGAGTTTTGAAGCCCGCAAAAGAAGTGCCAGTCCTCATCGAGATTCCTCGCTGAATATTTTCCCGCCATTTGCTTTCATTGATTACTATCGTAAATGCAAAGGCAAAGAGGTAATTAACAATTTGATGTTTATTTATTTAAAATCAGATTGCAGCAATTACATAGAATGTAGGCCTTTTTACCTCGTCTTGTTACATGGATAAAATATATGATATGATATGTTATGATAAAATACATGTTTTAAACGTAAATATACTGAAATGCTGAAATTATTATAACACAACAATCGTACAGGTTTTTCTTAGTGTTCCTATTTCTATGGATAGTAGAATACCGGTATATCCAGTTTTTGTCAAAAACTAGATCTATTTCATATCAAGTATGGTATCCATAATGTTCATCACGAATTTTCTTTTCCTATCATATCCTTCATCCTCTCTCTCTTTCGCACGCACATACACTCAGATTGCTGCGAAAAGTAACAATAATTGCTTTACTAGCTGTTTAAGAATTGAATATGAGTAAACTCTAAGAATTGTTTCACTAAAAAGCACAGGTTTGTAGTCACAATTTTAACACAAATTCACTAAAAAAAATCTTCAAATTGAGTTGTTTGAGAATAAAATAACCTTACGCAGGTTTGCTTAGAATTTGATCTATTGTAAGGCCAGTGAACTTAACGATAATTTCTTACTTACTGGCTTTTAAGGAACCCGGAGGTTCATTGCCACCCTCACATAAGCCCGCCACTGATCCCTATCCTGAGCAAGAATAATCCAGTCTCTACCATCATATCCCACCTCCCTCAAATCCATTTTATTATCTTCCCATCTACGTCTCGGCCTCCCCAAAGGTCTTTTTCCCGCCGGCCTCCCAACTAACACTCTATATGCATTTCTGGATTCGCCCATACATGCTACATGCTCTGCCCATCTCAAACGTCTGGATTTAATGTTCCTAATTATGTCAGGTGAAGAATACAATGTGTGCAGCTCTGCGTTGTATAACTTTCTCCATTCTCCTGTAACTTCATCCCTCTTAGCCCCAAATATTTTCCTAAGAACTTTATTCTCAAACACCCTTAATCTCTGTTCCTCTCTCAGAGTGAGAGTCCAAGTTTCACAACCATACAGAACAACTGATAATATAACTGTTTTATAAATTCTAACTTTCAGATTTTATGCTAGTACATCATAATCCTAGAATTCAATTCTACAGAAACAAAAAAACGTATTTTCATTATAATGCTGTAAAAATTACATCATATCCATGGCCGCTACGCATTTTCAGTTTAAATATTAGCAAATATGTATAATGAATTTTTCCGTGCATTCATATAGGCTACAAGTCCCCCTAACATATTTAAATCTCATTGACCCAAAATAAGAATTTCTCTACCTACAGAAGTGCGTAACCTCACTCTGGAGGAAATTAAACGCAGAATAAATATGGGAAATGCCTGTTATTATTGGGTTGAGAAGTTTTTGTCACCCACTCTGCTCTCAAAAAAAAATCGAAGTTAGAATTTATAAAACAGTCATATTACCAGTTGTCCTGTATGGTTGTGAAACTTGGCCTCTCACTTCGAGAGAGGAACATAGGTTAAGGGTGTCTGAGAATAAGATGCTTAGGAAAATATTTGGGTCTAAGAGGGATGAAGTTACAGGGGAATGGAGAAAGTTGCACAATACAGAACTGCACGCATTGTATTCTTCATCTGACATTATTAGGAACATTAAATCCAGACGTTTGAGATGGGCAGGGCATGTAGCACTTACAGGTGAATCCATAAATGCAAATAAATAGAGTGTTAGTTGAAAGACTTGAGGGAAAAAGAACTTCGGGGAGACCGAGACGTAAATGGGAGGATAATATAAAAATGGATTTGAGGGAAGTGGGATATGATTATAGAGACTGGATTAATCTTGCTGAGGATAGGGACCGATGACGGGCCCGAAAAACCATCCCTGACACTTTCGTTTGTAAAGCCATACCATCAACCTGAAACCATGATAATCATGGTGTATATTGTGTTGCATGCAAAAGTATAGCAAGGTAAATTGCCGTATTGTCTTATATATATACACAATGAGGTTATTTGTGTTGGATACTCAGTACCAGTACCACTAATAAGGTCTTCGTTTAATTGATTTAAATTGCCCCAATACCTTTAAGTCTTGAATTTTTAAGGCATAACTACATCTTTCTCCTTATTAGTTATGGGGAGACAGTTTCGGAATTGACCGTCACATAAAATGCAACTCTCTTTTGCTGCTACTACTACTTGCAAATGAAAAGAAAGAGATAACAAGAGGAAGACAAGGAAAACAAAGAACATACTTATATTTGTAATTATGACGTACCTATTTTATATTTCAGGTTGAACAGACAGTGAAAAAGTATGGCAGGAAGGACATCACTTGGTCAACACAGGGAATGCTTAGATTACAGCCAAACGTAATGATGGAACTTTTCAGACCAATGCTAGATAAAATAATTCAGGTAACTACCATTATGTAAGTAAGTCATAGTCTTAAACTTTGTAAGTAAATTATCTTCTACTCAAAGTCGCGGTTAAAAGGTACTGGTAATTGTTCTTGTATAACATGAATCAGTATTTCGTCTAACCTGAATCATTATTTCCACCATACTTGATACCGATAGTTTAATTATTTAAAGATAAAATATGCTATATCATACTTTTATTTTGATACCGGTAATCTTTCTTGTAATGCTCAGGGACAGAAATTTAAACATCTATGAAATATTATTCTATTTATTTCCACAGAAATTATTCTTACATTCCTGCTACTTGACTGTTCACTAAATTAGCAATCACTTGTTTTAGCATATTCGAGATGTTCTTGAAAGTCCAAGAGTGAATGGCATCAAGTTTCTGTTTCTGGTAGGAGGATTTGCAGAATCTCAAATTCTGCAGCATGAAGTTCGAAAGACGTTCAATGACAAAGTAAAAGTCATCATACCACAGGTAAAATATTTATGTATAAATATCTATTACTGATATAAATTAAAAATTACACTTAATTTACTCAAAGTACACTTAGAAATGTTATATTTCATTATACAGTAGGCCCTACATAAGACATAGTGTTAGAATCTAGCAGGGGCGTATTTTGCGGGCTACCGGGGCTACCGGTGGTAGCCCAAGGAAATTACAAAAGAAAAAGTTCATAATATAACATAATGTAATAATTTTGTATTATTAGTTTTACCATAGTAATTAAAATTAAAGTAATTGTTAGATATATTTTGTGTAATAATAGGGTCAGCGGTAGCCCAAACCCTTTAACCAGTATACGCCACTGGAATTTAGAAACTAACCTCTTATTTCGTAATTTTCCTGATTAATTTCTTCACTCAGAACATTTAAATTTTCTACGGGTTTTCTCTTTTCTCATAATTTTCTTTCTCTCTTTTTACTGGAGTTACGTGAAATTAACCACAATTTTATAGCTACGTTTTAATGTCTGTCGTTCATTATATCATAGTAAAGTTGAAATTCAGCGCTTCTCTGTTCTCATTTGAAGACCTAACATTCTAAATATGCTGAGTGCCAATTTTTCAAATTTAATTTTATTCAATCTAAGAGAGAAACATCCATATGAGAATATCATATTAAATTGTCTTTGTCATAGCTCAACTGTAAGTGACTCACTCGTGCGCCAAAATACAATGTTGTAGGTATCTTAGCATGCATTTCGCAGTGTGTTTTTCATAAATATCTCAGAAAGTTAACTCTTCTCAGGTTCTCAGCCAGGTGAGTTGGAGATTAGCTTCCAAGCTTTCGACAGCTAGCTCTGCCATCTTCTTCAGGGATGAAGTGATGTGGGACCACGTCTAGCCAGTATATATGCAAAAGTAGGGCTTCCCGCTGCGGGCCAATCAGGAGCTAGTTCCTAGCCCCGACCACCAGGCGCATTCTGGTTGGTGGACACGGCAGCCAATCAGGAGCTACTTGCTGGTGTCTACAGAATACCTTGTGAGTGTGGGAAATGTTACATCGGGCAGACGGGACGAACTATTATGGAACGCTGCAAGGAACATCAACGCAGCATAAGACTATATTATCCTGATAAGGCTGCAGTAGCCCAACACAGCCTAGAAACTGGTCACAAGATAGATTTCGGCGCCACCACCATCTTGGACAAGACATCAGGTTACTGGACTTGGTTATCAAGGAAGCCATCGAAATCCAGCTAGATGGCAATAATTTCAACAGAGACGGGGGTCTACAGCTGAGTACAGCATGGAAACCTGCCATCAATACGCTTAGACCACCAGCACACAGCAGACAGTTGGGACCAGCAAGTAGCTCCTGATTGGCTGCCGTGTCCACCCACCAGAATGCGCCTGGCGGTCGGGGCTAGGAACTAGCTCCTGACTGGCCCGCAGCGGGAAGCCCTACTTTTGCATATATACCAGCTAGACATGGTCCCACATCACTTCGTCCCTGAAGAAGATGGCAGAGCTAGCCGTCGAAAGCTTGGAAGCTAATCTCCAACTCACTTGGCTGAGAACCCGAGAAGAGTTATTCTATATCAAACGCCAGGAAAGCCTCAAGTCATACATCTCAGAAAGTTGTTTTTGGCACTTAGCACATTTAGAATGTTAGGACTTCATTTGTTCGTATGTTCACTTTACAACATAACGGAACTAAATTTCAACACCTATCTGCAAACTTAGCCATATTGTGATAATGGCTGATAATAAATTGTATATTACTGGTATTGATAATATTGAAATTGGTTCACCTTTCAGTTGCCTAAAACTTCATTTCTTTTGTGGTCCAGAAACAATAACCAGCAATTTTTCTATTAAATTTTATTGCAGCTACTTAAAATATTTCTGCTCTGCCTTTTAATAGAATTGTCCAGATCTCACTTGTATTTATTAGTATCTGTCTTGTTTGTGTCTATAAATATTAAATATTGTACTGCATTTCACTAGTAATTGTAGTACTGGTAATTGTTTTAAAAACATTTTATAACTCCTGATGTTTTTATAAATTTTAGAAGACAATTATAGATCTATTTTTGGCTTAAATATGTGCATTAAATTTACATTTTAGTATAGCATAGTTTATAAAACAAAGATAATTTTAAGTAATTATTCTTTAGGGATTTTAAAATATTTTTTCTTCAAAAAACTTTACTTTTCGAAATGATTTTAATAATTTGTAGGTCATAAAGCTACTCGTCCTATAATTTTCCCAACATTCCTATTGATTTTACTTTCTCTTGTTTTTCATGCTTTCAAAATAAGAAGGAATACCTACGTGTGATTATTAATTCTTCTATGTGTGAAATGTTGTAAGTATTAACATTCAATGTCCAAAATGTTGTATGAAAACCTAATGTTCAAAACAATCTGCTTTAGTTAAGAGCGACCTCCAAATTTTTAAGACCCAAGAATATTATATTCGACAATAAAATTGTTAATACAACAGTCTCCTTCCTAGATGTATACCTGTCTCTAATGTCAATACTAACAGTACAATGCAACTGCGAATTACAGCAGCTCTGCATAGGAATGTAACGTTGGAAATAAAAAAAAAAATAATATAAATAATTGATTAAATGGTGATCTTACTCGTGTTAATTGTGTAAGCATGTGCGGCTTACAGCTGTTTCAGTGCTTCTTCACACCATCCTCAGAGCCTATTAGATCTCGGCGTCATCTCGAACTCGCTGCCTGTTGTGTGGGTGTGTTCGATTGTTGAAAAGTGTTGAAATGTGGTGTCAAATAGTGTGTGTGTTCTGAAATTGATCTGTGTGTTGAGAATTTGATCAGGGTGTGTTTTAGTTAACACGAGTAAGATCACAATTTAATCAATTAATTATTAGAACAATATGAAATATACAGACACACTAAAACACACCCTGATCAAATTCAGAACACACACACTATTTGACACCACATTTCAACACTTTTCAACAATCGAACACACCTACACAACAGGCAGCGAAGTTCGAGATGATGCCGAGATCTAGTAGGCTCTGAGGATGGTGTGAAGAAGCACCGAAACAGCTGTAAGCCGCACAGACTTAGATAATTAACACGAGTAAGTCCACTAGTTAATCAATTACGAATAAAGATTATATAAAAAAACACACACGCACATATACACACACACACATTGGTATTTTCTTCATACACAACAATCATATTTTTTGTGCTACTATTATATTACGCTTATTTTTTTACCATTACTACATTATCTTCACCTCATGAAGAAGTGAGGCCTCTATGTAGTCTATCTTCTAGTACAGAGTAGGGGCTTCATTCTGACCAGCTACTTTTTACCATTACTACATTATCTTCACCTCATGAAGAAGTGAGGCCTCTATGTAGTCTATCTTCTAGTACAGAGTAGGGGCTTCATTCTGACCAGCTACTTGAACTTAAGTCAGTAATGGACAGATAAATAAAAACAAGTGTAACTTTATTTTTAGTGTAGGCTAATTGTCTAATGAAGGTACCAGTACCATGCTGAATTGATGTGCTGTTTTGAACAGGGTGTATCATTAACAATTCTACGAGGTGCAGTGCTGTTTGGCTTGAATCCAGGCCTGGTGACAGTCAGACGATCCAAACAAACCTACGGAGTGGGAGTACTCAAACGTTTCATGCATGGCGTTCATCCACCAGGTTAGTGACATATAGAATAAGAAGGAACTGGAAAAATAAATATTGAAAAATCTCAACCCGATATCAATTATTCCTCTAAAAGAAAATACATAATATAAAAATTAAACTACTTTATTAAATTATACACATCAACTGTTTGAAGTTGGAACTCTTTCTATAGTAAGACTGCGAATTTTGTGGAACTGCTGATATCTTGTCTTGAACATTGAAAACTTTAGCATTATACAAGGTCCGGCAGAATGATCTCCATGATTACCAACATAAATAACAAGAGCAACATAGATCCTATTCACACAGAAGAATGTTTGCCATTTTGACATCACTTTGTTTTAAAGATAATATCGTCCAAATGCTTGCCCTCACGAGCTATACACTCCTCAAACAATGACAGTGCGTCCTTCTTCCTCAAAAAAGCATGGCTCTATTATTCCAAATTGTGCAATGAGATTGAAATGATGCATTGACTTCTACATTGGATAGACCTGGAAGATCATTTCAAACACGTTACAAGAAACATATCACAGCCATAACCAAACTACACAACAATTCAACCTATGCAGAACACATCACAAACTCAATCACAACTACAGCAATATAGACATTGACATGAAAATACTACACATCCAGCCAAAAAATCAGAAACTTGACGCTCTAGAACAATATGAAATTTACAAATAGACAAAAAAACACACCCAGCACATCCTGAACACTCAACTCAATTTCAAAACGCACACCCTTTCCAACACAATCATGAACAAACCTCACCACAACAGGAAACCAGAAGATAATGCGGGATCTTCACTAGGCTTTGTACAATGAAGAGTTTGATTTCAAAATGAAATTTCATTCATTCATTCATTCGTTCATTTATTTTATTCCATAGATCTTACATGAGCAATGAAGCTTTAAGATGTGGAACAAGTCAAAATTTTACAGTATTACAATTACAATTTTTACAAATTTTTATAGTTTTACAATTTAGTAATTTTCTACAATTTTTACAATTTTGTGCAATTTTTTACAATATTTTGGCGAGATGTAGTGAGATGAGGTAAGGTCCGAGGATTCGCCAAAATATTACCCGGCATTTGCCTTTTGGTTGGGGAAACCTCGGTAAAACCCAACCAGGTAATCAAATCAAAGGGGTTGATGCCAAGGACTCGCCATAGACCATCCGGCTTCAGTCCCACAGCTGTGGAAAACCTCGGAAGAAACCAAAGACCAAAGGGGGATCCAACCCAAGCCCGAACGCAGCTCCGGATCAGCAGCCCAGCAAGTCTGCCGACTGAGCTACATCGATGGCTCTACTAAAAGTATACAATACATAGCCAATCAGATTATTAAATTTACAAACGCAAACGATCATTCATCAGTTGAGCTATATGTATAATACAAAACAAGTAAGTTAATCAAATTTAAGGCATAAACAATTCAACCAGTTGTGATATACAGAAATTGATAATACATATCATGCAAACTACTTCAAATTACAAACACAAAGTAATCATTTTAAAAGCATATACAATTCATCAGCCAAACTATAAAAACATATACAATCAAATTAGTTCAATTTACAAACTTATTTTCGTTAAGCTATACAAAATTGTACAATTCATATGAAGTAGATTAATTCAATTTATAAGCTTAAACAATTTATCAGTTGACCTATAGAGTATACTATTCAATTTACAGCACATACAATAAAAGACAAAGAATACTGTACGTAATATATAAGAAATTAGATTAAGATGTAAAAAATAAACTGGGGCATTGAAAAAGGGATAACTGAAAAAATATAAAACTTTGAAAGAGGTTTTGTTAGGGGAAAGATCACAACAGTGGGAACATCGTTTAGTGATGATGATGATGATGATGATGATGATGATGATGATGATGATGATGATGATGATGATGATGACGATGAGCTATACCTGTCTTCTTGCTGAAAGTTTTGTGTGCCTTATATGTAGGTCTATATAAGTTAATTTAACATGTATTATATTCGGAAGACTATTGGATAAGAATTTATACCAGTGGGTCGAAAATAGACCCTCAAGGAAATGTAGAAGCTGGTATTTTTAGTAATCTATTTTGCTTCTATCTCCCAGTTGGTTATAATCTATCTGCCTATGATGGAGAAATTGAAGCTATACATGTTGTCTTAAATCAACTTTTATTCCATATCGATAAATTCACAAATGCCATCCGTCTCAAAAGCAGCCATTTTTTCCATAAATAAAACTGACCACCCCTACACAGAACAAATCAATAATTGTCAAAAAATACTTGCAACTTTAAAAGAACGTGGCAAAACAGTTGTGTTACAATGGATCCCAGGACATTGTAATCTACATGGGAATGAACAGGCTGACACATTAGCTAAGAAGGGCGCCAATCTCAAAATAAACCCATGGAAACCTTTGTCATTTAGCTCAGTAAAACAATATATCAAGCAACTACAAAAAATAATCAGCAACAAGAACTGGACATAAACATTTCGCAACAACGTAGGAAATTACTGAAGGATATACCTCCTGAACCCAGAAGATTAGCAGTTGCAAGCTTTCGTCTTAACACTGAACATGACATCCTGGGTGAACACCTCAATCGTCTTGGCATTCTTCCATCAGCATCCTGCATTTTGTGCCATCAACAGGAAGACATGGATAGACAACATCTTGCAAAATGCCCTGCTCTGAAATCCTCCAAGGAAGTCGACCGCTACTGGGAAGCCAGAGCCCGAATGTTTTTAATTACTTAATCCGTAATTTTGTTCACCACTTTCTTATTTTTCCCTCAGTCAATGATAGTAAATATCATGTACTAGCCATTAGACAAATAAATAAATATTTTGATATAAGTACTGTATCTTTCATTAATTTGCTTGGTCTTCTTTTCAAAGCGGAACATATTATTAACTACCTATATTTTGCATGATTTTTTTCCTTTTCTTTTTTTAGAAAAACTTATTGAAAAAGATGGCGTAGAGTGGTGTGCTGACGTGCTAGACAAATTTGTGTTGGCTGAGCAGTCAGTGGGAATTGGAGAGACCGTAGTGCGTCGGTATACCCCTGCCTGTCCATCTCAGAAGTCCATTGTCATCAATATCTACAGTGCTGATTCCGATGAGGCACAAGTAAGCAATTCAAAAATATACTTACAGAGGAACTTATGTCAAAACTTCCCCTCAAATTGCGTGCATAGTTGCACCTTTACAATAGATAGACAAATATAAGAAATTGGCTGCCCAAACTGTTAGGATATGAAAACTTATTTGGAATGTCGCATTTAGAAACTACAGTGATTGCAAGGGATGGTTGAGCTGCCTTCTTCTGTGAATGCCTGTCTGGTTACATGATATGCTAGATAAAACGTCACAGGGAAATTATGTATTCATAAAGCAAGGTCACTATTTCTAAATTTTGGGAAATCTTTTTACATGATGTTCTTTTATGCACAATTGAAGGGTTCAGAGCCATAGTGGGCCAAGCGCCATTTATTAAAAATGGAGAAAGCAAGGTTTAAAGTTTAGTGAATACCATAGTTTAAAGAAGATTGACATATCATTTAGTTTTAATGTGTATACTTTATATTACTTACTATATGTTTTCATCGAATTATGGTAATAACTTAATTTTAATGAATTTAAATACTATTATAGTCACAATCATGCCATGATATGAAAGAAAAATTTCACAACCTCGAGCGGGAATCGAACCTGCGACTTCCTGTTCTCCGGTCAGGCGCTCTACCACTGAGCTATCGAGTTCGTCTCACGCCAAAGGCCAAAGTCGCAGGTTCGATTCCCGCTCGAGGTTGTGAAATTTTTCTTTCATACCATGGCATGATTGTGACTATAATAGTATTAAAATTCATTAATATGTCACATCAACGGACGTGTATACGTCACCAAACATCGTAAGATGAAGATTACATTAATTTTAACCCTTGTTTTCTACGTCTTCAGTAGATGGCGCTTGACCCACTATGGTTCTGAATCCTTCAATTGTCATTATTCTTAGGGCTTTCTTTCGTAAAACAAAACTATGTTTAGTTTCAGACAAGTTGCCCCAGAATATTAATCCGTATTTCATTATAGAATGAAAATATATAGTCTGACATTTTAATGGTGTTTATATCGCCAATGGAGGATAAGGATCTTAATACACAATAGGAAGAGCAAACTTTAGGAGTAGGCCTAATATATTTTCTGAGTGTTTTCAGTTCAGGTGATTACCAAAATCCAAACTAAGAAATTTATCGCTCACATATAGATTATTTAAGATCATTTTCATTTGATCTAATATTCTAGAAAAACTGAGCACTAAAATATAATGTTAAATTTGATTACACTGGTTTTACGAGCATAAAGTGCTCGTGAGGTTCAATACTTTGCACTAAACCAATCATTCGTTAGATTTAAAACTGTATTAGAAGTAGTTATGCATATAAAATAATTATATTGTTTAATTGAAATAATTAAATTTGTAACTTCTGTAAATAACATTACCTGGGATAAATTATTTACGGTTAACGCTAAATCATTTAGGAATATATTTATAATGATCATTTTGACGTGTTAAATATAAACTAAGTTTGTAAATACCTAGTTGACTAGGTTCAGCTTAGTACCGGTAGTAGTCATCTTCAAAACTAGATCATTAATTCGTTCATAAGTGTTCTGCCCATGGATAGGTCTTTCACTGCAAACCCAGCATTATCCAATCTTTCCTATTTTCTGCCTTTCTCTTAGTCTCTGCATATGATCCACATATCTTAATGTCGTCTGTCATATGATATCTTCTTCTGTCCCAAACTCTTCTCCTGTTCACCATTCCTTCCAGTACATTCTTCAGGAGGCAGTTTCTTCTCAGCCAGTGACCCAACCAATTCCTTTTTCTCTTTAGATAGATAGATAGATAGATATTTATTAGCCTTAGGAAATACAATGATTTCATGGCATCGTCAGAGTGAATACATAATAAATATGCGGTTACATACATGTTTTTCCGACATACAAGATGTCTACAATAATATACAAATAATATACAATCAATACATTCAGTAATGAAGTCAATTCTCCACAGTTTTCTTCAGACCATTACTTGTACAAGGTTCTTGGTTTCCTTATCTTCTTGGGCAGTCTCACCCCAGACATGAATCAGATAGAAAAGAAGAGCAGTAAACACAAAAGGAGATACTAACTACTGTAAACTAAATTTGGAGTGCTAAACTAAGATACTCATTGACAGTAAAAGGCATGTGGAAAAGTAAAATATGTTTCACTGACTTTTTAAATCTAGCATAGCTAAGGGCTTTAGTTTCAACAGGGAGTTTGTTGTAAAGTCTTATCCCTGTATGTGATAAGCTATTGAGACTTTCGGATCAGTTTCAGTATCATTCTTTCTTCACCCACTTTTTCCAACACAGCTTCATTTCTTATTCTAGTCCACTTCACATGCTCCATTCTTCTCCATAACCACATTTCAAAAGCTTCTATTCTTTTCTCTTCATTTCGATCATTAATACTAAATCATTAATGTAAGTTAGATAAAATAATGGACCTAAAATTAATCCGTGTTTAATTTAATATTCCTACATTCTGAGTGAATAATTTTGTGACTATTTGGTATATTTATTTTTACTTTTTGTTTTCTGTTTGATAGATAATATACCGTATGTAAACCAACCTAAGGTCTTATCTTTAATACTAGTACCGTAAACTGGGGTTACTTTGAATACAGAGGAAACTTTGAACATTTTTTCAGAAAATCATATTTAGGTTTCTACATGCTGCACTTGTTATAGATGGAGGTAAATTATCATAAAATCATTCTCATACCAAATTTATCTCCATCTATAACAAGTGCAGCATGTAGAAACCTAAATACAATTTTCTGAAAAAATGTTCAATGTTTCCTCTGTGTTCAAAGTAACCCAGTTAACGGTACCATAAAATTTTAATTTTAAACTTAGCAGCAATATAAGTTCGGTACAGTGTAGTGTTTGAACATTTATCTTACTAATTTTGCAGAATATTAAACTACTGTACTGGTAATAAAAACATGCAAAGATTAGGGACAACTGAATGAATGTTTTACACAAATATGTTGTTGTTGTTTTCTAATGCCAGGCGTTTGACAATAAAGTCATTTGACCTCTTGCACTCCAATATTTTTCAAAGATATTATCATGACCAGCCAATGAAGCACAGATTTTGAGGTGTTCCGAATCCATTATTATTATCTGAGAGTGTATTGGCTAGTTCAGTCTTCTTGGCTGATGTTATACCACCAGCATTCCATTGTAAGATGTTTAGTTGATTCTGTACCAATAAAGTAGTCCCCGCCCGGAGATCCGATTGGGGGACTATTGGAGCGGTTAAATGGCAAGTTGTAGCCGATTTAAGTGAACACCATATTTTAACGTTTTGGTGGCTGCTTCATTCATACACAACTCCCTGAATGTCTGGAGGACCACACCTGCCGTTGGTCGACTGGTCCATTGGACCTAGCTGGGAGATCTTGTTGATCACCAGCTTTCCCTCCTTAAGCCACTGGAGGACGATTTTAGTGCCATAGCAGGTCAGCACTAGGAACAGAAAAGTAGAAAGAGGAGGAAGGAAAGGGAAATGAACCCCTAGGCTCGAATGTTCTAATGCCGTCGGGGTCGAAGAAAGTAAGAGTTCAGTCAGAGGACTGGATAGGAAAGGGTAAAGAGGGAATTAGGTATTGGATAGAGGAAAATTATACCAAATTCAGTCATTAACTCATCAAGCTGACCAGTGCTAATGGATGAGTAGCACCTCCTTTTAGTTCAGCTCGTAAAATTATGCTTACTAACAGCTGCACCACGGGAAGGTAGGGGTGGGACATTGGGTATTTTTCCAGGTTGGTTCCTTAAAGCCTTCAATGGGAAGGATTAATGGCTCTCCCCCCTGTATCCGACAGATACCCTTTTTTTACACAAATATAAATACACAGCAGAATCTTCCAAATACTTTTAAGTGGTGGATGGTTTTGTAAAATTTCATTTGCTTTCAGTTCATCACCGATCGTGGGGTTCAACGCTGTGGTACCCTGAGCCTTAATATTCCAGATGTGGAAGACAGCAAAATATGTGACAGTCGTCGTGAAATTCATACCCGCATGGTGTTTGGAGGAACTGAAGTAACAGCCAGTGCCCTGGACATAGCAACAGGACACACTGTGCATGCAGAAATGGACTTCCTTACAATCTCCAGCGACACTGAAGTATAGATGAAAAGGTTGATCAGAAAGAAACTTCTTGTCATTTGATATAGGCTGTGTCAGTATCATACAAAGATCTTTTAATTAGTAATTCTCATCATTGGTTCCGAAATGTTCAAGTTCTAACTTGGCCGAGCTATAGATTTTTTAAGGTGATGAAATCGCTATCATGAATTGATTTGGAAGAGAAGGAAAGTCAGGTGCTCACACAGCATGTGAAAGTAGGCATACTCTATTGCAGAGATGGGCATCATGCCTCACTTGAGAATTTGTGCCTCACTGACCTTCACAGAGCTTATCGCTCTGAGTGACATCATCTTCACAGTCCCCATTCCTCCCTCACGCAGCTCCTAGGTGTGGGCAGGTTCTATATCAGTTTCATAAGCAATATCAGTGGTGGCATAATGGCATTACCAAAGCATTGTGTACGCTTAGAAAACGATTATTTCATGAGAAATGGGAGAAGAGTTTTTTTGCTGTTTAGAAGGGGATAACATAAGATATATGTTATGCTCGAAAATCCTATTAGGCATTAATAAATTTAATATACAACGACATTACTCCTTATGTCATAAAGAACATGCTGAATTAGAAGGCAAGACAAATTAAATGTTATTTTTCGTACTATTCCGAAGAAAATTTATGATCTCAACATTTGCATAGTATACTAAATACGACATTATACCTTAAACACGCTGCATTAAAAGGTACGAGGAATTAAATGTTGTTTGTACGTATTATTTCCAAAAAAAAATTTATTAAAAAAAATATCAAATGTGCGTAGAAAACGAAATATGTTCTTCTGAAATTATTTTAAGTCGAGAATGTGCAAATCTATTAAGTAATCTTGATAAACACCAGAATACTCAAGAAAATAAACATAGACAACGTGATGGAATATTATTGGCTAGTTATGCAATTTCTCGCCTGTGATTTAAATCAAGTCAGCTACAGAGAAACGGTAAAGAGGTTTATGATTAAAGCTGCCGAATTAATTTGCCAAATTGAATAAAAGTTTTCGAGTCTCTCACGTTAACCAAGCGCTTTCCTAATAATTCGCCACTGACCGCCTTAGCGATTACGAAAAGGTGACGCAGGTCACAGCAGTTTATATTTCCCATCCTACTCTGCAGTCTCCTCTCCTAGTAAACAAACTATTTCAAATCGAGTGCCTCACGTAACCGAAAATTGTGCCCATGTATGCTCTATTGTAACCAAGTTGATTTTGTGTTTAGAGTGACAGACTAGGGACTGGAAGAGCCTAGATTCAATCTCAGATGAAGACGGAATTTTTCATCCCTTTTTTTGACGTATGATGTTTTGGAACATATAGTGAGGGTCACCTTGGCGCCTGCAGTTTCAGGCTTTAGAGTTACATATGTTTGTTCACAGTAGCCTACTTTGACTACAGCAGTGAACGATATATTGTTTGGAAAGAAGAATAATATAAAAATCTTGAAAACTGCCAAATGGTGCCCATATCAAAATTACCTACTATATTTACACTCTCACCATCTAAAATATTTCATATCTCATGAACCACTTAATATATAGGCCTACTAATGAACAAAATACTCTTTAGAAACCTCCAATGATGCGTAACAATATACAGAAATTGTTGAAAAGTTAATGAGTTAAATAAAATTTGTTAAGAATAAAAAACCTAAAACTAATTTCAAAAAAATTTTTTATTATACATCTTGATTACACAACTTTTAACACTATATCACTTCGGAACAGGGGGGGACGCAGGATTTTTTTTCGGGGAGGGATTTGAGGAGATAGTAAAAATGGAGTAATGAGAAATAAGTTTATATACTAATAATTTGTTTCTGAGTCACAAACATTTACAAGTTGGCCTGAGTAGCGTAGTCAGTATAGCCTTCTGTGCTCGAAGTTGCGGATTCTACCCCAACCCAGCTCGATAGCATTTAAGTGTGTTTAAATGCGACAGGCCTCATATCAGTCGATTTACTGGCATGTAAAGAAGTCCTGAGGGAAAAAATTCCGGCATACCGGCGACGCTGATATAACCTCGGCAATTGCGAGCTTTGTTAAATAAACCATAATTTTTTAATTTTAACATTTACAATGACTGCAATACAAAAACAATGACTGAGTGACATTTGCAGAAGAAGGCGACGAGGCTTCTTAGAGATTTCATCCAGTACTTCATGAGCTTTTACTTCTACATTTTTATATATATACATCAAGGCTAGTCCATTTAATCTGTCTGCTCCCATCGTGCTCCTCAAGTAAGTCTTCAAATACCGCAATGTTGAGAACGATCGTTCTGGTGTTGTTGTAGTTACAGGCAACGTGCAGAAAAGTTTCAGCGCCTTGCGAGAGCAGGGAAAAATAATTTCATTGCACCTGTTCAAAGATGATATAAAATCAGTAGGTATTAGGTGAAGATTTTTCTGATCAAGGAAATTTCTTCTCCACATCTTCAATTCATTGAAGAAAGACTCTGGTGATGCATCAACATCATTGGGCCACTGATTTACTACAGCCTGAACAGCAGTTTCTAAATCTTCATCTGATGCTCGCACTATGTTTTTAGGCAGCAAAGTTTGTATGGACTTTGGAATTCCCTTATGATTTAAAAACCTGTCCTTGAGCTGACTAATGAAATAGTCTAAGAAGAGAAGGATAATTAAAAACCTAAAATACTCTTCATGACTCTCTGTCTTGAAATAAGAACACTGTGTTTGTCTTCCTGCAGTTCTTGGAATTTAACATTTTAGCAAAGAGAATTTACCTGGAAAACTCTCTAATTCCTATGTAAATTCAAGAATTAAAATTAATATTATTTTTGTTTCGTATTTTTCTCAAAATTTCGGGAGGGGATATATCCCCTTAATCCCCTCCCTTGCATCCGCCCCTGCTTCGGAATATGCAGTTTATTGCTTTCGCGTGTTAAATATTAGGTACAGTACCTTGATGACTAGTTTCAGCCTGTTGTGGGCTATCCAGTTCTGAGGATAGCCCACAACAGGCTGAAACTAGTCAACAAGGTACAATACTGTACCTAATATTTAACACGCGAAAGCAATAAACTGCATATTCCAAAGTAAAATTTTTTCTTACAGCTTCACGATGCCAAGACTAATTGCATTGTATTGTATTTATTAACATTCCATGGTATTCATACATTGCTTTACAGCTAGAATATGGAACAAGTCAAAAAACTTAATACTATTTAAAGTCTTAATTTATAGTCACAGTCTAGATGAAATATATATACAGACGAGATTTACAATATAGTCTACTAGTACAACACATAGTTTTAGTATCAATTTCATTTAGTGTTTTTGAATGTCATGAATTCACCTACAGAATAGAAGGCGTGAGAAATTAGGTACTTCTTTAATTTGGCCCTAAATAATCTTATGTTTTGAGTTTCATTTTTTATATCGATAGGGAGGCTATTAAAAATTTTTACTGCCATAGAATGCACTCCTTTTTGATAGCATGATAGACTTGCCGATGGAGTATGAAAGTCATTTTTTTGACGTGTATTTATGCTATGAACTGTTGAATTAGTTACAAAGTTTTCACGATTACATACGAGGAAGACTATTAATGAAAAGATGTACTGACAAGCCATGGGCATTATTTGTAGTTTTTTGAAAATAGTCCTACAAGATTCCCTAGATTTGGCACCTACTATTATTCTAATTACTCTTTTTTGTAATAGAAATATACTGTTACTATCTGTGGAATTTCCCCAGAATATTATTCCAAAACTCAATACCGAATGGAAGTATGCAAAGTATATTGTTTTTAAGGTATTGATATTTACTATCTTTTGCATAGATCTAATAGCAAAACAAGCTGAATTTAGTTTGGGAGTAATTCTTTAATATGATTTTTCCAATTTAACACATTATCGATTTTTAAGCCAAGAAATTTGATTGTCGTTGTTTCTAATAGGGATCTGTTGTTAATTATTGCGCTAGAAATTTGCGAGGTTGAATTTGCACAGGATTTAAATTGAATTATGTTAGTTTTGTTACAATTTAATACCAATTTATTGACTGAGAACCAGTCACATATTTTGAAGAGAATTTCCTCTGTTGAAGATTGGAATGTGTTGGAGTTATTGGCTGTAATTATTATACTTGTGTCATCTGCAAATAATATGGGATGACCTACCTCTTTCATTAGGGGGGCAAGATCATTTATAAACACTAGAAAAAGTAGGGGACCTATTGCTGCACAAAAGCAAAAGAACTATAGAAAACAGGAAGAGGAGGCAGAGGTTGTTTCACAGAGATCGAGGTGAAAAAAGTGATCGCCAATATTCAACTTGTTGGCATGAAATTTTACGTAAATTTGTATTTCAATCATACTTAAACCCCAGGGATTTTTTTTATTGGCTACTTAAAGACTGTATCAATTAAGAGTTATCTATATCTGGCAATGGTGAAATTGATGACAGCAAGATGGTAGACGAAACCAATGATTCACCATGGATTACCTGACATTGGCGTTGCAGTTAGGGGAAATCTCTGATAAAACGAAACCCGATAATCAGATCAAACAGGATTCTAACCAGTGCCCAACTGCAGTCTTTTTTAAATTTCGTCATAACTTCCAGAATGCCTCCGATATCAATTTAGCCTTAAATATAAAACTGAGTACCCGTTGTTTTCTGGGATGAAATGTGGTGAGAACAAGATTATGATCACATCACCATCTTGTAGTGGTCAGATCAAGAAAGCAGTAGAGTTCTACCTCCTGCCTTTATTGCACCACAGTGAAGTAAGTTATATTCAGTGCCTAACATTTTAGATAAACAAATGGACCAATTGAGACTGAAGTCTTTAGGGGTTATTTAATCCACCTCTAGATCATTTTTATTATACTGTTGTTGTTTTTTAATGTCAGGCATTTGACAATTAAGTCATTTGACCTCTTGCACTTCAATATTTTTCAAAGATAATGTCATGGTCGGCCACTGAAGCACAGAATTTTTATTATACTACAATTCTATGAAACGCAATAGAATTGCCTTCATTCGTCTATCTGCGATCATTACTCTGCACTGCTTTGAATGTACAAATTCATATATTTTATATAATATATTATCACAGTCTACTATATACAGTCACGAAGCTTGAGTTTTGAGGGTGCTAGAAACAATAGACTGTGACGGTACTATTTTGCATTGCCTGTAATGAGGCGATATTAGCGAACCTAGTGGTGAGCAACTATCTAATGTTTGCATATTTACTACATATTGAGCTTCGCGACTGTATATACTAGACTGTGATATTATGCTTATATTATCCATCTGTTACCATTTCTATGACAGAATTTCTGCCTAAATTTGTATAGTGTAAGAACTAAATGTTCTCATCTTTAGGAGTTACTTTTTGATCAACCTGAATAAATAACATAGTAATTATTAACCTGAAATATACAAATAATATGTATAATAGTAGTACAAGCTAAAATATGCAGTGCCATTTCAGTTGTAAATACAATGTAATTTGAAAAAAATTATGTAGCAATATTAAGTAAAATAAATATATAAGTAGAGACAGTGTACCTGAATAGATGACTATAGTATTAAAATTATATGGAAGTTATGTTGGTTCTCAATTACTTATCTGTAAAATTATTTAACTGTTAACTTATTTTTAAAAACTTTCAAGTACTGGTAAGTCCTTCTGTTTACTTACCTTTCTATTTTTCTTCCTTCTCCCGTCTCCCCTCTTTCACTTTGTGTGTGTGTGTGTGTTTTGATATGAGTATACTGCATATTTTGTTTCAATTATGAAAAAATATTGATAAGCATTATTCAAACTATATTTAAACTTTTATCCAGATGAGTGTGAGAGGTTTCCGATATTTTTATTTTTGTAACTCCAGAAATTGTTCTGATGGTCATCTAGTGTCCACTTGTGTGAGTACCACTTCCCCACCTTTCGTTGTACAGTAACCAGAATAATTTCGTTATGTTGGGGTAATATTTAACTGAATCTTTACCTCCTATCTCACTACTGGTACTTTCTAATCAAGATTTTTTTGTGTTACATGTTATATGCAAGATTCAGTCGCATATAAATCTTTTCTGACATTCATACGAATTTACAAAGTTCCTTAATTGGATGGAACTATTTACTCAAAGTATCGTTCCAATTGGATTTGATTTTTTTACATGTATAACTTGGGTCGCAGTGTATGCAGTAAGACAATCCGGATTTTGCCAGAGATGTCCTGTTTCTTAGGTGTGTTTCCTACATCCGGTCAGGCATTGTAAAAAATCAGAAATTGTTCTGCTTTTCTGTCTCCTCAATTCTCAATGGACCAAAGAGAGAAACCATCTATGTCTGGAGTCCATTGGAGAGATTATGTTTTTAAATTTAATTTAACACATCTATTTCGTGTGGATTTCCACAGGTACCTATTTTCTGGGTGACAACATTCCTTGGAGTGCAAGCCTTTCTGATACAGGCATCACCTGTACCACCCTCAAGACTTCACCCAGTCATGAATTGAAAAGGTGGCCCAGAGGGGAGGGAAATTCCACCCCCCCCCCAGATTCCAGGATGTCCCTTCCTCCTGGAGATTTCAGACTTTCTTAACTAAAAAATATAATTTGTACAATATTGTATTTAAATTTAATTTGACGTTTTAGGAAGTTAAATTAATTCTGTTATGTAGATTTTTAAGTAGTTGCTTCCTTGAAAGTTGGTAGTCTGCCAGTCAATCTTGATTGGTTGGAATTTAACTGGTTTGTCTTGATTGTTACAGTTAAGAAGTTAGGCGTAGTTTTCAGTGTTAGTTTTGGTTAGCAAATATAATAATTTTGTTTAATAAAATAGTTATAGCATAGGCCTATATAAATATAAATATTTCAGTATAAGATAGCAAAACAACAGACATTGTTTACTTTTCTTAAAAAGAATAGATGTATTGAGGAGTCAATGGAAAGTGTATCCTTTGCATTTAATGAGAAAATTCTCAAATGGCAAATGAAAGTGATATCTGTGAATCAGTAATTCCATCTGTATCACCTTTATTTAGTGCTGTTAGTGGTGAGTCAATGAATAAAATGGTTGGCCATGTAATCAAATATAAAAAACTACGGGAAATTAAATATGATTGGTTGTATTTCATTCATGCTCAGGTTGGTGCATTTTGTTACTATGTGAAATTTATTTAAAAATGGCCTCAAGTCTCTTAAAAAAAGCAAATGGAGTACCGGTATTCATATCAGAGCCCTTTTAAAACTTTAGAAAAGCTACCGGAAGATGAATTCTTCTAATTTAATTGGTACAGGCAAGTAATTACTACCTGTAGACCTGCTAAATTTAGACAGTTTATGTAAAAGAATACACTGGGGACAATTTTACATACAAAGATAGTTCACGTTCACCATGTTTTACATAACAATATTAACATTTTTAAATTAATGCCTAGTATTTAAAATAAATACAAACAAATGAAAGTGTTATTTCCTTAATGGACCCCAATTTTCTATGATCCCTTGTTGTTATGTAAGATCTAATTATTCTTTCGTTAGCTATCTGTTCTTCCAGTATAGTAAAATCCTCCCCCCCCCCCTTCACCGAGGGGTAAAGGTCTGAATTCAACACTGACTTCACCTCAGCCTATTTTTTTTTTTTTTACTATTGCAGATGATAGATGAAATGGGGGGGGGGGAAGTGGAGAGAGTCGGTAGAATGATAGAGAGAAATGGGAGTACCCCGAGAAAAACCTTCTGCAATGTCTGCTTTGTCCACCACAAATTCCAACGGGAATCGAACCCGGCCCACCTGGATGGAAGACCAGCGCGCAAGCACTTGAGCCACAGACACGGTATATTTTTCATATTATACAAAACTATGTTTTTTCAGCATTGTACAGTGTCAATAAAATTATCCATAATGCAGTGTAGGCGCTATAATTTGCGGTACCTATAAAAGCCTGCTACGTATATACAGTAGATGAGGCGAGGTATAACCGTATATACTACTTTGCGTCTATATATACCAGCGGTCATCAGAACACTGAACCCTCGGGCTAAATATAGCGTCTTTTACCCGTGGACAAGACACTGTCCTAGCGTGCATTCGTGGCTGCTCGCGGGTATGCTGTCTCCCTATCCCTTGTGTACGACGGAGCATATTTCCTTACCCTCCATGCACTCTACCCATTTCAGCGAGTGCTGACGACCACTGTTATCAGCTTATCACACACTGTTTACTGAGCTGCTATCGTGAAATAAATAATTATCTTATATGACAACATTTAATTACCGGTAGCCTACGATACATCATATTTTCTTAATTATTTTATAGACTCCGTGTTAGGTCTACGAACTCTAATTCAAGGACATTTGTTCAGAATAAAAAAAAATCACTGAATTTAATTAGTGTTAATAATTTTTATCACGTTTAATATTCGCGCAAAAACGACAAAGGTGGTACCGGCGCATATGATCGATGTGAACCCGTGATGTCAACAGCTTCTTCGTGCTTGTGGAGAGTAAAGAAGTGGAAATTCTCGGGCAGGCATGCAGAGATATTTCGTGGATGTTTGATTCCAACACGTGATTATTTATGTCCCGTTAAATTGCCAAGGCCGCGAATAGATAGTTTTGGACCAACAAGTCAGGTGCATCAGAGAATTATGTCACCGGTAGATTACGCAAAGAAAGTTGCGGCTGTGAAAGCAGTTGATGAGTATGTTAAGGTAATTTAGTAATAACTATTACTACGTTAAGTTCTGTTTTTAAAGAACACAGATAATCGGTGCTTATTGTTACGTAAATATAAAACAATATGGTTTTTAGACATCCTTAACCTCACATGAAAACTGTGAATTCCACCGCACGTGCGTTTGTTTCTGTCTTAACTGCAATAGTATTCTGATTTATTTTAATAATTCCTCGATTTATTCTTCGTTCATATACCTATATCTACAGATTGTGATTAAACTTTTAATAATGTATTGTAATGAAACATGTTTAAAATAATGTGCCTGGGTTGAACATAACCTCAAAGGGACTACGATTCGTCACAGTATTCCCACTCAGTATGGGCTACAATTGTGTATATCAAACTTATAGAAATTGTGAAATAAAATTAAACGATGCGACTGTCTTTGATCTGTTTTTAGAACATGAATTCAAAGAGCCAAAGGAGTAGATTTTTCAGAGAAAATTTTATACGAGTACCGGTAGCCTAATCGTACTGAATTTAGTGTTAGTGCCTTATCTTGTTGCTTTAGTGAGCCCCTGGGGCCTGTTTCATAAACACAATAATAATATTAAGTAATAGCATTACAGTCATGAAAATAATTTTATTAACCGACTAAATTCTGTTTCATAAACGTTTTGCACGAGTCATAAAATACGTACAGTAATATTATTAATTTCTTAATGAGCGCATTCTATCAGACTTTGGTTGCGAATGGTCATGCATGGTAAACAGTGGTTATAATGTGTTTGTATCGTTTGCAGCCAGGTGATTTGAGGTTAAGGCTGACAAACATAACCTAGTTGGTCTGCACTCTACAGCTATTTATATTATCCTCTCTGTTAACAGTTGTTGAATGAAATAAGTTTTGAAGTGCTATGTTTAATAGTAACAACAGAGTAAATCGTACTATGTGTAAAGGTTTGGGAGACATTTATTTCAGATAAGATTGTAAATCATTGCAACTCGAAGTTATTGTTTGTTATTTGATTCAGTTGATTTACGAGTAAAAGAAACAATTTGATAAATCTAAAATATTGTGAACAGATATTTATCATTCCTAATTGTTCACGTCTCTGCTGTTGTAAAGTTTGCAACTCCAAAAACAGTGTATCAGTGACAGAAGCGTGTGTGTAAAACTTGCACCTCGTTGTCTAAAGAAGTACCGTATGAAAATATTAAGCAGTGAAAACTTTTGATGATAATATTGGAGCAGCCTTACGGACAGTGTTAACGACAGGGTTAGTGGACCCTATAAAGCGTCCGCTATACTGGAGAATTAGCACGGTCACTTTGAACCGTGCCGTTACGTTTAGCACCAAATTTAAGTAAATACACAATGTCACCAACATAAGAACGTGACGTTGGTGTGTGGCGTAGTTGGCGGGAGAAATTTTTTCTCTCTCTGTCTACCTCCTTCGTTCTGAACATTACTGAGAGATAGCACCAGTGTTAGCTACAAAGTGTATTTGCGCAAATATATTGCAAGTAGATTATGTGACTTATTACGTGTTTTAGATGAGAGTCTCGAGACAAAATAGTTTTGTGCTATATTTCTTTTTTTCTCTCTCTCTGTCTACCTCCTTCGTTCTGAACATTATTGAGAGATAGCACCACTGTTAGCGACAATGTGTATTTGCGTAAATATTGCGAGTAAATTATGACGAGTGCCTTAGATGAGAGGCTCGGGACAGAAACAGTTTTGCTGTAGCGCATGCGCGGACCTCTCATGCAGTGGGAGCGTGATCCTTACTTGAATTTATTTTTGCGTGTACTTGCAGATTAAATGATTGAGATCCCTTCTTGCTCCGGTTACAGGCCTTGCATTTACGAAGGTTATGTTATGTTATGTTAGGTTAGCTTAGCTTAGATTAGCTTAGCTTAGGTTAAATTAGCTTTGGTTAGGTTAGATTAGTTTTGGTTAGGTTAGCTTAGCTTTGGTTAGGTTAGGTTAGCTTTGGTTAGGTTAGCTTAGGTTAGGTTAAATTAGCTTTGGTTAGGTTAGATTAGTTTTGGTTAGGTTAGCTTAGCTTTGGTTAGGTTAGCTTGATTTGGTTCGTCCATGTAGTAGTTAAAATTATATAATATGACAGTTTTTGATTCGTAATATTGTTAAAAAATAATAGGCCTATAATGAAAGCGGTGAATAATTTCATGGTCCTTAAATTTTTTTTTTCGTAAAAGGCTAGGTATTTTTCTATAGGCCAGAAATAAAACAGCAACGCCGTCATAATTACGTACTTTACGCTTTGGCGAACATTAACCGGAAATTTACTTTCCATCATTTTAATTGTATTCCGTGAAACACATCTTTTTTCCTGTTAATTTCCTTGTGATAACCTAGTTTATTATCTTATTACATCTTCATTTTCATTTAATGCATTCAAAAAACCGCCGTTGTACTACATAAAACCTTGAACTTGACTAATGGAGTGAATTATTTAAGAATATAGTCGCGAATTTGACTACCACCATTTCGATTATATTTTGTTTGATACGGCTCGGTGACTAGTGGCCAGCGAGTAGAGTCGACTATCGATATTGGTCTGCCGTGCGTATTATCCAGTTGTTCCAAAGCGTCTTATGCAAGATATTTCAAGTTCCGTTATAGTTCGGAATACTGCGCAAGTAGGCCTATTTACATAAAAAAGCTTAAAAAATTATTGGTGCAAGAGTAAATAAATACAAATGCTTGTACAAATGCAAATGCGGTGAAGTCGTTCCTAGAAAATATCGTATTTGAGTTTGAATTTGTGGATGTTGTAGAAGATTAATGTTATGACGAAATTAATAAAAATATTGAAATTGTCTTAATGGGCTTTTATTGCTGATTATGTTGTAAGTAGTATTTTCAAGAATTTACCTGACTATACAAAATACAAATATGTTCTAATTATTAGAGATTGTGATGTGGAATTGTAGATACGGTACCTATAAATCTCGTAAGTAAATTTTAGTTTATCAATAGGGATGGTTAAAGTAGTCCATATGTTTTGTAATACATCCACTTGTTGATATATGTCTGCACAAGATCTTGGCTCACCAAGATCTTCACAATGTTAATTAGTCAAGAGTACCTATATAGATTCAGGTTGTCCCAAGTATACATTGAAAAAACATTTCAATAGGTACAGCAAAAGTTAATATTACTGTATTTTGTGATGTAAATGTCCCATAGACATATATTTCTGAACAATTATTATAATTTTAAAAATGACAAGAAAGGAGGGGGAAAACGTTAAGTTCATTCATTCAAATAACATTTAAAAAAATGAAAAATATATAGTAATTACTTTCTAACAGTTCTATACTATAATTTAATTTAGGTTTGACCCTTTCTAATTGTTCCTCTTTTTCAATTAGATAAGATAGCTTTCAATTTCAGTATGGTCCATCTACATTGGCGTCTATGACAATTTGTAAGAATGGAGAGAGACTTGGTCAGTCATTCATTTTGTCTCTGATGCTTTTTAAAATGGGGAAAATAACTTGAAGAAACAGAGTTTTTTTTTTTTTTTTGCGAAAAGTTCACGAATTGAAAGGTCAACTATTTGAGGGTTTTCACCAACAGTAACAAAAAAAACTCTAAGAAAGAAGCTTGGATGGAATTGCGGAATTTTGCTGTATCAATTGGCTTGGTAACGAGTGATAAAGATTATATTTATGTACGTAACGCAACATGGCCAAACATGAGAACCAGAACTGTGTTAAGTACGTAATATTTTTCTTTGTCTGCAATTGTATTTTAGTCTGTTTTAATTTAATTCCATGCATGTCTGATACACAATGATATTGTCCACCACTACCCAACCAATGCAGAGCAATTTGTAGCTGTTTCTGAGAAGTTAACGATTTATTCCTTTCTGTGGGATGTTCTAACAAGTTATCAATTCTTTGAAGGACATATCCAAATGTTTCAAAATTTAAGCGAAACCTTTCATTATTCATTATATTCGTAACTTTCTTGCATGGTTGTAGGATATTCGTTGTCTAAAATTTCTTGGACATCTGACAAACACTCCCTCTTCATCACTATTTGAGTCAGAATTATCTATTTCAAACGTTTTCACGGTTTTATCTTCAAAATCTAACCCTACATTGGCATTTAATTTTTACAAATTATTAAACTATTACTTAAAATACAGTCATGGAACAAACGTTCATATTATTAATAAATTTAATTATCTTTGCTGCTTTATGAAACACTTTATTACTTTTATTATTTATTTTAGTAATATTATGAGCGTTTACAGTAATAAATAATATTATTAACTATTACTTTTATGAAACAGAACAGTAATAATATTACTTAATGCTATTACCATTTTAGTAATGGTATTAAATTATTACCTTTATGAAATAGGGCCCTGGGCAGATTATTAAAAATAACCAAAAAACGAGGCTGTATAACGCTTTGTTGTTGCCAGGGCTTAACCAAAACACAAGCATCACAATCATTATGTTATAGCTTACTTAGGGTCTACATTCTGAATGCATAACCTCCTGAGTCCTTAGAGTAGCTTATAGTATACTATATCATACTTCATACTTGATTTTGATATAAAATATATGTGCAGAGACCCGAAGTATAGTATAATATATCTGTATTTGTGCCCTAACTGTAACCTGAAGAATTTTTCAGCATTTTTTCTCATGTCAGTAACCTTTTTTTTTTTTTTAAAGTGTGGAATTATATTGAACTTTAAAAATAAAACAAGAAATGTCCCAGGACTCAAGAGGATATGGAGGTTTACTGTACCGGTATGGATGAAATTCGTGACACTTCCACATTCGACTAGTTTTCTGTTAATTTTTTTTTTACTTCTGCTGCTATTTTGTCATACAGAATTATTAATTATGTACCAGATATGAAATAAAGAAGAAATTGTCTTGTAGAATATAGCTACTTACTTACGGCTTTTAAGGAACCTGGAGATCATTGCCGGCTCTCACATAAGCCCCCCCCCCCCCATCGGTCCCTATCCTGAGCAACATTAATCCAGTCTCTAAAATCATATCCCATCTCCCTCAAATCCATTTTAATATTGTCCTCCCATCTTCATCTCAGCCTCCCCCCAAAGGTCTTTTTTCCTCCGGTCTTCCAACTAACACTCTATATGCATTTCTGGATTCGCCCATACGTGCTACATGCCTTGCCCATCTCAAACATCTGGATTTAATGTTCCTAATTATGTCAGGTGAAGAATACATACAATGTGCAGTTCTGCGTTGTGTAACTTTTTCCATTCTCATGTTACTTCATCCCTCTTAGCCCCAAATATTTTTCAAAGCACCTTATTCTCAAACATCTTTAATCTCTGTTCTTCTCTCAGAGTGAGAGACCAAGTTTCACAACCATACAGAATAACCATTAATATAACTGTTTTAATAATAATCCGTGGCACTACAGCCCGTGAAGGGCCTAAACCGACCAGCCGGCTGCTGGCCTCACGCCCACATGCCGAAGCAGAGGTGGACGATCATCCAACCAGAATGGAGGTATTGTGTGGTTAGCACGATGTTCCCCCCAGCCGTTATAGCTGGTATTCGCAACCGGATTTCGCTACCTATCGTAGCTTCCCAAGTGCATCACGATGCTGGGTGGGCACCGGTCCCATACACTGGCCGAAATTTCATGAGAAAATTTCTTCCCCCATGAGGACTCGAACCAGCGCGCATTCCATAATGCAAGTCCTAGGCAGGATGCCTTAGACCGCGATGCCATGGCGTGGGAACTGTTTTATAAATTCTAACTTTCAGCTTTTTTGAGAGCAGACTAGATGACAAAAGCTTCTCAACCGAATAATAACAGGCATTTCCCATATTTATTCTTTGTAAATTCTGCAGTGATAGTTAAATTAGATTACACCACTTAGTAGCATGTATGAAATCACTGGGATAACCTCAGGACTTTGTGTCACAGACCTTGGGACTATCTGTTACAGACTTCGGCCTGTCACTTGGCTAAACCCTCATCAAACACTCTTTAACCTTGTCTCAGACCTGTGTATTGCTGTCACAGCTCTGGTGATTTTGAAGTAGTGTATAGGGTTATACCTAAACTTTAATAAAATTGATATTTCTTAACAGTTGCATTACTATGATAAGGTACAAATGTATTTACGTTCTTGGTTTCTAGTCGAGTCATATGTAGGCTACCATAAACAAAAGAAAAACTGAGTGCAGACACCAATAAATTTCTCACCGAAATAAGAGTGGAAAGTTGCTGTGAAAGTGGGAACTGGAGGAGAGGTGCAGGCAGGCGGGATCATTCCATCGAGGGGGAAGAGTAGGTGGCAGGAAGGGGAAGCACATACATCTCATTCCGTTGTGTTTCCTTACTGATTACAGAGAAAAAGCGAGTTTTCGTAAGGTCGAATTAGTGACAGGTTAGGTTAGGTTAGTTTAGACTGTAGGTATGCCTTGCATATACTCACAATTGTCTAAGAATATGCACTTACAAATTTAAGATTTCGAAACCGAGCATGATTTGTGTATCCAAGAATTCCCCGTAACACCAAGAAAATGTTTAGTAATCTAGTGCGATGGAAAGTGATGAGCATTATGAAAAAAAAAGGAAAACATCCATCTAAAGTAGGAGATTCTCCACATTCTCCCCCCGCCAATGCTACCTAGTTAAAAAAAAAAAAAAAAAAAAAAAAAAGCAGACCTCCTTAGCATGATACCATTTCTATCGGACTATGCAAAGTTTTTTTGATGAACTTTGCAGACACTGAGAATCTCGACGTAATCATGAGCTACATTATGAAGTTTGAATGTTTTTGAGTTTACATAATCATGTATTACGACCCCCTTTTGTTTCAATTTTATGCCTCTTTTTAAGTGCAGCACTTGAAACACTATAAGTAAAAGGAATAAGGGACTTGGAATTTTCTATAATTTTTTCTGTGTAATATGTTAGTATAAATAGAAATTGTCCTTAATAGGTCTGTAACTAAAAATACTACATTAGAAATAATTTCTTAAACAATTCTGACTGAACACAAATTTCACTTCTGTTTGAAAAGTAAAGTCATCTCATAATAAGTACCTGTATTAACATTCGTTCTCTGAAAGGATGAAAAGATCACTGGAAGATTTAAATAAATGTGATTGAGCTTTTTTTTTTTAGTCACATGCTTTAAACCTATAGGCCTATATACAAAGCAGGAATATTTTATCTGCTCTCCATAGATACATATTGAAACTCTCAGAAACTGCATCATAATGCAACCACAATAAATGTAAGAATTGTCATGTTCTTCATAAAAGTAGGCTATTCCAGTAGGTGATAGAAATTTATAAAATTAAATTATCACTAGTTTACATTAACACATTTATCTTTATATTTTTGTACTTAATTTTCTTTCCTTTTGCTGACAGGATAACTATATAATTGGAGTTGGAAGTGGTTCTACAATTGTGTACGCTGTTGAGAGACTAGGTAAGTACATGCATGTACAGCAAATAGGAAAAAAGACAGAGATAGAAATAAGGCTGAGATGAGCAGTAAAGAAAGGTCAGAACCTCCGACAGCTAAGGATTTGGATGTTATAAATTCAAAGTTATTAGATGCGATTAAAAAATGTGGGAATGTGATCAAAAAGTGCAACTAAAGTGGAACTGGAAAAAGATCGAGAAGTATAAAGGAAGGAGGAAGTGTATAAGCAAATGTGTAGAGAAAGAGTAAAAGTATTTACAGGAAGTGAGAATAGTGAGGAAGGATTTGGTGTAAGTGGAGAAGTGAGAAAGAAAGTGATAGTGAGCGTAAATAGGAAGAGTGAATAATAATAGTGAAAACGTGTTAAGAGAATTTAATAAGAGACAGTAAGAAAGTAGTACCACAGTCTACTATATACAGTCACGAAGCTTGAGTTTTGAGGGTGCTAGAAACAATAGACTGTAACAGTACTATTTTGCATTGCCTGTAATGAGGCAATATTAGCGATCCTAGTGGTGAGCAACTATCTAATGTTTGCATATTTACTACGTATTGAGCTTCGTGTCTGTATATATTAGACTGTGGTAGTACTAACATTTGAACATTGGAACAGTAAATATAAGAGAAAGATAGGAGAAAAGGTTAATGGAAAAAATAGGGTAAATAATACAATTTGATAATGTATAGGAAAAAGTGAAATTGAGATTTTAGTAAATATTAGTTAGAGAGAGGAAAAAAGGGTGAGTTGAAAGTAGTATATAATATTGAGAGATGTTAGGGTTAATGAACAAATAGAGAATAGCAAAGGAAATATAGGATAAATATTGAAGGGGAGATTAGGCCGAGTAATAAAAAGGTAAATAGCGTAAATTGGAGTATTTGTGTAGATGTGTACTGCTAATAATGTATTAGTGGTGGTACCAGATACAGAGAAATGTGAGGTATATCATTACATGTAAAAAAGTGCTGTGACGTAAATATATATCATATCATATCATATCATATCATGCCATATCATGACCGTCTGCTGAAATAGACAAATTTAATAAATCCAATTCAAAAGAAATTACATTAATAAAATTAAGAATAACATATGAAATCATTATATTTGTTTGTTATTATGCACGTAATTTTATAAATGGATTTATTGTTTACTTTCTAATTTAAGTGGTTAAAAAATTAGAATAAAATGTGAGCAGATTGGGCCTGAATTGAGTATGGCGAGAAATCAGATTAATCAACATAAATTTAGTAAAAATTACAAATGAGAGCAACCATGACATTGTTCTTAGAAAGAAGATTCTGGATTACAATTATATGATTTCTCAAAAGAAGGAATACTATGGCCACCATGTCAGTATAATATGGGACTTGATCATTTCAACAATATCAATTGGCATGTAAGAAGCCTTTTTAAACCCTGATTACAACTACTTTTAATTTTGCATGTCTCACAGAATCACCTGGGTTTTGAATCCAGCTACATTGTGGTCATCCGTAAATTAAAAGCATTTACTATTTCCTCTGAGGTTCTTGCTGATATGTAGGCCTCCCCCATCTATTATCAGGCAGTACATTTCACTTGTCGATGTGTCAGAAAAAGAACAATTGTTTGTATACATCTGTAGTCTGACTAGTGTAATATGTAGCTAGTCGGCAATGTATGCAATGGAGAAGGAAAGGAACTGGCCACCCTACTCCATTATTTCCTGACCTAGTTGCCTTATAAATGGTGCCTTCTTGGTACCACTTGTGAGGTTCAGACCTGTCTTCTCACAGTTGACTAAACAACAACCTTAACACTAAATTAGTAATATAATTTAAATGAGCCTAAAATATTATGTCTTTTGTCTTTTTCTCCCTCAGCACAGAGAGTGAAAGATGAGAACCTTCACGTGGTATGTGTTCCAACTTCATATCAAGCAAGACAACTCATTCTGAACCACAAACTTCATCTAGGAGACTTGGAGATGTATCCTCAGGTAGAATATAACACATTAGTTTAATATACTGTGAATTTATTTCAACTCAACAATAGGATTTTCACTCAACACAGTATTCGTTATAGCACTCCACTAACGACAATGACAATTTACTTGGACTATTACGAACAACAATGAACTGTTAATCTTAACTAATATTTACAAAACACTATTTACAAATCAGAACTATCAGTTCTCAGTTCTTCTAGCTCAGTCACTCGAGTTCACTGTATCTCGAACCACAGACCTTCAGAGACAGTTCACTGTATTCGAACTCAGGTCCCTCCAACTGCGGTCCACTGCACTCGAACTCAGGTCCCTCCAACTGCGGTCCACTGCACTCGAACTCAGGTCCCTCCAACTGCAGTCCACTGCACTCGAACTCAGGCCTTCAGATGCTGACACAGTTGCGGATGCACACTCGAGTCGAACTCCGGTACACAAGACTGGCTTGCTTGCTTTGGCTTACTCACTGACTGCCCAATCAACTGAAAACTGCTCAAGTTCGCTCGCGTTTCTTCTTTTATAGCAAAATCATAGTTGCGAGAAATTTCTATGGGTGTGCAGAGATAGCTCTCTCGAATTATCTGGATATCTCCACTTCGACGGACTTCTGGAAGAGTCGGGAGGGTCCGTCCCCCCTTCACTCCGCACGTAGCAGTTGCGCGCACACCCTCCCCTCGTCGCGTTGACGTAATACACTCCCTCTGCCCTTCAGCATGCAGATGCTCCCCGTACCAGCGTTTCGTCTGCCACGCGCCCTGTCGGATGCGTGTTCAAACCCCGTTGCAGCTGTCACAATACTATATATTATAATGTAAAATATGATCCTAACCCGTGTAATAAAACATTACTATGGTGGATACCGCTGTAGGTCAGTAAATACCTCTATAGTCATTAATAAAAACTGATGCTCCAAGTGAACTTGAAGCAATGTATGTTGATCACCATGGCAACATTCAACAAAAATATAATGTTAATCTGTGGGCTTCCTTACATATTTTTGCAGTGCAAATTGTCCTGTCTGTGTTATGCCACAGTTTGTAGAAATAACAGTTTGTACACAATGAGTATGAACGCCAAATTCTTTCTATTATATTATAATTTGCTCATAAGTGCTTTGCACAGAAATGAGATTTGTTTCACAGTTTTTGTGCTTTTACTGCAAGCCATTTCTCTTATTGTTATGCAAAAAAATGAAACAAAATACTGATATAGGCCTACTCGATAGCGATCGCAAAAAATGTTACAAAATAGATAGTCATTGTACACTTTCAACAGCGGCCTATCACAGTTTACCGTGGTAGACATTTTACTGCAGTAAGAAATGTTTCATTCATTCATTCATTCATAGTGTTGTGCCCAAGGGCAGGTCTTTCACTGCAAACCCAGCATTCTCTAATCTTTTCTATTTTCTGCCTTCTTAGTCTCCTTATATGATCCATATATCTTATTAATGTCGTCTATCATCTGATATCTCTTTCTGCCTTGAACTCTTCTCCCGTTCACCATTCCTTCCAATGCATCCTTCAGAAGCCAGTTTCTTCTCAACCAGTGACCCAGCCAATTCCTTTTCCTCTTCCTGATCAGTTTCAGCATCATTCTTTCTTTACCCACTCTTTCTCACACTGCTGTGTTTCTTATTCTGTCTATCCATTTCACATGCTCCATGTTTTATAAAACAACAAATTTTACCCTGGCAGAAATTTAATATATTTACCAACACAGTAATGACTGACCTTTTATGAAACAGGCTACAGGTAACATTTCTTGTATGGAGTGGTTCAGGAGGAATAGTAAATATTTTAGGGGTCGTAGTATGTGTTATTCTGAGTAAATAAAATTTATATATAAATATTTGTTCAATGTTCAGTGGGTGTGGAGATAGAGCAGTTTGAATAAGCCTTACAAATAGTATGATGGAATGCAACCCTTTTTCAAGATGTCTTCCTTTATGGGAGTAAAAGTTTTAAGAATTATGTCTGTAGCCGGGAGGAAAAAGGTCGTAAGTAAAAATGTTATACTTTTCAAGAAAGCAGTAGAAAGATTGAAATTGGTGTCAATTATAGAATTTTTTTAATTAAGAAGTTTTTCCTGGATATTATTTGTTTATATTTCTTCTAAAATAGGTAATGTTGCTCATTTAAGAATTTTCTTGTTTATTTCCAAAAATAGCCGCACTTAAGCCCTTTTAAGACTAGAACCCAAACTGAGTAGAAGGAACTATTTAAACATAAGACCTTTTTCATGTCAAAATAAATGAGAAATGTAAATTATTAGGAATGCAAAATGGGTCTTAAACAATTATAGGATTGTTTACCCTGGTGTTTAAAGTCTAAAATGAAAGGGCATCAGTATGTGATAAAATGGCTAAAATACAAGTTAAACCTTTTTAATAGGGAAGCATGGATAGTAAACATGTGATGGTTTGTAAAGAATAAAGTATTAAATATTCTTAAGTCCTTTATTCTGTGTGTGCTTGATTCAAAAAGTACTTAGGACATTTGGTAATGCCCTATAAATCCAGTCAGGAGTCTTATTTGACTTTCATCGTTTTACCAGATTGTAGAGAATTGTTTCTACTTTCAGAATATATAAAAATCTCATTTTCACAAAAAAATTGACTTAAGACCTTTTTCATCCCAGCCACAGATGTTATGGTGCATGAAAACTTTAAGATATTATTTTAGGGCACATTGCTCTGTAGGTCTACATTGTAAACATTTACATATATCTAATTTCACATTTAATTGATGTTTCAGCTCATGTTATCTGTACAAACTTAATTTATAAACTACCAAATATAGTATCGCTTTCTTTCTCTCTAGTTATTTAGTATTTATCAGTGTATATTTATTTTTGTGTATGCATTACCTTTTATTTTTGGTTGTACAGCCATCATATTATTCTTGTTACGCTATATTATTTACAGCGTCCTTCTTGTCAAATTGAATAAGAGAATGCATGTTTTGTGTTTCAAGTTGGATTGTGCCATAGATGGTGCTGATGAAGTGGATGCTAATATGACACTTATAAAAGGAGGCGGAGGATGCCTTACACAAGAAAAAATAGTAGCTTCCTGTGCTAAACAGCTGATCATTATTGGAGATGAATCGTAAGTGTTGGTTAAATGCTGAAAGTTTAATGGAGTTTAAAGGAATTCAGTGGATGCATGGGGACTAGTGGGAAATATACATGCAGAGTCAGAAAACTTCTGCTCTACTACATTTGGACTTTTGTATGTGTTTTATAATAGTACGATGCCTTATAAGCAAACCTTTCACGACCATATCAGTGGTCCTTTTCAGGGCTAAGATATACTTAAGGTACTCGTCTATAGTAGAACTTACATTGCATGCAGTGTCGAGCTACACAAGAAAAGTTGAGTTGCACAATGTAAAACATCGAAAAATTGTGTAAGGACTCGAACCAGCGCACATTTCTTATTGCGAGTCCTAGGCAAAATGCCTTAGACCACAACGCTACAGCGCAGGACAAAATACGAATCTGTATTTGCTCAAAATAGAATAATGAGAATTTTTCAATGCCTGTAATTCTTACAAGTCCCGCGCTGTGGCGTCGCAGTCTAAGGCATCCCACTGGGACTCGCGTTACGGAATGCGTGCTGGTTCGAGTCCTCATGGGGGAAGAAATTTTCTCATGAAATTTCGGCCAGTGTATGGGACCAATGCCCACCCAGCATCGTGATGCACTTGGGGAGCTACGATAGGTAGCGAAATCCGGTTGTGAATACCAGTTATAACGGCTGTGGGGGATCATCGTGCTAACCACACAATACCTCCATTCTGGTTGGATGATCATCCACTTCTGCTTCGGCATGTGGGCGTGAGGCCAGCAGCCGGCTGGTCAGTCTAGGACCTTTCATGGGCTGTAGTCCCACAGATTATTATTATTATTATTATTATTATTATTATTATTATTATTATTATTATTGTAATTCTTACAATATCTCCAGATAATTCCTAGTAAAGTAAACGTTTTATGTCACTTCTGCAATATTTTGCAACAAACAAGTTGTAAATGTTGCATGCAATTTCCAAAGTGGGATCATGTTGATAGCAAAAGAGATAGAATTATGCCATTTGAAAGCGGCTTGAAAAGTTCAGATAGTTTTTGTTGTGCAACTTCATCTCATTGTGCTTGGATATTACCCAAGATCACATATAGATTGCTCATTCCTATGTTAAAATCGGTTGCACTTTGAAGAGAACAACCGCCAGGATCGCCACCCGTCCGCCGTAAACGAACAAGGTAGTACAGTCGCTAATGCAATTCAAATGGGAGTTATGACGTGACTCCTTACGTAACAACTAGATGGCAGCATAGTAAACCTGAAAAAAGTTGTTACCGTCAAAGCCTATAATGCAGAGCAATCTGGGTATATATGATCTAGGATATTACACATGTTTGGTGAATGTGATCAAGATTATTCTTAATTATTTATTTTAAAAGATATGTGCTACATTTATGGCGTTTGTTATGTAATCTGCAATTCTTTTTAAAGGAAAGAATCTCAGAAACTTGGAGAGAAGTACAAGAAAGGAATTCCAATTGAGGTTATTCCTATGGCATATTACCCTATTCAGCAGAAGATTGAATCATTGTATGGAGGCAATGCTGAACTCCGTATGGGGAAAATGAAAGCAGTAAGTATGTCTTCTAATGTGTTCATATTACATAGTGTCCCAATAAAATGCATACACATGAGTGAAGCTCGGCAACACTGGATGATTTACGTAGGTGATACAGTATGTTGTTACAGTCTTCTTCTTCTCCTTCTTCTTCTTCTTCTTCTTCTTCTTCTTCTTCTTCTTCTTCCTCCTGTGCTGTTTCAGATGTTATTAAAGTAATTTCATTTGAGATTACATGTTTTTGTCATTTAAGCTTTTTTTTTTCTTCAGAACTCCATAAAAATGTATAAATGAAGCTTCACTGTATTAAAATAGTGAATAGGCCTAATGGTTAGTCGAGCATGACAATAATTATTGAACCTTCAATGTATAGAAGAGGGCACTGTGAGTACTTGCTTCATAATAATACATGTCTTTCTTTAATTGTTTAGGGACCTCTAGTCACTGACAATGGAAATTTCATTTTGGACTGGAAATTTCCAGCATCAGATTTCGACTGGGCTTCTGTAAATACCACCATTAAAATGATTCCTGGTATGTATGCCTGCATGAATATTGTTGAACATTTTCAAAGTGTAAGATGAGATATAGTAAACTTATGGTTTCTGATGACCCTTTTCCTTTCTCTGTGACAGGTGTGGTAGAGACAGGTTTATTTGTTAACATGGTCACCAAAGTATATTACGGCACATCAAGTGGAGACGTGAAAGAACACAAGATTTGATTTATTTTTAAGGAGATGAATCTTTTGGTAAGATTATGACATAATTATGATTTGTACCTGGTTTTTTTTGTACAAGGTAATTTTTTACTATAGGCTTTTAGTGCCATTTAAAAGCATTAGTTTTTCTCAGCAGGTTTTAGTTACGTAACTCTCTTACTGCCATTCTTCCGGAATTTGTTGTACCATTCACGAATTGTTTTGTCTGTTGGTCATTCTATGTAGTACATGGCATGAAACCTCCGTTTTACTGCAAATTACAAGATGCAGAAGGCGTTCTTTTCACGCCAAGTTTCGTCAAAAGTTTCCTTCAGCAGTGGAACATACAGTATGTCAGGATATCTGTTCTGAAAGAAAACTTCGAGAGATCCTATGTATCTCGAGGGACTTATGAATGCCCCTGTATATTAAAATTATGACAGAAAGAGGGTTAAGACTGTACATGTTTGTTTCAATGAAACATTTTAAATGCATATATTTATCAACATGATTTAAGGAAACCTTAGAAATAGACCACGGAGGTTTGAAATTATGGTTTCTTCTTCAAATCAAACTGATTACATTTTTATTTTTCGTCTTTTCATAATGTTTTACAAATAATTGCGCCTCTGTGAATGTTAAATATGGCTGTCAACTACAAAGTATGATATATTAGCCTCAATTTATAGCTCAGAATTAATATTTGGACTTTAAAATCAAAGTACGGTACTTAATTTTGTATTATCGTATTTACTCGCATAATGGACGCACTTTTTTCAATAATATTTTAGAGTGCATATCATATGCAAGGAAAATATTTTATGGGAAAAAATCATAACTACCTGACATCCCATGTGATAATCACAGCTGGTTTTGACATTGGATGTACATGTAATATTGAAAATGATAGATTGGTACACTTTGAGAGCATCGATATGGCGATTGCTTATAAGCAGTAATAACATAAAGTGCGTAACTTACGAAATGAATAAAAGATGTAGCACAGATGCACAGTATAATCTAAAACTGAATACATAATAAAGCAAAAACTACGTATTGTTTGTGAAGGTAATATTACCACGATTCTTGCCTTATTCACTGTCGATTGTATATTACCAAGGTAGCAATTGAAAATGTTATGCGTACATTATGTGGGGATTCCCCCCCCCCCCCCATAAATTAGTGTCAAAAATTGGGGTGCGTACATTATGTAATGGGGTCTATTATGCGAGTAAATATTGTTAGTTTTTATGTGAAAATAAATTGTTGTGATTGTTATAGAGGAGTTATGTTGAACTGGACTTTTATTATCTCGACATGTTTATGCTGATACAACATTATGACAAAATGTGACACAATGTTCTACATGGAAACTATGCTCAATGTATTATGTGAAGATATGTTAAGATTACAAATGTATGGTTTGTGGTAGCTTTGCTGCAAATTGTTGCCCTGATTATATGCAGATATTTCGCTTGCAGGATGTGTTAATTTATGTCATTGAAACCCACCTTCAAATAATAGACTGAGGTTGTATTTTCAAAATTTATTTAGGTGTATGGTTATTTAGTAAAAATGTTATCTCGTACTTTCATAGACATGAAACAAACAATGTTAAAAGCATTACAAGCTGCGCGATTTACACATGTATTTGCGTGTGAAATACGCATTTACAGGATGTTTTTGAATCTGTAATAATTATCTTATAGAGCATGGCTGTATTAGTATGTTTTGGAAGGTTTTATACAATTATTTTGACCATAATGAAATAAACGATATTTTCATACTAAATATTGATTATTAAAATTTTACTATTTTATGAATACTTGCTGCATTCAGGACAATGGTACACAGATTACTCAACATACCCATGAGCCAACAACACTACAATGAAGAAGTAAACACAATCAAATACATAGCACAAGAAAATGGTTACAACCCAAACATAATAGACATCATAAGGAAGACAAAACAAAAACTCAACAAACACACAAACACAAGAAATACATCACACTAACATACGAAAACAAAAACACACACAAGATCGCATCCTCATTCAGAAAACAGAAATACAACATAGCATACAGAACAGAAAACACACTACAAAGACATCTCAACACACAAACAACACAAACAAATAAATACAACCACACAGGCGTATACAAACTCACATGCAATAGTTGCGACAGTTTCTACATTGGACAGACAGGTAGATCATTTCAAACTCGATACAAAGAACACATTAAAGCAATAACCAGAGGACACAATACATGTACATATGCCGAACACATAACTAATGCTAACCACACATACAATAACATAAATACAGACATGGAAATCCTACACATACAACCCAAAAACCAAAAACTCAACACACTAGAACAATATGAAATATACAGACACACTAAAACACACCCTGATCAAATTCTCAACACACAGGTCAATTTCAGAACACACACACTATTTGACACCACATTTCAACACTTTTCAACAATCGAACGCACTCACACAACAGGCAGCGAAGTTTGAGATGACGCCGAGATCTAGTAGGCTCTGAGGATGGTGTGAAGAAGCACCGAAACAGCTGTAAGCCGCACGTGCTTACACAATTAACACGAGTAAGATCACCATTTAATCAATTATTTATGAGTACTTTTAATCTGTCTGGATGGCCTTGTCGTTGGTGTTTTTGCTTCTCATTAGTCCAAAACTCCGAATCAAGTACGACCTCGAATATGTGCAGTGCTTGGGAAAAGTGCCACAAGTCAGTTTCCACAAACATTTTTTAATAATTTATTGACAACTTACGGAACATCTGCTCGCTTGGGAAAAGAGAAATAAGTATTTCTCCCATTACAATAATTCATAGAGAAGAAAATCAAATCGACATAAAGCAGTGTGAAGACAGTTTTTTTCCTTCTCCTGTAAAATTAACATTTTTGACTTGTGCCACTTTTCCAGAGCACTACAGATATAATACACCAAGTTTTCAAATTTTTCATAATATCTCAATATAATATAAGGCATATCTCAATATAATACGACCTACACTTCTAAAATGTTATAAAATGGCTTTCAAATTTAAAGCTATTTCCATTAATTGAACTGAATGGGTACAGCATTGTAGAACACTAACAACTTTATATTACAATTATATACCAGCATTACAGCACAAAAATAACTTATAACTAAGTTAGTGTCAGTCAAATATAAAATTTCACATTCTAAACTGTTGGTATTCCAGAAATGCATATAGAGTGTCAGTTGGGAGGCCGGAAGGAAAAAGACCTTTAGGGAGGCCGAGACGTAGATGGGAGGATAGTATTAAAATGGATTTGAGGGAGGTGGGATATGATGATAGAGAATGGATTAATCTTGCTCAGGATAGGGACCAATGGCAGGCTTATGTGAGGGCGGCAATGAACCTCTTGGTTCCTTAAAAGCCAGTAAGTAAGTAAACTGATGGTATGGGAAGAAGGATGTTCATAGTTCTCGATGTGTAGAATGAAATTAATGCCCAAAAAACTTTCATATTTCGTAGCGTTTTGGTAAGAATTTTTTAGTTCATAAAAATCTTCATAATTTTTTTTTCTTCATATTTTACACAATTTTTCCCCCTCTTCATTAATATTTCTGTAACTACCAGTAGCATTGAACTGGGCTTTTTAGACATTATAAGAAGACAATAGAGATGCTTTCTAGGTAACACTAAAAAATACTATTTTCTCTGTGGTTTGTTGTGTTGTGAAGAATAATTTTACAATGTGTCAGTCATTGAGTATCAAGGGAAAATGTTTGGCAAAGATAAAGTAAATATTATCAGCGATGAGCACATATTAAATACTTGGTTGGACCCCTTTATCTTTAAGAGGAATTCGTAATAAAAGTATTAGAAATAATGATGATTTACTTATAGCTATTTCATGTAAATTTATATAACATATTTCTGATTAATCCGTAAAAATTGCAGCCTATATGAAATCAAATATCAACTGTTTTAAATCTGAAAGTAAAGAGAAAGCCATCTACTGGGTGTTCATTTCAAAGTGTGTCATGACATCACTGTTGTTGGGTCATTAATTTGAAGCGAGCTTCAGCTTATATGTTAGAGAAGTTGCCTGTTATTTAAGGCGTTCTTCAATCTGAACTTGAGAACGTGTACGGTATAACTTGAACGTCGTAGCAACAGATGGCAGTCTGTACGGTCTGTGTGCTACCATAACCTCTTTCGAACTGTGTTTTGCGCCGGCAAGTCGTGCGCAGGGTATTTGTTATCATCGGTTGCGTACGGTAACATTCCACAACACAAATCAAATGCTCCGTGTCCATGTTGACCGTCGAAGTTAATGTCAACAAATACGTAAGTAATCGTCTTAACCCTCTCCCCATATCCCGACAGTACTTATTTCCAAACAGTTCACATTCCTGCCACTACTGGCGTTACCGTACGTATCGGTACGTACTCTTCAGAATGAACACCGTACTTGCTAGGCAACTTCTCTGCCTCTTAGGTTATACACCTCTGCGGAAGTGTAGGAAGATTGAATTCTCTAGGCTCATCGACTAGCCACATAACGGCATACAGCGAGCCATGACACATTTTGAACTGAACACCCAGTATATCTGACATAGAAAAGGAAGGTTTAGTTCCCTATTTTGAGTGTATGGGTTAGGTACGTGATTTCTTTAGGTACAGTATAGCTTTTAAGTAATCAGTAGCGTTCATCTGTGCTCCCAGCCGAGAACACGCACATTAGACATGCCTACATTGCTGGCGTAGATTGCGTCTCTATGTATTCGTAACTTCTCGCGTATTTTTATTTATTTTTATTGCTACTAAGTTCTAAATGAATACAAGTTAATAATACAATGAAAGATAAACTATCCCACTCCTGAATGAGTAAGACTCGTGCTCAGGAGTGGATTCCAATATAGACAAAAATAAAATTAAAATTGAGAGTGAATACAGATTAAATAGTGTTTAATATGTTTAAACCCAAACTATGAATCCAATACAATTTTTTTTTTTTTTATTAATTTGGAGAGGATTCGTGGTTGAAATATTATTGGAATAAAATTTGTTTAATAATCTGGGACCTTGACTCATGCTATGATAAAAGAACTGCATTGGTTTACATTTTGGTTCAGACAAACGCAGAGAACTCATATTTTTAGTTCTATATTTATGTATATACCTTTCAAAGTTATTAAAATTTCTATGAAAATATTTTAATAAAATAAAATAATACATTTGTTGAATGTTGAAAACTTTGAAATGTTTAAAAAACAATTCAGTTGGGTAATCTTTCTGCTTTTTTAAACAAATTTTTAATACTTTTTTCTGTAGTAAAATTCACGGATAAAGGTTGGATTTATAAGTTCCACCCCAACCTATAATACCATACATAAATATAGATTGAAATAATGCTAAATAAATTATACATAAACAGTTAATTGAGAAAATATTTCTTAGAATAACAAAGTAACATAATGTTTTACGTAATTTATTACAAATAATGATTATTCCATTTTAAATGATTATCAATAATTATACCTAAGTATTTAACCTCATTAACTTCATTAATAACTGAACAATTGCAATTTATATAGCACCAATTATGCATTTTAATTTGTAGTACAGATGAAATTGGTTTATTACCTTTATTATTTAAAGAAAATGGGATAGCTATTGTTTTGTCTTTATTAATTACAAGTGAATTCAAATCGAACCATTTTTTTTATTAATGTTAAGCCGCAATTTGCATTATAATAAGCATCAGTCTAAGTTTTTCCACTAACAAGTAAAACACTTCTCTTTAAAACACTACTCTTTAACTTTGATTAATAATAGCTTGCACATAATTATTTTTTTATTTAATATTGAATAGATACTAACCTGAGTTACAGGAGTTGTTCAGTATGGTTTCGCTACCAGTGTAGCTCAGTCGGATAAGACGCCTGCCGATCTGAAGACGGGCACAGGTTCGATTCCAGCTTGGGTTGATTACCTGGTTGAGCTTTTTCCGAGGTTTTTCCTAAACGTAAGGCGAATGTCAGGTAATCTATGGAGAATCATCGATCTCATGTCGCCAAACACCATCTGTCTATCACCAATCCCATCGGCGCTAAATAACCTAGTAGTTGATACAGCGTTGTTAAAGAACCAACTAAAAAAGTGTGGTTTCCATCTGCGTCCATACATTCCTGACACCTTTTGATGAAATTTTTAATTACACTTACTGTCAGCTGGGTTGACTTTTTCTACCCCGAAGTGACAATTGCTCATATATAAAAGGCTTCGTGAAGTTTAGATGCAGAATAGAAAAACACTGATATTTTTAATTACTTCAATTACACTCTAAAAAATCAATTATGATCTTCTGTTCGAAGCATGCAGTTTAGCATGTTATATAATTATGAAAACATGTTATAAATTCATAATTATTTAACGTATTATAATTATGTCATGTAGCGCATGCGCAGAAAATGCTATGGAGGGAAGGAGAAGAGCGGAAATTCGAATTTCAGTTTTGCAAGATGGCTGCTCGCATAGAATATGTTAAGCATCGGAAAGACAAACCGTTGAGAAGTGGCGAAAAGCAAATTGTTCTAATTGTGTTCAGTAAATTCTGTGAAAAGTATCCAACATTAAGTATTCAGGATTTAGTGAATTTGACGGCAGAGTTTACTGGTGTTTCTTCACCAAGGGCATTTATCTACACCGGGTAAAACGCGCAAAAAGACCTGTGACAAGTGCAGTGCGACGAGTTTGTAAGCAGTCAGTGCGTCGTGAAGTGCATCCTTTTTTGAAATGAACGAGCCACCTACAATAATTAAAGTAATGACTTTTATAAATAGTGATCCCGACTTGCTGAACTTCAAGAAGACATGTCTTCACAATATTCTGCGGGAGATCGGGTTTGAGTGTGTATAGAGAAACAGAAAGAACATTATTGTTGACCGCGAAGATATGTTATTGTGGCGTAGAAAGTATTTGAGGGAAATACTAGAATATAGGCGAGAGGGACGTAAGTTATATTTTCTTGGCGAGACGTGGGTCAACGAAGGTCATGCTGTTTCTTACGGTCACACGTCGCTACTTTTGCAGCGCTACTTTTATACTGCAGCTGCAAAAGTTGCGTGTCGTGTTCACACGTAAGCCAAAAGTAGCGCGCTGCACGCTACTTTTCGTGCTGCGCAACCCGAGTGCAGCAAAAGTTACAACTGGAGGTTGCGAGTCTGTTCACACCTTTTGCAGCCGCAGTCATGCTGCAGGTTCCCATCTCCGTGTTGATTTCTCAATATACATTTTGTGGTTATGTTCGCATTATTAAGAAACTCATGCGAAAGCTTCCTTATCTATTATTTGCTTTTCTGTCGTATCTAGTATTCAGAAATTGACATTATTTTTACTATAAAGCTTTTAAAAACGCCTATATACTTAAATGATAACCAACAGTATATTCACGTAATCAACGTTGGCAACCCTCCTGTTTGGAACTACGCTACGGAAAATTAAAAAAAAATGAATTATATCGTCAGCAATAATGCTCAGACTGTGTTGTGTATGTAATAACTGTTACAAATAATTTATTTTCATCACATTTAACATTAAAATATATCCAAACAATAAAAGTATCATTGGCACATTTGGGTGGTAACACTGGTTGCAACCGCAGCAAAAGTTTCAACAAAACCGATATAAAAAATGCTGCGGCTGCAACCCTGAGAACCCTACTTTTAAGTTGCGCGCATCATGGAAAAGTAGCGAGCAGCAGGTTCGGCAGCCGCTACTTTTCGGGTTGCACCGTTGTTCACACGTCGCAGTACAAGAGTTGCGCAGTTTTTTGTACTGCAGCGCTGCAAAAGTAGCGACGTGTGATCGTACCTCAAAGTGTGGGAAGTTCATTATGGAATCAAAGAAAACAGTGGACTATCATGAAGAGATGACCGGCGACGTCTTCATAAATTGGTTTAAAGGAATTTTGTCTTCGTTAGCACCTAACAGTGTAATAAATTATTATGGACAATGCGTCCTACTATAGTGTGAAGTTGGATCGCGTTCCCACTAAAGCAGTGGCTGAAAAAAAGATATGATCGAGTGGATGGATGCGAAAAGAATAGGATACAGCACGGACATGTTGAAGGACGAACTGATAGAACAGATAAAGATAGCTAACGTTAACAAGAAGTTCGACAGAAATGTTGTGGATTCTATGGCAGAACAGGCAGGTCATACACTGTTAAGACTCCCTATCGCTGTGTATTAAATCCCAATGAAGTCAGGACTTTGCTAAACGAAAGCTTTAAGTTGGTAACACGTGATACTTCGCGGTCTTCATACGCCATGTAGAAGAAGAGGAGAAATCCTGGAAATCGGACGGCCTGTGCGACACCGTTGTTGACCAGTTCGTTATCAACCCAGCTGAGTGCTGCAGCAGCAGCGGTGAAGAGGAAGAGGGGAGTTTCCTGGAAGAAGCCCGCGCCTTGTGTGTTCTGATTAGGTAGGCAATTAAAATAGTTATGTCTTTCATACATGTTAGTATACCTTGACCAAAACTACTTCCGACTTGACAGTTTACAGAAGAAGGGGGAGCAATGTTGTCATGTTGCCCATCTTTCGTGTAAGCGAGCGCGCTGCCGATAGAGTGCAGTAATGAACGGCTGACATGAACACATACATTTCTAACCAATTTGTTGAACACTAGGCATTAAAATTGGTGTACATTATTACTTTTATTAGTCATTATTATTATTATCATTATTATTATTATTATTATTAGTAGTAGTAGTATTCTTCAATGTAATACCGTTAGAAAAGCGTCGAAAGGATTGTAAACTGTAAAAACAGGTTTAAATTTAATACGAAGCCTTTACTTTTATGAGTGTCGGTATTCTTCAATGTAATGTTGTTAGAAAGACGTTGAAAAAATAGTAAATTAAAAAATATTTATGATTAAAATTTCCACGGCCTTTTTCTTTTCCAATATCGATAAAAAGTGCTCTTATTAATTTTAACACAAGCAGCAGTTCTAATTACGACTTGCGCCAAAGATAAAAGAGGCTTGACTCTTTAACGACGCACCTTGTACAATATTCTTTGTCCTCCGCCTGCCTTTCCTTCCTTCCAACCTGTTTAGAAACTCTCGCAGAAACTAGAAAACGCACACTAGCCACACACTCCACCAATGACAACAAAGTTAATACGTGTAATATAATTTGAACACAATAATTATCGATACACTAAAACAATAATACAACTAAATAATATTTTTAATTCACACAAAGCACGCGTTAACCAGCCAACTCAGTCATTCCGGGCACTGCATTCACCGCTAGGCTGTGGTATTCACGTGCAGCTCGTAAACATAAACCGTCCCGTTACCATGGTTACGCGTCTCTCGTGATTGGTTTATTTGAATGGTTGCCATGGTAACATGCTAAAGGCGCCATTTGTCAGGGCGGAAGTTGTTTTGGACAGACTAGACCTGTTCATGACATCGGATCTGGATTGCATTCATATTTACTTACTTTAGTCGTCATTTTTCCTATTTTCTCGTAAGAACGTGACCTCGGCCGAGAGGTGACATTTACAGTATATACCATACATGGGCACAATTTTCGGTTACATGAGGCACTCCATTTTTGAAATAGTTTGTTTACTAGGAGAGGAGACTGCAGAGTAGGATGGGAAATATAAACTGCTGTGACCTGCGTCACCTTATCGTAATCGCTAAGGCGATCAGTGGCGAATTATTAGGAAAGCGCTTGGTTAACGTGAGAGACTCGAAAGCTTTTATTCAATTTGGCAAATTAATTCGGCAGCTTTAATCATAAACCTCTTTACTGTTTCTCCGTAGCTGAATTGATTTAAATCACATGCGAGAAATTGCGTAACTAGCCAATAATATTCTATCACGTTGTCTACCTTTATTTTCTTGAATATTCTGGCGTTTCTCAAGATTACTTAATAGATTTGCACGTTCTCGACCTAAAATAATTTCAGAAAATCATATTTCGTTTTCTACGCACATTTGATTTTTTTTATATATATAAATTTCTTTTGGAAATAATATGTACAAACAACATTTAATTCCTCGTACCTTTTAATGCAGCTTGTTTAAGGTATAATGTATTTAGTATACTATGCAAATGTTAAGATAATAAATTTACTTCGGAATAGTACGAAAAATGACATTTAATTTGTCTTACCTTCTAATTCAGCATGTTCTTTATGACATAAGGAGTAATGTCGTTGTCTATTAAACTTATTAATTCCTAACAGGATTTTCGAGCATAACATACATCGTATGTTCTCCCCTTCTAAACAGCAAAAAAAAAAAAAAAAAACTCTCCCTCCCATTTCTCATGAAATAATCGTTTTCTAACGAGTACACACTGCTTTGACAATGCCATTATGCCACCACTGATATTGCTTATGAAACTGATATAGAACCTGCCCACGCCTAGGAGCTACGTGAGGGAGGAAGGGGGACTGTGAAGATGATGTCATTCAGAGCGATAAGCTCTGTGAAGGTCAGTGAGGCACAATGCCCATCTCTGGTAGGCTATATACAATTAAAAGTGACAGCCACATGCCGGGTAAAGTAGTGCCGCAATTCTGTCCAATCACAGCAGCTCGCAGCTTTGTTTAAGTAAAACATATTCTTAGCCCGGATATCGGTGTAATTTTCCATATGATGGACATTAGTTTGAAATTGACTTTGCAGTACGTGGTGCTATTTCTCCATTAGCATTTATCAATGAAAACTAGTTTATAATCGTAATTTCACGCCAGCAGAAAGCCAGATAAATTGTGTCGTAGTGTGACGTGTGACTCCGTTCCTGGAAGAAGTGACAAACATGAGTTTTGACTGTTTTTCTTATCATATTTCGTTAAGTGAAAAGCTGAATTCTTCTCCCAACTCACGTTATATAAATTTATTCTAAACTCGTTTGAATATTAGTCAGAATCTAAGGAATTGTTTTAACCACCGCTCCTTTCTGTAATGAAATACGTCCATTTAATTGCTCAAGATAAACTGTGGGCCATCACTTCTTACTTTAATATTTATGTGAAATTAAGCAATTTATTTACTTATTTTTTATTAACTGTACCGGTCTGGTCTGGCCCTATCTCGTCTTGTGTTGTCTTACCTTGACTACCGGTATGAACTGCATGTATAAATAAGGACATTATAAAGCATATCGTGATAGCGTATGTTAATTCAGCACCTGTAGTTACATTACCGGTTCTTCTATATGGCTGTGAAACTTGGACTCTCACTCTGAGATAGGAACATAGGTTAAGGGTGTTTGAGAATAAGGTGCTTAGGAAAATATTTGGGGCTAAGTGGAATGAAGTTACAGGAGAATGGAGAAAGTTACACAACGCAGAACTGCACGCATTGTATTCTTCACCTGACATAATTAGGAGCATTAAATCCAGACGTTTGAGATCGGCAGGGCATGTAGCACGTATGGGCGAATCCAGAAATGCATATAGAGTGTTAGTTGGGAGACCGGAGGGAAAAAGACCTTTGGAGAGGCCGAGACGTAGATGGGAGGATAATATTAAAATGGATTTGAGGGAGGTGTGATATGATGTTAGAGACTGGATTAATCTTGCACAGGATAGGGACCGATGGCGGGCTTATGTGAGGGCGGCAATGAACCTTCGGGTTCCTTAAAGGCCATTTGTAAGTAAGTATTATTATTATTATTGTTATTATTATTGAGAAGATTAACTCCATATGTAGATGAAATTATTGGGATCACCAGTGTGGTTTTAGGCGTAATAGATCAACTATTGATCAGATATTTTGTATTTGACAGATAATGGAGAAAAAATGGGAGTGTAAGGGTACGGTGTATCAATTATTCATAGATTTCAAAAAGGCATATGACTCTGTTAAGAGAGAAGTTTTATATGATACACTTATTGAATTTGGTATTCCCAAGAAACTAGTTCGATTAATTAAAATATGTCTCAGTGAAACGTAAAGCAGAGTCCGTATAGGTCAGTTTCTGTCAGTTGCGTTTCCAATTCACTGTGGGCTAAAGAAAGGAGATGCACTATCACCTTTACTTTTAGCTTTGCCCTAGAGTATGCCATTAGGAAAGTCCAGGATAACAGGGAGGATTTGGAATTGAAAGGGTTACATCAGCTGCTTATCTATGCTGATGACATGAATATGTTAGGAGAAAATCCACAAACGATTAGGGAAAATACGGGAATTTTACTGGAAGCAAGTAAAGAGATAGGTTTGGAAGTAAATTCCGAACAGACAAAGTATATGATTATGTCTCGTGACTAGAATATTGTACGAAATGGAAATATAAAAATTGTAAATTTATTGTTTGAAGAGGTGGAAAAATTCAAATACCTCGGAGCAACAGTAACAAATATAAATGATATTCGGGAAGAAATTAAACACAGAATAAATATGGGAAATGCCTGTTATTATTCGGTTGAGAAGCTTTTATCATCCAGTCTGCTGTCAAAAAATCTGAAAGTTAGAATTTATAAAACAGTTATATTACCGGTTCTTCTTTATGGTTGTGAAACTTGGACTGTCACTTTGAGAGAGGAACATAGGTTAAAGGTGTTTGAGAATAAGACGCTTAGGAAAATATTTGGGGTTAAGAGAAATGAAATAACAGGAAAATGGAGAAAGTTACACAACACAGAACTGCACGCATTGTATTCTTCACCTGACATAATTGGTAACATTAAATCCAGACGTTTGAGATGGGCAGGGCATGTAGCACGTATGGGCGAATCCAGAAATGCATATAGAGTGTTAGTTGGGAGACCGGAGGGAAAAAGACCTTTGGGGAGGCCGAGACGTAGATGGGAGGATAATATTAAAATGGATTTGAGGGAGGTGGGATATAATGATATAGACTGGATTAATCTTGCTTAGGATAGGGACCAATGGCGGGCTTATATGAGGGCGGCAATGAACCTCCGGGTTCCTTAAAAGCCAGTAAGTATTATAATCATAATATTGAATGAGAAATTTACTTGCTTGCGTGTTATTTTCGTAGCAGAATTTTTCATTGTTCCATCAGCATAAGTATGTTCTTTAGGTTAATTTAATGTTAAATAATTAACTGGCTGTTACTGTAATAATAGGAAGACTTATATGATATTTGGCACTTGAAAAATGCGAAGATATAAATGCAATAAAATTATTAGTTGTGCTGGATATGTCATATGATATTAATTTTGAGAGTAGCAGAAATAATTAATTATTTGTCCTTACGCATATTCATGTTTAAATTTAAGCACCATAGAAAATAAATACGTAAATTCATCATCTATGGTACCCTAAACTTTTGTACAGGACCAGTTACTGAAGATGGCTCTGACAGGACACAATCATAAAAGCAGAGATTTTAATCCTCGTCTTTTTCCATGTTCCTTGCATCGAATACCGAACAGAGACAGTTGAAGGTATTTGACGTGCCGTGGGTTGCGGTTTCGATTGTGGAACTATGGTGGCCGCGTAGAAACGCATAATTCGGTATTTAAGTTGTGAAATTCTGTGTGTTTTTTTCTGGTGCTATGAAAATAGTGAACATTTCTGTGTAAAACTGACTAATAGAAATGACTGGTGGATGCAGAATTCCGTGTTGAATTTGTGTGACATTTTCAGGATTGTACAGTCGAGGTACGTCAGAGATATCAATATGGCGTCATTATGATATTAATGTTAAATTACGTCCTGCAAATAGAATATATTGAGCTGTTTTACTTGATATGATAGCTGCCTTCATTTAATGTAATTAATATTGTTAGCTTTGTGATTTATTGCCGTTAAGTAGATATTTAAAACGCCAGGATTTATAAAATGAGTTGGTCAAGGAGAGTATTAGCATTTCGGCTACAAATGAAACGTATGTGTGTTCGATTCCGGGAGACATCAAAATTATCTTTTATCCCATAGCACTTGGCTGATGCAAAACTGCTTGAAGCTTTATATAAGTAGTAATAGTAGCAATAACATAATAATAATAATAATAATAATAATAATAATAATAATAATGTAATTTCCGAGAAGACGTCGGTATGTGACAAACTGACAAGTGATGTGAAGCCGAGGATTGTGTGAAAACATTTGAATGATCTTAAATCATTGAAATCGCGTCACTTACTGTAGATATCCCGCAACTAACCCACTAACCTTGTCACATAACTTATAAAAGACCGACGTCATGTTGGAATTTAATGAAGGGAACTACTTCAACGCCAGTTTAGCCACGATAATAAACAATACCTGAGTCTAATGGGCAATACGACATGGAACTTCACGTTTTTTGGTAGATTGAGAGTTTTCGTAAGGCCGAGAATCAGTGTAGATATGCCTTGCATACATAACTATTATATTACTTTCGTTACTTTCTTTTATAATTCTGGAGGACGATCACTCCATGATGTTCGAACTTCATTTTTTCTTTCACAAACGATGATAATATGCTCGATTTTGGAAAGGTATGTATGTACAGTGAAACCTCTCATTTACGGACATCGAAGGGACGTAACAATCTGTCCGCATCTGGGAGGTGTCCTTTATTGGGAGGGAGGTTCCCCAATCTAACAGTAAATTTATAACGTGCATTATGTATCCCTTCAGGCTTTAAATGAAATATATTACTGTAGTTTAATTATAAATACAGTATACTACAGTAAATTCTTTGCAACTTTGAACTACAGTAGATAAGACCGAAGAAGAAAAACATAGTACTGTGTCATGCAATTTTATTCTAGATCTACAGATATGCTGTACTGTAATTTATAGTTTTCAACTTAACCTTTACGTTCAGGTGCCGTGTCTCTCGAAACAGAACAACTGATTGAAGTGAAGGGAATAATCCTACTAATCCTATCATGTATCGAATACAATTTCACAATCGCTGAAATCTTGGACCCATCAGACAGGTTAAATTTTATGACTTTATTTATCTACCCTCTTCCAGTTAACAAGGGGTAGCCGGTTGGGCTAGTGATATCCTAGGCGACCCTTATTGTTTTCTTTCATATTAAGTATTGTCTGTACAGTTCTCAAATCTAAATTTTCCATTTTTGTAACACATTAGGTCTTGAAATCCAAGTTCTGTCCGCAGTCAGGAAGTAAAGCAAGCTTTAGGACTGTGAAACAGCTGTCCGTGTCCGTGTCTGAGAGTGTCCGTAAACGAGAGTTAAATTTATCATTATTTCTATATTATTTCAGTTGGGACATAAAAATTTGTCCGTATATGAGGAGTGTCCGTATCTTGGGGGGTGTCCGTAAGGAAGGTTTCACTGTATGTATGTATTTATTTACACTGCAAGTGGGTATGTACCCGGTGGCAGTGGTATACACAATATAAACAATACACAATAAAGAAATGATACGCAATATACAATAAATTTACAATACACAATACAATTATACAATAGAAAAATAAAAAAAAATCGGAAAAACATAATTTCGACTGTAACTTAACTTAACCTATCATACTAAAATGATATAGCAAAGTATACCAAAAGTTTAAACTAACCTAACCTGTCACTGATTTGACCTTGTGAAAACTCCCACCGAAATGAAATGTTGGTGCTGCCGTCTGCCCTTTCTACTTCACGGAACTATCCCGCATGCCCGCTTCTGTGCGCCGGCCACAACTTTCCACACGTATTTCCGTACGAAATTGGTGTCTGCACTCAATATTTTCTTTCGTGTATGGCACATAGCACTCGGCTAGAAGCCAGGAAGATAAATACATGCTTGTACGTTAACGTGGTAACGCAATGAATTATTTAATAATTTAAAAAAGCAATACATTTATATTTAGTTACAAAGTAGCAATAATGCATTGACTTGAGGCAACATGTGCGATGACTTATTTCTACTATTGCTACTACTACTATTACTACTACTGGTAGTAGTACTACTACTACTGCTGCTAATAAAATACTTTTATTGGTGCTACTATTAATACTGTTGCTACTGCTACAAATGTTACTATTACTGCTGCTAATGCCTTACCATTACTTTTAATGCTAATAATACTGCTGCTATTACTACTACTACTACTGCTACTACAACTATTAATTACTACTAATGTTGCTAATAACCTACTATTACTGTTAATACTATTATTGCTGCTACTACTACTACTACAACTGATACTACTACTATTACTGCTGCTAATAATATACTATTACTACTACTACTGCTGCTAATATATTATTACTGTTAATACTACTATTACTGCTGCTACTATTACTACTACAAATGTTGCTAATACTACTGCTAATACCCTACTATTACTGTCCATACTACTATTACTGCTACTAGTACTGTTGCTACTACTACAACTGTTACTACTACTACTACTACTACTACTGCTAATACCCTAATATTACTGTTAATACTATTACTGCTGCTGCTACTACTACTGCTGCTAATAGCGTACTATTACTGCTGTACTACTACTCTTGCTACTACTACAACTGTTACTACTATTACTGCTGCTAAAACCCTACTGTTACTGTTAATAGTACTATTATGCTGTACTACTACTATTACTGCTACTACTACAACTGTTACTACTACTACTGCTGTTAAAACCCTACTATTACTGTTAATAGTACTATTACTGCTGTACTACTACTGCTGTTGCTACTACTACAACTGTTACTACTACTACTGCTGTTAAAACCCTACTATTACTGTTAATAGTACTATTACTGCTGTACTACTACTGCTGTTGCTACTACTACAACTGTTACTACTACTACTGCTGTTAAAACCCTACTATTACTGTTAATAGTACTATTACTGCTGTACTACTACTGCTGTTGCTACTACTACAACTGTTACTACTATTACTGCTGTTAAAACCCTACTATTACTGTTAATAGTACTATTACTGCTGTACTACTACTGCTGTTGCTACTACTACAACTGTTACTACTATTACTGCTGCTAAAACCCTACTATTACTGTTAATAGTACTATTACTGCTGTACTACTACTGCTGTTGCTACTACTACAACTGTTACTACTATTACTGCTGCTAAAACCCTACTATTACTGTTAATAGTACTATTACTGCTGTACTACTACTGCTGTTGCTACTACTACAACTGTTACTACTATTACTGCTGCTAAAACCCTACTATTACTGTTAATAGTACTATTACTGGTGTACTACTACTGCTGTTGCTACTACTACAACTGTTACTACTACTACTGCTGTTAAAACCCTACTATTACTGTTAATAGTACTATTAATGCTGTACTACTACTGCTGTTGCTACTACTACAACAACTGTTACTACTATTACTGCTGTTAAAACCCTACTATTACTGTTAATAGTACTATTACTGCTGTACTACTACTGCTGTTGCTACTACTACAACTGTTACTACTATTACTGCTGCTAAAACCCTACTATTACTGTTAATAGTACTATTACTGCTGTACTACTACTGCTGTTGCTACTACTACAACTGTTACTACTATTACTGCTGCTAAAACCCTACTATTACTGTTAATAGTACTATTACTGCTGTACTACTACTGCTGTTGCTACTACTACAACTGTTACTACTACTACTGCTGCTAAAACCCTACCATTACTGTTAATAGTACTATTACTGCTGTACTACTACTGCTGTTGCTACTACTACAACTGTTACTACTATTACTGCTGTTAAAACCCTACTATTACTGTTAATAGTACTATTACTGCTGTACTATTACTGCTGTTGCTACTACTACAACTGTTACTACTACTACTGCTGCTAAAACCCTACTATTACTGTTAATAGTACTATTACTGCTGTACTACTACTGCTGTTGCTACTACTACAACTGTTACTACTATTACTGCTGCTAAAACCCTACTATTACTGTTAATAGTACTATTACTGCTGTACTACTACTGCTTTTGCTACTACTACAACTGTTACTACTATTACTGCTGCTAAAACCCTACTATTACTGTTAATAGTACTATTACTGCTGTACTACTACTGCTGTTGCTACTACTACAACTGTTACTACTATTACTGCTGCTAAAACCCTACTATTACTGTTAATAGTACTATTACTGCTGTACTACTACTGCTGTTGCTACTACTACAACTGTTACTACTATTACTGCTGCTAAAACCCTACTATTACTGTTAATAGTACTATTACTGCTGTACTACTACTGCTGTTGCTACTACTACAACTGTTACTACTATTACTGCTGTTAAAACCCTACTATTACTGTTAATAGTACTATTACTGCTGTACTACTACTGCTGTTGCTACTACTACAACTGTTACTACTACTACTGCTGTTAAAACCCTACTATTACTGTTAATAGTACTATTACTGCTGTACTACTACTGCTGTTGCTACTACTACAACTGTTACTACTATTACTGCTGCTAAAACCCTACTATTACTGTTAATAGTACTATTACTGCTGTACTACTACTGCTGTTGCTACTACTACAACTGTTACTACTACTACTGCTGTTAAAACCCTACTATTACTGTTAATAGTACTATTACTGCTGTACTACTACTGCTGTTGCTACTACTACAACTGTTACTACTATTACTGCTGCTAAAACCCTACTATTACTGTTAATAGTACTATTACTGCTGTACTACTACTGCTGTTGCTACTACTACAACTGTTACTACTATTACTGCTGTTAAAACCCTACTATTACTGTTAATAGTACTATTACTGCTGTACTACTACTGCTGTTGCTACTACTACAACTGTTACTACTATTACTGCTGCTAAAACCCTACTATTACTGTTAATAGTACTATTACTGCTGTACTACTACTGCTGTTGCTACTACTACAACTGTTACTACTATTACTGCTGCTAAAACCCTACTATTACTGTTAATAGTACTATTACTGCTGTACTACTACTGCTGTTGCTACTACTACAACTGTTACTACTATTACTGCTGTTAAAACCCTACTGTTACTGTTAATAGTACTATTACTGCTGTACTACTACTGCTGTTGCTACTACTACAACTGTTACTACTACTACTGCTGTTAAAACCCTACTATTACTGTTAATAGTACTATTACTGCTGTACTACTACTGCTGTTGCTACTACTACAACTGTTACTACTATTACTGCTGCTAAAACCCTACTATTACTGTTAATAGTACTATTACTGCTGTACTACTACTGCTGTTGCTACTACTACAACTGTTACTACTATTACTGCTGCTAAAACCCTACTATTACTGTTAATAGTACTATTACTGCTGTACTACTACTGCTGTTGCTACTACTACAACTGTTACTACTATTACTGCTGTTAAAACCCTACTGTTACTGTTAATAGTACTATTACTGCTGTACTACTACTGCTGTTGCTACTACTACAACTGTTACTACTATTACTGCTGCTAAAACCCTACTATTACTGTTAATAGTACTATTACTGCTGTACTACTACTGCTGTTGCTACTACTACAACTGTTACTACTATTACTGCTGCTAAAACCCTACTATTACTGTTAATAGTACTATTACTGCTGTACTACTACTGCTGTTGCTACTACTACAACTGTTACTACTATTACTGCTGTTAAAACCCTACTGTTACTGTTAATAGTACTATTACTGCTGTACTACTACTGCTGTTGCTACTACTACAACTGTTACTACTACTACTACTGCTGTTAAAACCCTACTATTACTGTTAATACTACTATTACTTCTACTACTACTACTGCTGCTAAAACCCTACTATTACTGTTAATACTACTATTACTGCTGCTACTACTGCTGCTACTAGTACTATTACTACAACTGTTACTACTACTATTACTGCTGCTTCTGCTAATGCACTACTATTACTATTAGAAATATTATTACTGTTGCTACTACTACAACTGCTAGTAACGTACTATTACTGTTAATATTACAATTACGCTATTACTGTTGCTGCTACTATTACTACTACTACTACTAGTGCTAATAGCCTACTGTTACTGTTAATACTAATATTACTGCTACTACTGTTGCTACTAGGCCTATTAAATGCTGATTCTACAACAAATGTTACTACTAGTACTGCTAATATACTTCGCACGAAAACATGACGACCTTCCCTCATCCCCTTCACCAGTTAACTGCAGGCACGCGCAAGGGATAAACCCTTAGCCGAGTTGCCAATTCTTGAAGTCATTGTGATTTACGAACGTTTTTAAAACTGTGTTCCGTGAAACCGCAATTTTCAGAAAAACTATATTATCTTTGTAAATATATCTTAATTTATAATTACTAAAACAAAATTGGTATAAAAATGAACAAACTTATTTTAAAAACAATTTATATTTATATTTTCACTAACATGTTTTGCCTAAATAAACAAAAAAATGCAGACTTCTATAATAAGTGTTGAATTCTCATGTTATTGAAGTTCCAGAATTTTATACTTAATTAAGAATGTTGCGCCGGTAAAATTTTCTGAAACTGTGATCATTGAATAGTTATATAATTTATAGTACAAAAGAGTAAAGTTAGATTTTATCAGCTTCGCCTTGGGTGATAATTTCCACGAGCGCATAATATCTGTTTACTCTATTATTTTATTCATTACTGGTATGTAAATTTAATTTTAAATTGTAGGACTTTTCTTTGTAATGTGTTGGTGGCGAAGAAGTTCATATATATTCATTTTATTATTGATGTTGGTTGTCATGTAGAGAGTGATTTAAAAACATTTAATTCACTGCTGTAAGTTAGAAAACTTTTAAGCAGTGCTGTGAATAATGTCATTATTTAGGTTGCTAAGGACGGTGTTGCTGTTGGCGATATCTCTTTCGCGTGCTGTTCACATACTGTTCGGCGAAGTAAATCACGTATAAAATCGTCTATCTTACCGAATTCTGTTTTAATTCGTTTATTTTCTCTTTAGTTGGTGAACCGTAATTCTTAATTTCTATGCCCATATAGCCAATTCCGCCGGTTGCGTCCGATGTTAAGTGATTAAGCTTTGTACTTATTAAACTGCCTGAACTTTCGATTACTTTATGGATAGAATTTCTGACGTTAGACACAATTTTAACACTTTGTTTTCTTAGCTACGCTCCTTTGCAAATAAGATATTCTGTTTTCTTCGACGGTGTTATTTGTTGTTCTTGTCGTGATGGTCCTGGATCTTCAGGTTAATCAGGAGGCCTGACTGCGGATCATCTGCTCCAACACTCATTAATCATGGCCGGAATAAATTAGACATATGAAGCGCACAACGGTATAAAACAACACGTCGACAAAGACACTGAGAATGGGTGAAACCCATCAGGTAGAGGCAATGACTACTATATTTGGCAATGCTGGGATCTATTGTATTTCTGCCACGCGGCTAGGGGTTGAGTACAGGATGGGGGTTTATGAGGGATTACCAATTCCAAGAAGAGAGGCCGTCATGTTTCCGAGCCAAGTATACTCTGCTCTTACTATTACTACTACTACTGCTACTATTACTACAACTGTTACTACTACTGCTATTGTTGATACCCTGCAATAACTTACTACTACTACAACTACAATTACTGCTACTACTACTACTACTACAACTATCAGTGCTAATAGCCTACTGTTACTGTTAATACTAATACTACTACTGTTGCTACTATTAAATGCTGCTACTACTACAAATGTTACTACTAATACTGCTAATACTCTGCTCTTACTATTACTGCTACTATTACTACAACTGTTACTACTACTGCTATTGCTGATACCCTACAATAACTGTTACTAAAACAACTACAATTACTACTACTACTATTACTACTACAGCTACAATTACTACTACTACTATTACTATTGTGACGTTTTGTTAAGTGACCTAAGTTCTGAATTGTCAGTCAAGTTACAGCGAGCTCAGAATATGTGCGTCAGATACGTGTGCAACATCCGACGGTATGATCACATATCACCATCCTTCGCAAGTCTCTCGTGGCTCCGACTTAAAGAACGTAGAACTTTACACTCTTTGTCTTTACTCTTTCGAATTCTGCACACTTCAACACCAAATTACCTTTCGTCTCGTTTCTCTTATCTATACTCTAACCACGACGTAAATACCAGATCACTTATCTGTGGCACGCTAAGTATACCTCTTCATAGAACATCTTGTTATTCATCATCTTTTACAATATCCACCTCGCGTCAATGGAATTCCTTGTCACAAAGTATTAGGGGCTGCAAGACAATAAACACCTTTAAGAACAGCTTAAAAGATAACCTTATTAGCATTTCACTCCAATCATACTGATTTAAACTATCACTGACTACATTGTTACTTTTTTCTTTAGATATCATCCTGATTGTGCTGTATTTTAATTGTCTCGTAATAATCTCTTTCTATTACCTAATATTTTTTGAAATATATTAACATTCTATGTATTTTAGTTTTATTCTGCTACACAGTTTATTTCAGTGTTTAATTAATAGTTCATAGTATTTTGTTGTTTAATTTGTAAATAACTTTTGTATACATGTAACTCTCATCTAAATCAAATTGTTGGATTCTTTGTAAGTTCATGCATATGTATATACACTTTTTGCTGGTTGAGTGGAAGAGAAGGCCTTACGGCCTTAACTCTGCCAGCTAAAATAAATCATTATTATTATTATTATTACTACTACTACAGCTACAATTACTACTACTACTATTACTACTACAGCTACAATTACTACTACTACTATTACTACTACAGCTACAATTACTACTACTACTACTACTACTACTACTACTACTACTACTACTACTACTACTGCCACTGCCAATAATCTTATTAGAAGAGCGAAAATAAATACAGATCATACCCAATTGTTGCACACATTGATTTTGATAGAGTGCTGTGTTTGATTCGTTTGCTTATAACGGTACAAATAGATAAAATGAGTATGGTCCACACCTGTGGAGTAACGGTCAGCACGTCTGGCCTCGAATCCAGGTGGCCCTGGTTCGAATCCCGGTCGGGGCAAGTTACCTGGTTGAGGTTTTTTCCGGGGTTTTCCTTCAACCCAATACGAGCAAATGCTGGGTAACTTTCGGTGTTGGACCCCGGACTCATTTCATCACCTTCATTTCATTCAGACGCTAAATAACCTAGATTTTGATACAGCGTCGTAAAATAACCCAATTCAAAAAATGAGTATGGAGAACAGAAAAAGAGAACCACGAAATTTCAGACCAAGAAATAGGGATTCTTTTAGAGCTATGCTCTTACGTCAATATTGTTGAAAACAAGAAGGCCGAGATGTTTCCTGAAAGAAAAATAAGCTATGTGGTTGAAGTTAGCCACAGAGTGTAGTAACACACCAGATAGACGATATTTCTTATATTTGAAAACTAGCCGTACCCGTGCGCTCCGCTGCACCTGTTAGAAATAAATACTGTATAAAGTAATTACATAATTAAAATAGGACGTTTGATCCAGGGAACAACTTTTACAACAGCGCAAGATAATCTGCTTCGCTCATTAGCCAATTTTTTTGCATTGCAATATATTTTATGTATTTTAACACGATTCAATTGAGCATAGTTAAAATTTGAATTATAAAATAATGGATTGCTAAGCTAACGTACTATTACTGCATACTAAATCAATACACTCTCGTTGTTCGTTAATTCTCTGAGATTAAAATGAGTGTACATAAATATTATTTTAAGAAATACAGAAAACGAATGTACAAAATAGCCTATCAAATTTTCTGTGCATAAGAAGCTATTTTAATCTTACCTGTCCTCGATTTACTCAGACGGTACTATAATAACATTATAGCATTATGTCCATCTAGAGAAACTACACTTTCCAATGGTGAAATAATAATTAATTATACAAATCGGTTAATTTAGCTTCTGATATTACTTCATACAAACACAGAAACATTCTCTGTAGGCTATGTTTAATAGCTTTCGATTGTTGATGTCCAAGGCCCCTGTTTCGATTGTTGTTGTCCAAGGCCCCTTATAGACGAAGTCATTTGTTCTTAATTCATTGCACCGTCTTAGATGGCGTTATTTTAATTTTAAAACTCATTTATCTCATTAAATATCAGTCCTATCAAAATTTTGTAAATACTAAAACTTATCGGAAATCATTTTTAAAGAAACTTTTGTTATGTAACATTTTTCACAAAAATCAATAATAAGAGAGATATTTCGATTTATTTAATTCAGGCCCCCTTATAACCCCCCCCCTTTTAAATAAAGTATTTTTAATGCCATATAGCCTATAATCTAAGTTACAACGAACTTAATTTATATTCCAATTTTCATATAAATCGGTTCAGCCATTATCGCGTGAAAAGGTAACAAACATACAGACAGACATACAAACAAAAATTTCAAAAATGCGATTTTCGGTTTCAGGGTGGTTAATTATATATGTTAGGACCAATTATTTTTGGAAAATCGAAAATTACCAGAAAAATTTCGGCTACAGATTTATTATTAGTATAGATTCAGATAATAATGTGCTACAGCGTTTTTATATCATTCAATAATATTACAAGTTGTAATAATAATAATAATAATAATAATAATAATATGTTTGTATTAATGTAGTATATATTTTTTTATTGTTAACCCATCTCTAATAACATGTTATGGTCGCTAATGTTTTAGCAGTTGATAGAAAAATATGATTTTCTGTTGCGGTAGTGTTTGAGGGTACAGCCTATCGTTCACCACAATACCTGGAAATTAATCCCTTTGATGGAATCCAATCGTTAACAGACTATTTTTCTCCTTGAAGGAAATGAAATACATCGTGTGGAGAAATACGCAATTATGTTCGACACATCAATAATGCACAGTGCTGTGGTACGATGAATGCTATTAATATCACCAATCACAATATTAGATGTCCCTGTCGCTTACGATCTTAACGTTGTTATTAAGTGAGACGGGATTATTTCGATTAGTAAGTAAGAATTCCAACCTTCCATTCACTAACACCCACACGGTTTCTTTGGACAGACGAAATCTCGAAATTTACTACCCACGTATTCTTCATAAGGACCCCCTCTTTCCACATTAACTCCAATTTGACATTGGTCTCTGTACATTATTTCGTTTTCTATTCTATGGAATTCGAATATCCTTTTGAGAAGATTAACTCTATATGTAGATGAAATTATTGGGGATCATCAGTGTGGTTTTAGGCGTAATAGATCGACTATTGATCAGATTTTTTGTATTCGACAGATATTGGAGAAAAAAATGGGAGTATAAGGGTACAGTACATCAGTTATTCATAGATTTCAAAAAGGCGTATGACTCGGTTAAGAGAGAAGTTTTATATAATATTCTTATTGAATTTGGTATTCCCAAGAAACTAGTTCGATTAATTAAAATGTGTCTTAGTGAAACTTACAGCAGAGTCCGTATAGGCCAGTTTCTATCTGATGCTTTTCCAATTCACTGCGGGCTAAAGCAGGGAGATGCACTATCACCTTTACTTTTTAACTTCGCTCTAGAATATGCCATTAGGAAAGTTCAGGATAACACAGAGGGTTTGGAATTGAAGGGTTACATCAGCTTCTTGTCTATGCGGATGACGTGAATATGTTAGGAGAAAATCCACAAACAATCAGGGGAAACGCGGAAATTCTAGTTGAAGCAAGTAAAGCGATAGGGTTGGAAGTAAATGCCGAAAAGGCTAAGTATATGATTATGTCTCGTGACCAGAATATTGTACGAAATGGAACTATAAAAATTGGAGATTTATCCTTCGAAGGGATGGAAAAATTCAAATATCTTGGAGCAGCAGTAACAAATATAAATGACACTCGGGAGGAAATTAAACGCAGAATAAATATGGGAAATGCGTGTTATTATTCGGTTGAGAAGCTTTTATCATCCAGTCTGCTGTCAAAAAATCTGAAAGTTAGAATTTATAAAACAGTTATATTACCGGTTCTTCTATATGGTTGTGAAACTTGGACTCTCACTTTGAGAGAGGAACAGAGATTAAGGGTGTTTGAGAATAAGGTTCTTAGGAAAATATTTGGGGCTAAGAGGGATGAAGTTACAGGAGAATGGAGAAAGTTCCACAACACAGAGCTGCACGCATTGTATTCTTCACCTGACATAATTAGGACCATAAAATCCAGACGTTTGAGATGGGCAGGGCATGTAGCACGTATGGGCGAATCCAGAAATACATATAGAGTGTTAGTTGGGAGGCCGGAGGGCAAAAGACCTTTGGGGAGGCCGAGACGTGGATGGGAAGATAATATTAAAATGGATTTGAGGGAGGTAGGATATGATGGTAGAGACTGGATTAATCTTGCTCAGGATAGGGACCAATGGCGGGCTTGTGTGAGGGCGGCAATGAACCTCCGGGTTCCTTAAAAGCCAGTAAGTAAGTATTCTATGGAATCGCGCTGTTATTTTGTTGGAACTTGACCCAGAATAATTCCACATAATCACTCTTATTTCTCTTATCCTCTGATTGAGGTTCTGGCTGTTATGTACAGTACATCTGTTATCATGCAATGCATGTCATTTGACGATATGTCAGAGGAAAAACAATATATTATTATTTGTATACATCTGAAGTATGATTAAGTAATAAGTTACAAGTTAGCGATGTTTGCAATGGAGGGGGAAAGGAATATTATCTCTTTGCTAAGTTGTCTGATGGTTGATGCCTTAATGGTATCACGGGGTTCCTACCTGTCTTCTACAGTAGACTAAACAAGAACACATAAATTTATTTCATTCTCAATCATGGTCACTATTTTTATAAATAACAACCAATTCCTTAAAAATCTAAATATAAATATAACAGTCTTATGTTCGTAGCAGAATTTGTCACTGTTCCATCAGTATAATAATAATAATAATAATAATAATAATAATAATAATAATAATAATAATAATAATAATAATTTATTTAACCTGGCAGAGTTAAGGCCATACGGCCTTCTCTAACACTCAACCAGGAGTAAAAACTGCGTTACAAAAACACTACAAATTTACAAAGTACACTACAATTTTACACACAAAACTAAATAAGATAATAATAATAATAATAATAATAATAATAATAATAATAATAATAAAATGTAAACAACATGTAAGAAGAAATCAGACATAATATAAAACATATAGAAAGATAGAAAGAAGCATAATAAAATGTGAACAGGAGGTCGAAATAAATGAGACATACAAAGTATAAAAAATAAGACATTATTAATAACTAGCCGTACCCGTGCGCTCCGCTGCACCCGTTAGAAATAAATATAAAGTAATTACATAATTAAAATAGGACGTTTGATCCAGGGAACATTCGTGTTTGATAGAAGGATAAATCGTTTAATATGTTACTTAATTTAAATTGCATCCAAATAATTAAAATGCGATCATTTTGGTCCAGAGACACTCATTTGGTGCAATGACAATTCCTTTAACCTGTTTCTTAATTTTTATTACATGCAACCATAGTTTAATGAAGATTGACCATTTAGATTTAATGTGTATATTTTATTTTACTTGTTATAGGTTTCCATTGAATTATGGTAATAACTTAATTTTAACCCTTGTTTTCTACGTATTCAGTAAATGGCGCTTGGCCCACTATGGTTGTGAACCCTTCAAATAACTTAAATTATATTATATAATATTACATATTATATTATATTATATTATATTATATTATATTATATTATATTATATTATATTATATTATATTATATTATATTATATTATATTATATATCAGAAGTTACTGTAATAACATTGTAGCATTATGTCCATCTAGAGAAACTACACTTTCCAATGGTGAAATAATAATTAATTATACAAATCGGTTAATTTAGCTTCCGATATTACTTCATACAAACGCAGAAACATTCTCTGTAGGCTATCTTTCATAGCTTTCGATTGTTGCTGTCCAAGGCCCCTTATAGACGAAGTCATTTGTTTTTTAATTCATTACACGGCCTTAGATGGTAGTTATTTTAATTTTAAAACTCATTTATCTCATTAAATATCAGTCCTATCAAAATTTTTCAAGGAATAAAACTTATCGCAAATTATTTTTAAAGAAACTTTTGTTATGTAACATTTTTCACAAAAATCAGTAATAAGCGAGATATTTCGATTTATTTAATTCAGACCCCCTTATAATCCCCCTTTTAAATAATGTATTTCGAATGCCATATAGCCTAAAATCTAAGTTACAATGAACTTAATTTATATTCCAATTTTCATCGAAATCCGTTCAGCCATTATCGCTTGAAAAGGTAACAAACATATAGACAGACAGACAGACAAACAAAAATTTCAAAAAAGCGACTTTCGGTTTCAGGGTGGTTAATTATTTATGTTAGGACCAATTATTTTTGGAAAATCGAAAATTACCAGAAAAATTTCGGCTACAGATTTCTTATTAGTATGGATAATAATAATAATAATAATAATAATAATAATAATAATAATAATAATAATAAATAAGAATAGTAATAATAATAATAATAATAATAATAATAATAAGAATAATAATAATAATAATAAGAATCATAATAGTAATAATAATACTAATAGTAATTATAAAATAGTGCAATACAAAGCATACAATGAATACAATATTTTTAAGTACACGCAGTAAGGAAAATTATGATTATATATAGCTCAACTTATTACATTAGAGATATACCATTATCGGAAAATATGAAAAAAAAAGTATAAAATAAGTTAAATATCACTAGAACATAAAAAAATGTGAATACGTGGAAACATGCAATACAACACTTGCCATAACACTGTATAAGACTTTTAAATATATTCTTTAGGTTAGTTTAATGTTAAATAATTAACTGGCTGTTATTGTAATAATATATAGGTCTATATGTATGTAGATATTCGGCACTTGAAAAATGCGAAGATATAAATGCAATAAAATTATTAGTTGTTGTGTTGGATATATTAATTTTGAAAGTAGCAGAAATAATTACTTGTCCTTATGCATATTTATGCTTAAATGTAAGCACCATAGAAAATAAATATGTAAATTCATAATCTATGGTAACTCAAACTTTTGTACAGCACAATCATAAAAGCAGAGATTCTAATCACAGTCTAGTACGCGTATATACAACGATGAAGCTCAATACATAGTGAATATGCATTCATAGATAGTTGCTAACAACTAGGATCGCTAATATCGCCTCATTACAGGCAATGCGAAATACTACCGGCACAGTCTATTGTTCCTAGTACCCTCATGAAGCTCTAATCCTCTTCTTTTTCCATGTTCCTTGCATCGAATACCGAGCAGAGACAGTTGAAGTTAGTTGGCGTGTCATGGGTTGCGGTTTCGGTGGCGGAACTGTGGTGGTCGCTTAAAAACGCATAATTCGGTATTTAAGTTGTGAAATTCTGTGTGTTTTTTTTTTCTGGTGCTATGAAAACAGTGAAGATTTCTGTGTAAAACTGTCTAATAGAAACGACTGGTGGATGCAGAATTACGTGGCGAATATGTATGACCGTTTCAGGATTGTACAGTCGAGGTACGTCAGAGTTATCAATATGGCGTCTTTATGATTATTAATATTAAATTACGTCCTGCAAATAGCCTATGTTGAGCTGTTTAACTTGATATGATAGCTGCCTTGATTTAATGTAATTAATATTGTTTAGCTTTGTGATTTATTGCCGTTAAGTAGATATTTAAAACGCCAGGACTTATAAAATGATTTGGTCAAGGAAAGTATTAGCATTTCGGCTACAAATGAAACGGATCTGTGTTCGATTCCGGGAGACATCAAAATTATCTTTTATCCCATAAACAGTTGGGTGATGTAAACAAGCACGTTCACAGCAGCAATAATAATAATAATAATAATAATAATAATAATAATAATAATAATAATAATACTAATAATACTAATAATACTAATAATAATTTCCGAGAAGACAAGTTATGTGACAAAGTTAATGGGTTAGTTGAGAGGATATGTAAGTCTAAGTGATGTGAGGCCGAGGATTATGTGAAAAGATATGAATGATCTTAAATAATAGAAATCAGTCTCTTAGATATCCCCTTAACTGACCCACTAACCTTGTCACATAACTTATAAAACACCGACGTCTTGTCGGAAATTAATGAAGGGAACTACTTCAACGCCAGTTTAGCCACGATAATAAACAATACCTGAGTCTAATGGATAATACGACATGGAACTTTACGTTTTTTTGTAGATTGAGAGTTTTCGTAAGGCCCAGAATCAGTGTAGATATGCCTTGCATATATAACTATTATGTTACTTTCTTTGATAATTCCGGAGGACGACCAATCTACGATTTTCGAACTTTTTTTTTTTTTTTTTTCACGAACGATGATTATATGCTCGAGTTTCGAAAGGTAATAGAAAAAAAAATTCCGAAAAACACAATTTCGACTGTAACCTAACATAACCTATCACATTATAATGATATATCGAACTAGACTTACATATGATAGACCTATTTCCGTGCAGGAAATCACAACATAACCTAACCAAAACTAAGCTGACCTGGTAATGTTTTGTTTGTTTAGGTTAGCTTGGTTTATTTTAAGTTAATCTTTCTTGGATTATTTAAGGTTACAGTAGGTTAGTTTAGATTGTGATAGGTTATGTTAGGTTACAGTCGAAATTATGTGTATTCGAATTTTTTTCTATTACCTTCCGAAAATCGAACATATAATCGTTTGTAAAAAAAAAAAAAAAAGTTCGAAGATCGTGTACTGGTCGTCCTCCAGAATTACCCATCTTTGTTTCATAAGTGGGTGTAATAATGGCTGTCACTTATTCTTCAGTAATCCTCAATACCTTGGTGTACTCTTTCGAAATGAAATAGCAATAATGCATTGACTTGAAAAAATTATGGTAATTATGGTGATAATAAGAATCCATAATAATTATAATAATAGGCTTAATAAATAATGAGAATTTTCTTTACAATTACGTTATCATGCCTTACATATACAGGGACATCGCTTTATTTTTACTAACATTTTTAACATTAACCTGGCTATACTCGGAAACACTGTTACTCCCCTTCCATTACAGGAGTTTGGAGTTGCTAGTGCAATATGTAAACAAATCATTTTACTAGCTATAGGAGGAGAGAAAAGTAGTGTATCCATTTATGTTACAGGGAAATACAGTATTACGATTTTCAGTTTGGTCATTACTTTACAGTATTTTATCAAAAAACAGTAGAATAGTAACATTTTTTTTTTCACAAACTCAAGTGTTCAGGCGGATATATACATTATGTAATGTCTACTTTATTCAGCATATTACTAACCTAATTTATTCCTGAGAATTTTGTGAGCACTTCCGTAAGAAACCCCAATTTCTACAGCTAACTTCTTGACCGACTTATTAGGACTTCGCTGCATCCTTTCTCTAGCATCTTCTACAGCATCATCTATCTTCTGTCACCTTTGTTGGCCATCTTGCACTTTTCTTCCTTTCTGTACACTCTGTTGCTCTAAATTTATCTACCAGATTAATGACATTTCTACGAAAATATCCCTAATGATATAATCAGGAAATTGTGGGGGGGGGGGAAAGAGAAACTGTTGTTCTCATTCGGTTATATTGTAATTCCAGTTTCCATCATCGTCCTTCATACCTACAAACAGTAGAACAAAACTCTTGTTTAAATAATGCTGTTAAGTACCGTACCATATTGTAGGGTACCGTACTTTCGGTAACTCTAATCTTCACTTCTGCTCAGTCCACACAGATAAATTCAGTTATGCTACACACGATACCTGTGTGAAAATAAACTTCAATAATATAAGCTCTTTCTTCTATAGAAAACGCAACATATTTCTGAAACACACTGTACTCTGTACTGTTTACTTCACTGCTAGCAACAGCGGCCGTAAGTTTGTGTGACTGACGTTAGCAAGGACATTAGAGAAAGGGGTGGGAGTCAAGTACACTCAGAAACGCAGGTACAATAAAAATGCAAGTAAAAATAAAATGATGTCCCTGTACTAGGTATTGCACTTTTCCCAAAGCATACCTACCAAAAGTTTAAACTAACCTAACCTGTCACTGATTTGACCTTATGAAATCTCCCACCGAAATGAAATGTTAGTGCTGCCGTCTGCACTTTCTACTTCACGGAAGATCCCTCATGCCGGCTCCTCTTCGCCGGCCACAACTTTCCACACGTATTTCTGTGCGAAATTGGTGTCGGCACTCAATATTTTCTTTCGTGTATGGCACATAGCACTCGACTAGAAGCCAAGAAGGCAGGGTTTAAGTCAGAGTCGCACTCGTCCCTCGACTTCTAAAAATACAGCAAACTTTGAATGTGCAAAAATGCGACAACCACATTGGACTTCAGAAACGAAGATGATAATGGTGAAAATGAAATCAGAGATGTGTTTGAACTATTCTGAATTTAAATGAAAAGCTAATGGCATGGGCAATGTTCAAAAATATATTGAGCAATAGATGTTCAGGAACAGTGGCGGCTCGTGCCTTTCTTGAATGGGTGTTCACAAAAAATATGAGTAATGAGCACACTGATATATTCTCGTATAGCTGAATCACACGTCAGAGATAAACGAGTTCTAATATTCATGCACCAAATCTACGCATATGAAACCAAAATTAAAACCATTAAACAAGAGTAGAGTAAAATTAATTCATAGGACTCATCTTCACTGCTGTTGTATATGGTGTTGAAGATCTGGATTTATTTGTAGAGAAATTCCATGCGCCTAGTTTTGAGAGATGCAAACTTATCAATAACTTTATTATTGAAGTCTCTAATGTTGTTAACAAGTTTTTTTTTCTCCCCCACTGCCAACATAGCCAATGTACTTAATCGGTCTTCTGTCATGGTGTTACGGAGGAATGTTTTAATCCTCTTTTAATTTAACACACAATTTCACACACGTCCGTTTCCAAACTTGAAATGTTATATACCGTTTCAACTCTCAATACGCACCAATGCAGCTTGTATTTTCCTTACTTTGCTGAACGAAAGACAACAGAATCAGCCCCCGCGCATAACGGTATTTTGAAAAGAAAAAGTAAAGAGAGAAAATGAGGAAAGAGGGAGAAAGGAACAGGATGCCAGACCCAAGAGAGATGGAGCATCTCTCTTTCTCTGTCTCTAGCACGTTAAGGCCCAATTGTATAAAACTCCCTGACTAAAGATCAACTTTGATCGAAGATCGAAAAGTGAACTGAGTTCAGACACTTCTATTGTATAAAACTTTTCTGCGATCAAATTACCTTGGTTCAAATGCAATCTAAGTTCACGTCAAAAGGATTTGGCAACATTGCATAAACAGGTGAAATACGTGACGCGCGGACTATGCTATACAGGTTTGTTCAGTGTTGCCAATCTAGCGACTTTAACTCTTTTTCAACAACAATTTCTTTTAACTTTTATATTGCTTAAATAGGGATTTAGTGACCTTTTTAGCACCCCATAGACACAAAATTTAATCTTTCTTTGTTGATAATGAGCAGGGAAAGGATTTATATGTAAATACATATTTACTTATAAAGCTAATATAATTTATATTTTGCATTATCTTTATGTTTCACAATGTGTAGGGTTGAAAAATCCTACTTTTATTTTCCATATTTTTCCATATTTTAGAGTTTAGTACATATTTTCGATAATTTCCATATATTTTCCATATTTCATATAAAACAGTCCATATTATATTAGGTTTAACAATAAAACAAAACAAAATTCCATTAACTTTTAAAAATACATTTCAACAATAGAGATTTAAACACATGTTCAGTAATCCCTTTAACATCAGAGTTATTTGAAAATTAGCAGTCCTATCAACAATGGGAAAGTAAGTTACAAAACTGTATTAATTTAATTTAAAATTTTTAACAGACTTCAGTTGTGCAGCTCAACAGTTAAATGCCAGTCAGAGTACACATAGGTTCAGTTTTGTAAATCATACTATAAAGACGGTAAATATGCCAAAAGTACGTCATTCAGTCAATTTAAAATCAAAACTAACAAGTTACATTTCAGAATTTAAAGAAGATGGTTTATCAACTGACAATAAAATATTATTTTGTAATTTGTGTCAGTGTGCAGTATCATCTACACAAAAGTTCCTGGTGCAACAACACATTACAACTAGTAAACATCAGGCCAACAAACAACTAAATTCCAAGCAGAGACAATTGTTTTTAACACAACCAACAACATCGAATGTAAGATCTGAGTTTAACATCGACCTGTGCCGTTCTCTCATCTCTGCTGATATTCCTCTCTACAAACTAAAGAATAAGGTCTTCAGGGAATTCCTTGAAAAATATACTCAACATACAATCCCGGATGAGTCAACACTTAGGAAGACGTATGCTCCATCCATCTACGATGAGACAATACAGAAGATAAGAGATGAAATTAAAGATAGTTCAATTTGGGTTTCCATTGATGAGACTCCCGACAAAGAAGGTAGACTTGTTGGTAATGTAGTTATCGGTTTGTTAAGTGAACAATATTCTGAACGAATTCTTTTACATTGTGATGTTCTAGAAAAGTGCAATAACAAAACTATAGTTAAACTGTTCAACGAAGCTATGGGTATCCTGTGGCCAAAGGGTATTATGTACGATAATGTGTTATTCTTTATTAGCGATACTGCCCCTTATATGGTCAAAGCTGGACAAGCATTATCTGTTGTATATCCTAAATTGACTCATTTTACTTGTGTGGCGCATGCATTTCATCGTGTGGCAGAAGTGGTCAGAGACAATTTCCCTAAAGTAGATTTGTTGATTTCATCAGTGAAAAAAGTATTTCTCAAAGCTCCCAGTAGAGTTAACGTGTTGAAAGAAATGTACCCTGAAATTCCATTGCCACCAAAGCCAATTTTAACTAGATGGGGTACATGGCTAGAAGCAGTTGAATATTATGCCGAACATATAGACTCTATTAACAATGTTCTCCTTGCATTGGACTCTGAAGATGCAGTCTCAATTGATACTGCGAAAACAGTTACCTGTGACATAAGTGTGAAGAATGACTTAGCTCACATTCAGCATACATTTTCATGCATCATAAAAACGCTCAAAAGTCTCCAAAATAGGCACCTTTCACTATCTGAAAGTTTTGAAATTATAAATAGTACTGTGGAACAACTGAATCGTGGTAGAGGTAAAGTTGCAGATGCAGTAAGAGCTAAGGTGGACACTGTACTTTCAAAAAACCCTGGATATGAAGAACTACAAAAGGTTGTTGCTGTGATGAGTGGTGAATCAACAGTGAAGATTAACTTGGACTTATCCCCAGCAGACATTGTGAAATTGAATTATGTACCAGTTACTTCTTGTGACGTCGAACGCTCTTTTAGTCAGTATAAATCTATCCTCAGAGACAATAGAAGAAGATTCACTTTTCAGCACTTGAAAGAAATGTTTGTAACCTATTGTTATGGTAACAGACAATAAAAATTGTGTTTTGTTGAAACTACATTGGAAGATAAGGTACGTCCATTATATTTTTTGTTTAGTTTGATTAAAATGTACCAATATTTAACGTACATAGTCATTTTTTTATAATTTTAAGCCCATATTTAATTCCATATTTTGGTAAAAATCCATATTTAATTCCATATTTTGGTAAAAATAACTACATATATATTTACATATTTCATATATTTTTAGTCCATATAAATCCGTTCCCTGATTAATGAGAAATCTAGCGACTTTACAACTACTTTTTGGCGACTTTCCGTATTACACTCTGTTGGAGACACTGTTTTTTTTTTTTGCAATGCAAATAATGGCGGACAATGAGAAGAAGGTTGACTGTTCTCCAAGTTGTTATCATGTTATGGTGTTTGATACTGCTAAACATAATAAAGCTTTATAAAACGACAATTTTCGTTTAGTAATACAGTTAATTGAACATTTATGAATGTACCTATCATATCCATTAATAATTAATGGTTGTTATAAACATAGTATAATTATAGGTTATGTTATTTGATACTGCTGAACACGATAGAGCCTTATAAAATATAAGAATGTTTGTATATTAAGGCAAGAAATTGAAAGAAATATATATAAATGTACCTGACATATCTACTGTATTAATATTAATAATAATGGATATTTTATTTGCACAATCTGTCACTCGTATATTTCAAACAGAAAAGAAATAACTGAACTTGGATCATTAACTTAATCGGAGAAATTTCTTCAGTCAAAGTTGACTTTAGTTTGAGATAAATTAATCTCAGATTAGACTTTATACAACACAAAATTCCAAGTTCAGCTCAAACAAAGATCAATTTAACCTCTGATCTAAGATTAAATGGTTTATACAATCGGGCCTAAGACTTGTGCGAGCCAGAGCTATTGTAACCATTGTAACGAACCAGAAAATATTCTCGCCTCAGGCTATTTCACCCTGCTACAGAAAACTTGTGCGAACTGCTGTCAACCTGTCCAATGGAGATTTAAAGACACACGACACACGAACGGGATCTTATCTCGAGACGAAAAATGTAGGAACGTCATTGTGCATTGGAAAGTAATAGATGTACCGGTAATAATATTAATACAGTAATACGTATGATTATTGTTGGTTTTTAAGGTGTTCACGTGCTCGTGTGCTTATATAGAGGAACCGCCGCTGTTCAGGAATAGATTTCAAAGAGTTGGTACAATTCATGTCAGTTAAGTGAACAATTTCTTCTAATTGATTGATCGTATACTGTGAATAATGATCGAGGATTTAGTTGCATGAATCTTGTAAAAATTGTATTTTTCAGTAAAAAGAGTTAGCACTGTGCTAACAGTAAATCTTGAAGGGCCTACTAGAAAGAATTTCAATGTTAGAGTGCCCATAAAATTATGTACCGGTACGTATTTAATATGATGTAAATTCAGCATTAACTTAATTGATTCTGAACATACCAGCGTCTAATGATTTACTTACATATGTATATCTAGAGTGTGGTAAAATGGATTGAAAGTAAATACGATTCCAAGAAACAAATTACATAGCTTTTAGTTTCTGCATACTTTATTAATTTTATGCTCGACCATGCCGAAATGTAGTAATTATACTCCTGGTAGCAGCCCTTTAATGGACCTCATTAAAGTACACCTATTCATTAAAGTTCAGGTGTTCCACCAATCAGAAAATACCATTGTAGCAATATGAAAGCGAAGTATCGATTATTCTCGGATATATGCAATCGAAAGACAACTAGCGCGAGACATTTGTTTCTCGGAAAAAATCAATACTTTTGCGTCTGCGCACATCTAACAATTTACGAGGTATTGCACAAGGTCAGTTCCGCTCCTCAGTCAGATAATAACATGAATACTTATGAATAATTTCAAGTTAGAAATATGGTCGAGAATAAAAAGTCGTATGAAAATTGACTATAATGGTAATTAAGACGCTCGTATGAAAATTATGAAACTCGCTTGCACTCTTTCATAAACATACTCGCGTCTTAATTACTACCATTATAGGCTTGTTGCATAATGTACTATTATCTTTCTGCACAATTATTTATAATACAGGGACATCATTTTATTTTTACTTCAATTTTTATTGTACCTGAGTTTTTGAATGTACTTCACTCCCAACCCTTATACTAATGAAGTTCAACCGTCCTCCACACAGATACAAGACCGCATATACAATCATAGTAGCCTTGCGGTCATAGTAAACAGTACGTTCCAAAATTATGTTCGCGTTTTCCAGTGACGAAAGAGCTTTCAATATTGAATCATTTTCGCACAGGTACTGTCATCCATTTGCCTACGTCGTATCCCGGTTTCCCCCACCAGCTTTTATTTGCCAGTTAGTGGCTGGGCTGTCTTAGAACATTAATTTCTGTTAGGAATTGACGTCTGCGTAATATTATACAACTGTTTAGAATAACTTAAATAAAAAGGCCTCGTTAAGTAATTAACTGCCACGTGATTTCCTACCTTTCTACAACTCTACGACATAACCACTTGGACGGACAGTAGATAGTATGTCTGAGTAATTTTATCTTTTCGGATCGGACAGAAGTGAAGATTGAATTTACAGTACGTAAGGTACTCTTTTATAGAGTAAGGTACAGAATTATTTCAACATGAGTTATTAGTACGAAGGACGAAACTGGTAATTGGGATTAGGTACAGTAGTCTATAGTGTGTTAATATGCACAATAGAACTGAAGTTTGTATCGAAATGAACGGCCACCATTTAAAAAAAAAATGTATTTAAATATCCATATTATGATTATTTTTCAATTTAACTTCATTCTCTATAATGTACGCTAATGTGCTACAGACAGTATAATATACACTGCATAATGAATACGTCCACATGGATAGGCTAGGTCAGCTCGTGAGTAAAAACACTCATTGTTAATACTGTACTGTATTTTGATTAAACAAAAACCTAATGAAAATAATCAGACTCAAAAGCGCGATATTTTCTAGTTTACCGAAATGGATGAACTACTTTTCTTCCCTCCTATACCTAGTAAAGTGATTTGTTTGTAGCCTATATTACGCCAGTATCATCGAACTCCAGTCGTGGAAGGGGGTAACAAACGGCGTTGATCCAACGGTATAGCCAGGTTAATATTAAAAATGTTAGTAAATATAAAATGATGTCCCTGTATTATACAAGTATTTCGCAATTTGCACAAATATGATTTTTCATTTGTGAATTTTTGCGACAGTTTATTTTCTAGCTTAAACCGTGCAAGAAGGTAAATACATGCTTGTACGTTAACGTAGTAACGCAATGAAGAAGTATTTAATAATAAAAGAAGGCAATACATTTTATTTAGTTACGAAGTAGCAATAATGCATAGACTTGAGGCAACATTTATGATTACTATTCGTTGTTTGACCTCGGTCTTGGTTGGACGTCTGGGATTGAGTTCTGCCGCTACGTATAGTCCGGGTCAGCTTACTTAATACCGTATTGTATTGTATTTATTAACATTCCATGGTATTCATACATGCTTACAGCTAGAATATGGAACAAGTCAAAAAACTTAATACTATTATAAAGTCTTAATTTATAGTCACAGTCTAGATGAAATATATACAGACGAGATTTACAATATAGTCTACTAGTACAACACATAGTTTTAGTATCAATTTCATGAAGTGTTATTGAATGTCATGAATAGAAGGCGTGAGAAATTAGGTACTTCTTTAATTTGGCCCTAAATAATTTTATGTTTTGAGTTTCATTTTTTATATCGATAGGGAGGCTATTAAAAATTTTTACTGCCATATAACGCACTCCTTTTTGATAGCACGATAGACTTGCCGATGGAGTATGAAAGTCATTTTTTTTACGTGTATTTATGCTATGAACTGTTGAATTAGTTACAAAGTTTTCACGATTACATACGAGGAAGACTATTAATGAAAAGATATACTGACAAGCCATGGGCATTATTTGTAGTTTTTTGAAAATAGTCCTACACGATTCCCTAGATTTGGCACCTACTATTATTCTAATTACTCTTTTTTGTAATAGAAATATATTGTTACTATCTGTGGAATTTCCCCAGAATATTATTCCAAAACTCATTACCGAGTGGAAGTATGCAAAGTATATTGTTTTTAAGGTATTGATATTTACTATCTTTTGCATAGATCTAATAGCAAAACAAGCTGAATTTAGTTAGGGGGTAATTTCTTTAATATGATTTTTTCCAATTTAACACATTATCGATTTTTAAGCCAAGAAATTTGGTTGTTGTTGTTCCCAATAGGGATCTATTGTTAATTATTGCGCTAGAAATTTGCGACGTTGAATTTGGACAGGATTTAAATTGAATTATGTTAGTTTTGTTACAATTTAATACTAATTTATTGACCGTAAGGGTGAAACCTAACCATTTTCCCCCCATTACTACATAAGCTAAAGGATTATGGTGATTTTCTAGTTTTCAGGTTGAATTTTCTTTTTCCAACTTTGTTTCGAATTTCGGTACTGAGAAATATTTTATAACTGTTATGTTGGCAGCAGTGACACAAGTTGTCAGTAGTTTAAATTCTGAAAATTCAAATTTTTCTAGATTTCTGAGCCCATTACTGGAAGCTATATTAAAAGCCAGGTTATGAACAGACTAAACCGGAAGCAACGTTCTGTTGCTCTCCTTATAAGCTCTGTCGCCACATAGTGGCGCGAGATTCAAAGCGTATTCAACGTTTGTCACTGATATGTTTAAAATAATCACTGTCTATAGTTCTCGATAACACTATCAACAATATTAGTAATTAAAATTACTGTTTTTAAGAAAGCATGAGCTAATGACGCTGGTACGAAATGCGACTCGTAATGCACGTGGTACTGCAAATGGGCTGGGAAGTTTGGCTACACTGTCTCCGTGATTCCGTTGCCAGATTTTCGTTAGCAGACGACATTTTCACGTGAGGTCCAATGAAAAGCTCCGTACTCCTTTCCCCCTCCAACCCACCACACTCAACGTGTCTTCGCTGCAGAGGCTACCACCATAACCTGCATTTTCTTCTCGCCCTGTCAACTACTTCCTGTTTAGTCGGTTCATAACCTGGCTTTTAGTATAGTGAAATTTTAACATACCGGTACTAATAATTAATTAATATCAATATTAATACATAATACATTTTGAATCTTGCGTACACCACTTTTAACACTTGAATATAAATAATTGATGAACTAGTGGACTTACTCGTGTTAAATATGTAATATTTTTCCGGCTTACAGCTGTTTCAGTGCATCACGCACCATCATCAGAGCCTACTAGATCTTGGCGTCATCTCGAACTTCTCTGCCTGTTAGGAGGGTGTGTTTTATTGTTGGAATGTGTTGGATTGTGTAGTCGAATAGTGTGTGTGTACTGAAATTGATCTGTGTGTTGAGGATTTGATCGGGGTGTGTTTTAGTGTGTTTGTATATTTCGTATTGTTCTAGTGTGTTGAGTTTTTGGTTTTTGGGTTGTGTGTGTAGGATTTCCATGTCCGTATTTATTTTATTGTATGTATGGTTGGCATTGGTTATGTGATCGGCGTATGTAGATGTATTGTGTCCTCTGGTTATAGCTTTAATGTGTTCTTTGTAGCGAGTTTGGAATGATCTGCCTGTCTGTCCTATGTAGAACTTGTCGCAACTATTACATGTGAGTTTGTATACACCTGTGTGGTCGTATTTATTTGTTTGTGTTTTTTGTGTGTTGAGATGTCTTTGTAGTGTGTTTTCTGTTCTGTATGTTATGTTGTATTTCTGTTTTCTGAATGAAGATGCGATCTTATGTGTGCTTTTGTTTTCATATGTTAGTGTGATGTATTTCTTGTGTTTGTGTTGCGTTTTGTGTATTCATGTGTTTGTTAAGTTTTTGTTTTGTCTTCCTTATGATGTTGTCTATTATGTTTGGATTGTGTCCATTTTCTTGTGCTATGAATTTGATTGTGTTCACTTCTTCATTGTAGTGTTGTTGGCTCATGGGTATGTTGAGTAATCTGTGTACCATTGTCTTGAATGCATCATGTTTGTGTTGTACGGGGTGGTGGTGGTGGTTGGTTTTCTGTATATTTTAAAGGTGTGTTTGTTGTCGATTTTTGTTATGGTGATGTCTAGGAAATTTATGGAGTTATTGTTTTCAAGTTCTAGTGTGTATTGAAGTTTTGGGTGTAATTTGTTTATGTATTGGTGTAGTTTGTGTATTTGTCTTTTGTTTCCTTTGTATAGTATGAAACCCAAGAACCAAAAATTCAACACACTAGAACAATACTAAATATACAAACACACTAAAACACACCCCGATCAAATCCTCAACACACAGATCAATTTCAGTACACACACACTATTCGACTACACAATCCAACACATTCCAACAATAAAACACACCCTCCTAACAAGCAGAGAAGTTCGAGATGACGCCGAGATCTAGTAGGCTCTGATGATGGTGCGTGATGCACTGAAACAGCTGTAAGCCGGAAAAATATTACATATTTAACACGAGTAATCCACTAGTTCATCAATTATTTAATATATAACAGTTGTTGTATGTGTTGCTTTGTGTTGTGGTTACAATTTCAAGATTAGAGTCAGGTAGGCTAAGCGTAAATAAATATAACATGATGTAATACACGCCCTTGAGTAATCGATAGAAATACCATTTCATATTTTAAACAATTTCTTTCGTGTTTGGACTTTTATTACAGTAATGGAGTAAATATTCTACCCATAAAGCATACATTTCAAAGTGGCATTCGTTTTCGGAATTCATACTAATATTTCACGTGATCAAACCAAATACATTTTTAGGTTAGGTCTCGTGATTCGTAAACTGTTTAATCAGAGCAATGAATTTCATGTTCTCAGACAAAATACATTTTAATATTATATCATACACTAATCTACTAACTACTAACATAATGTGCGAGAGGTCCAAAAGAAAAATATACTCTTTCATAAATTATTATTGAATCTTTTAGAGAACACCTTCCCAATATAAATATGAGATATGGTAAATAAGCAAGACATCGTTATTGTTAATACTATATTATTATTATTATTATTATTATTATTATTATTATTATTATTATTATTATTATTATTATTATTATTATAGTACATGGCATTGTGTGATTTTATCCTCTTTTGGTGATATTTAGTATTAGTTGGCAACACTGAAGAGACGGCCAAATTAGTCTTTCAGGAATTACTCTTACGTGATCCTCAGTATGCTTACCAGTGCATTTTAACCTCAATTGGTGTGTCAGCAGTGCAGTGTAAGCGATGTAAGACTAAGTTGCAAATGGCTTGAAATGTGTGGACTGTGATAGTTATTTCCACAATAGTGTGCTAAACTGGTAACTAATATAATTATTGTTCTGGATTATGTTAGCGTGAAATGTTGATAGCGTAACTGATGAAGGAATCGCAGTGTTTAATGACGGAAACGTTCAAAACTCAGTGTTTGACAGTGATATGTTTGAGGCTTTAAAACAGGTTGGTGATTCTGAAAATAGAATAGATATTAGAATTTTTAACTATGTGGTGAAACAACTGCGAACTGCAAGAAAGTATTAAACTATTTAATGATCATATTGTTTTCCTTAAAACAAATTCTTACGAGGCTCAATTAACATTACGAGAAGAATCGACTGTTGACAATAGTGAAAAATCCAAGAAATTGCCGTGTAATTTGAAAATTAACGACAGTAAGAAGAATATCAATAATCTATACTAATAATAAATCTGTAGCCGAAATTTTTCTAGTAATTTTCGCTTTTCCAAAAGTAATAGGTCCTAACATGTATAATTAACTATCCTGAAACCGAAAATCGTTTTTTTTTTTTTGTATGTATTTATGTCTGTCTGGATAATGGCTGAACGGATTTATATGAAAATTGGAATATAAATTAAGTTCGTTATAACTTAAATTTGAGGCTATATGGCATTCAAAATACTTTATTAAAAGGGGCCTGAATTAAATAAATCGAAAAATCTCGCTTATTATTGCTTTTTGTGAAAAATGTTACATAACAAAAGTTTCTTTAAAATGATTTACGATAAGTTTTATTCTGTGGAAAATTTTGATAGGACTGATATTTAAGGATGTACAAGACTTTTAAAATAACAATACAATACATTTTCACCGCCGCCTCAGATTATAGCGTTGTTGTTCCTGCAGTAACTCCTATGTGCGAAATATAAGATTTTTGAGTAGGAAGATTAAACACATTTGAGGGGTTTGGGGGAAAAACCAGGCAGCTCCAATTTAGTACTTTTCGAGATAAGTAAGAAAAACTCTTAAAAAAATTAATAATGCTTCCTCTAATGTTCAAACTAACACATAACATGGTAATTGGCATAAGTAAATGATTAAGAAACAGATGATTTTAAAATTATTTTTTAGGATTACAGAAATTTTGAATTTGTTGGAGCCACCTTGTTATTCCACCAAATAGAGATACTTTCAATTTTTGTTGTATATTTTTAAACATTACTTTTAAGTGACTTTAATTTTTAAAAGTTGATAGCATACGTAGGTGTTGTTTGAGAGTCAAATATATGAAACTGTGAATATATTTTCGTTCTCAGTTATCATTAATCGTCAGATTCAGAAGTTCCAGTTTGACGTGTGTTTCAGTCGCACAGTAAGCTCTCATAAAATGGCATATCAGCTGGTGGCACATACTCACATGCCAACTTCATAGCATCTTTAACTTGGCTGCTTTTATCTAGAGATGTTCTGAATATACAGGGTCATCATTTTATTTTTACTTGCATTTTTATTGTACCTGCATTTCTGAATGTACTTCACTCTCACCCCTTCACTAATGTCCTTGCTCTCATCAGACACACAAACTTACGGCCGCTGTTGCATTTGAAGTCTTCAAGCACTGAAGTAAACACTGCAGTGTATAGTGTGTTTCATAAATATGGTTGCGTTTTCTATAGAAGAAAGAACCTATATTAATAATATCGTACTAAAAAATTATATTCAAGAAACGATAAATTCAATTTCAGAGAATATGCTTGAAAATGTTTTTAATAATATGCGTACTGAATTGAAGCCTGCATTGTAATGAACGGCAACCATTTTCAACAACTTGTTTAAAAATTCAGATTAGCTTTTTTTGAATTGAGGTGGCTAGAAGCAAAGGAATGCTAGTGACATTTTTTAATAACATGAGTTAAGTGCATCCACTGTAAGCAAAAGTATCTAAAATTTTAGTGGCAAAGGGATATTTTAATCGCATCACACATTAAAATTTAAATAAAAATTTCACCGATTTTACGAAAGCTTAAATATTTAAACCCCATTTTCTCAAAAGTAACTTAAGTGCACTTACAGCCCTTTACTTATGACCCCCTCAATTTAAATGCACTCTCTATATTGTATGTTAACATCAATAATTAATATGCTAAATAAAGTTGACATTACATAACGAACATAGCCGCCTGAGTTTTTTTTTAATGTTACTACTCTACTGTATTTTGATAAATTCCGTAAAAGTGATGATCAAACTGAAAATCGTAATATCGTATTTCCCTACAACATAAATGGATACACTACTTTTCTCTCCTCCTATACCTAGTAAAATGATTTGTTTACATATTGCACTAGTAACATCAAACTCCTGTAATGGAAGGGGGCAACAGTGTTTCCGAGTATAGCCAGGTTAATGTTAAAAATGTTGGTAAAAATAAAGTAATGTCCCTGTATTTTTTGGTATATGAAGGAAGAAGGGTCATATTTGTACATAATAGGAAAGTCAAAAAATAAAGTTGCATTCAATGATTCACTATACCGAACAGCCTGCTTATATCGCATGTTATACTGAAATAGTTTGTAAGTAGAAATCATGAACTTGACATTTCTAGCGTTATTTAGTAGTTCCTTGTAGCGGCTTTGGTAACGTTCACTGAAATTCTTCAGCATATATTGACTTACTGGAATGACTTCAAACTTTTTGGAACTGTCTTTGACGACTTCATACTAGTCCTGCGGAACATATCAGGTTTCCTCTTCTGTGATTCAACAAGTCCAAATGAGCGATCACAGCTCTGAAAACATGTGTGTGATGGTCTGAAATCTGTTTTGCTGCATCATTGTGAATAAATATTGCAGAATAGTATGGTTTTTTATTTTGTGCTCCACAGTTGTCTGAAAACATGAAAATATGCTTTACTGATTTCTTTCAAACTGTAGCAAAGAACTGATCAAGAAAACTAATGTCCTCATTGGGACTCTTTTTACCCGCATTTTCATCATACATGTAGAAGCAACTTTTATGAGTGCTGCTTACATGTATGCAAAAGCTGTAAAACCATAGCTGTCTGCTGTAGAAAACATTCCCTGATGATATGGTAGGAAAATCCATATTCTGCTGAAAATCAAGGCAGATAGTTTCTACAGTTTCATCTACCTTAGACAAAGATGATTTCTCTTTCAACTGTAAATAGAAGAGGTCAGCTTTCCTAAGATGTAAATCTTTCTGAATTATGAGGGCTCTTTTTTCTTCTTGAGTTTGAGATTATAACATCTTCTTCTCTAAGATATAATATTTTTGGCAAGTGTCACTACGTGGCTTACCAAAGGATACATTACTAAAGTTTGTAGTGAAGAATCTATAGTGGGTAGAAGTCATAGCTCACTTTATACTTTATCTCTTCGAGATTTCTTTGCACCTAACCTGTTTTAGATTTTCGAAAACTTTCCTCCTATCACCGCCTGCGGAAACATAAATTTATAGCATTTAAGTAATGAACCTTGAAAGTCACTATTAATTTCAATTCAAAATGAACAAGAGTGACGTCCGTAATTTTACAATATATAAATAAATAATCAATATACAGTTCGTAATAATGAACTTACCTGAAAGTTTGTGCATTCCATAATTCTTAATATGGACTTTGTTGAAATGTGGTTTAATATTGAAATGACGAGTAGAAATAAATTGGATGGGACACAGTAAACAAGAAATTCTTTCGTCTTCAGCAACAAAATAATCATATTCCCATTTCCTTTGGAAGTAGTATTCCTTCACGGGTTTAGATTTGTCCGTGTTCCAGTTCTCTTTAAACTGCAGTAGGCCTATACATAATATTTGTTTGTTTATTTACTTATTTAGGCCTACTTATTTACTTTATACTAATTTACTTACTTTTATTTATTTATTTATTCATTGGATGGAGTGCGTTACAATGTTGAATGACAGCATTGACATCCGGTCATATAGCTATCACTCACTTATCAACGTACAATTTATTTATCGTCATATTATTAGTAAAACCAGTTAAGACTAGTATTACAAGTTTTGTAAAAGCAGGAATTAAAACTTTATTAATGCACGAAAAATCTTAATAAATTCTTCAAATAAAGTAGTTGGTTTGTTACCTGCATGCACATTTCGGACTTACTTCATTTTAGTAAAATACAGATAACGGAAAGACAAGTCAGGGGACTGTACTTAACTTATTTTACACAAAAAGTGGATTTAATCGACTTTACTAGTAATAGGTACATAGGGAGACCTTCTTACATTATATGCACACATACATTTTAAAATTTATTTTAAATGTCTTTTAATTTATTTATGCCCCTCATTCATTTTTCTCTTACTTTCTAAAGGTATGTTCCTAAGGATTTTATTATCTGTTCATTTGTAATTCTTGATAGCGTATTGCAGCCGTGGCGAAAAGGCCATGGTGCGCCGAGCCACTGTGTAAGCTGCAACGTGCATAGCACCTATGGAGGGAGGCGGACAACCGAAGGGGAAGTTAATGTTTAGGACGTGTAACGAAGAAAGAAATGAACAAGAAAACATAGGACACATTATCACAACCTAAAATTAACTGTCTTCAGAATGTCTCTGCGACAAAGTTTCAAAATCAGGAATTATGTCACTTACTGCCAATCGTAGTTGATGACGAAGGTATTTGTCTTTCAGTCGTGATCTAAATTTGATTTTTACTATTTTCATTGTTGAAAATAATTTTTCACAAACGTAAGTTTGTAAGTAGCGAACATGGCTTCAACAGAGTAAGCGAAAGAACGAAACTTCGGATATTTATTTTTTGGCAAAGATTTGAAAAGTTCAATATCTGTCAAGTCCTTACATCTAGCTTTCAATTAACGTCACATTGTAAATCTGTGAGTTTAAATTGAAAATCTAACCGCATTATTCGTACATCTGCTGTAAAAGAATCGACGTACAGAGATGATGATGATGATGATAATAATAATAATAATAATAATAATAATAATAATAATAATAATAATAATAATAATACTAACACTTTACCTTTTAATGTTTCATCAGTAACATGTAACTTATAATGCCGTTTTATGTTATACAACCGTTTTCCTAGTAATATTTGTGAACAAATCATACATTTAATATTTTCATCATATTGCAAGCAAAAGAATGCATCCTCCCATCCTACTTGAAACTTTCGTTTTTTATAGAGAGACATGGTTTCGAGAGAGATATTGCGACGATACGCCACTCGCAGGTCCGAGACAAATACAAATAGAACGGAGTTTGACTCCAGTGAGTAAGAGGGTGGGGGTTGTAGGTAGGAAGCGAGAGAAAAGCACTGCGAGCCACGATATGCTCGTGAGTCGCATTTTCGCCGCAGCTGGCGTATTTTATACCTGCTGCCGCGAGATGTAGCCGAGCGTTACTAGAACGTTATGACCGCACTGGTAGAAAAGGTGGGTGGGGTAAGAAAGGGGAGGTAAGCAGTCTGTCTGAGGAGCTAGAGTTCTGCAGGTCTGGTCTAGACATTCAGATCAACTCTCTTCATTTAAAGTTGACGTATATAATGAAAATGCGGACTCGCTAATGAATCCGGAATTGTGGCCTAAGAATACGTATCTGCGTCATTTTTTTTCAATTAAGACGAAGAAGTATAGAAAAGTAACAAGTAATTCCAATGTGAACAATTCTTGTGAAACTTGGTATTTATTCCCAGAATGTACAGTCTATCTATACTAATAATAAATCTGTAGCCGAAATTTTTCTGGTAATTTTCGATTTTCCAAAAATAATTGGTCCTAACATATATAATTAACCATCCTGAAACCGAAAATCGCTTTTTTGAAATTTTTGTTTGTATGTCTGTCTGTGTGTTACCCTTTCACGCGATAATGGCTGAACGGATTTCGATGAAAATTGGAATATAAATTAAGTTCGTTGTAACTTAGATTTTAGGCTATATGGTATTCAAAATACATTATTTAAAAGGGGGTTATAAGGGGACCTGAATTAAATCAATCCTTATTATTAATTTTCACGAAAAATATTACATAACAAAGGTTTCTTTAAAAACGATTTCCGATAAGTTTTATTCCTTGAAAAATTTTGATAGGACAGATATTTAATGAGATAAATGAGTTCTAAAATTAAAATAACTGCCATCTAAGGCCGTGTAATGAATTAAAAAACAAATGACTTCGTCTATAAGGGGCCTTGGACAGCAACAATCGAAAGCTATGAAAGATAGCCTACAGACAATGTTTCTGTGTTTGTATGAAGTAATATCGGAAGCTAACTTAACCGATTTGTATAATTAATATTATTATTTCACCATTGGAAAGCGTAGTTTCTCTGGGTGGACATAATGCTATAATGTTATTACAGTAACTTATGAGTGAATTGAGGACAGGTAAGATTAAAATAGCTTCTCATGCACAGAAAACTTGATAGGCTATTCTATACATTCATTTCCTGTATTTCTTAAAATAATGTTTATGTAAGTTACATCCGTTATCAACACACTCTTTATATAATATAATATAATATAATATAATATAATATAATATAATATAATATAATATAATATAATATAATGTAGTATAATATAATATAAGTTATTTGAAGGGTTCAGAACCATAGTGGGCCAAGCGCCATTTACTGAATACGTAGAAAACAAGGGTTAAAATTAAGTTATTAAGTTTAAATCTAAATGATGTCAATCTTCATTAAACTATGGTTGCATGTAATAAAAATTAAGAAATATGTTAAAGGAATTGTCATTGCACCAAATGAGTGTCTCTGGACCAAAATGATCGCATTTTAATTATTTGGATGCAATTTAAATTAAGTAACATATTAAACGATTTATCCTTCTATCAAACACGAATGTTCCCTGGATCAAATGTCCTATTTTAATTATGTAATTACTTTATATTTATTTCTAACCGGGTGCAGCGGAGCGCACGGGTACGGCTAGTTTTTAATAAGATTAATGAACTAGAAGTTATTTTAAACGAATATAATTATTTAGCTGTATGTGTATCGGAACATTGGCTCACTTACAGTAATGGTGATCTTATTAATATTAATGGTTTTATTTGTGCCAGTGTTTATTGTAGGACTGTTCATTCTCATGATGGTGTTGCAATTTTTTTAAAAGAAGGTTGCCTATTTCAATTATTAAATATTGATAAATTTTGGGTCAATCCAGAGCAGCCACCAGCCACTGAACGAATATTGCACACTTTTGTCACTGCCAATGTGGCGCCATAGATGATTATACAGAGTCATCATTTTATTTTTACTTCAATTTTTATTGTACCTGAGTTTTTTTAATGTACTTCACTCCCACCCCTTCTACTAATGAAGTTCAACCGTCCTCCGTACAGATCCATTACAGTCATAGTAGCCTTACAGTAAACAGTACGTTCCAAAAAATGTGTTCGCGTTTTTCAGTGACGAAAGAGCTTTCAATATTGAATAATTTTCGCACAGGTACTGTTGTCCATTTGCCTACGTCGTATCCCGGTTTCCTCCACCAGCTTTTAATCGCCAGCTAGTGGCTGGGCTGTCTTAGAACATTAATTTCTGTTAGGAATTTGACGTCTGCGTAATATTATAACTTAAAATTTATAGAATAACTTAAAATTTAAATAAAAGGGCCTCGTTAAGTAATTAACTGTCACGTGATTTCCTCCCTTTCTACGACCCTACAATTTAACCACTTGGACGGAGCAATTTTATCTTTTCGGATCGGGCAGAAGTGAAGATTGAATTTACAGTACGTAAGGTACTCTTTTATAGAGTAGGTACAGAATTATTTCAACATGAGTTACTAGTACGAAGGACGAAACTGGTAATTGGGATTAGGTACAATAGTCTATAGTGCTATAATATGCACAAAAGAACTGAAGCCTGTATCGAAATGAACGGCCATCATTTTAAAAAATGTGTTTAAATATCCACATTATGATTATTTTTTAAATTTAACTTCATTCTCTAGCCTATATTGTACGCTAATGTGCTGTAGGCAGTATAATATACACTGCATAATGAATACGTCCACATGGACAGCTCAGTTCGTGAGTAAAAACTCATTGTTAATACTGTACTGTAATTTGATTAAACAAAAACCTAATGAAAATTATCAAACTCAAAAGCGCGATATTTCGTAGTTTACATAAATGGATGAACTACTTTTCTCCCCTCCTATACCTAGTAAAGTGATTTGTTTGTATTTTACGCAGTATCATCGAACTCCAGTCGTGGAAGGGGGGTAGCAAACGGCGTTGATCCAAAGGTATAGCGAGGTTAATATTAAGAATGTTAGTAAAAATAAAATGATGGCCCTGTATATTTATCCATGGTGGCGCTATAAACCAATTTTCAATACTTTTATCACAACCACAACACATTTAAAATCTTTTTGTACCATGTATTATAGAGAATTATTACTACCGTACATTAAACACAAAACGAAACATGTAAAATGTAATTATTATGAAAGTCGCCATTGCTTCTTCAAATTAGTAGTATTAGTACGATCCACTTCAACTAGATGGAAACTGACACGATTGGCAGAGCCGGCAATACATGAAAACAAAATGATACTAAACGTGAGGAATGTTACTACAGGTGTGTAGTATTATGTGACAGTTTAGGTTTGATTAGACGTGTATTATGTAACAGGTCGGGGTTAGGTTTGATTAGGTGTGTAGTATTATGAGAAAGGTTAGGTTTGATTAGGTGTGTATATTATTACTATGTTGGCAACACTGAAACCCACTGTTACATTAAAGAAATATGGCGGTATTCTTCGTTCACGCACGACGATTTTCGTATATAATAAGTTACGTATTTAGGGCGGTTTGATTGGGCTTACAGCTATCTCAGTGATCATATCAATTATCTGCTACTCAATACTTTAAATTCATGGCATTTTCAAGGTATTTTTTATTTATTTATTATTGGCTGGGACATAAAGATTCACCAAATTTTGTATTGATATTCACTTTGAGGCCTCTGCTGTTATTTTAATAAAATTTGTTGTCATCTTAGTTTCTATGTATCGTTCTCCTTTAGGTACATATGTTTTTCACACAGTTTGATAAATTAATTTTATTTATTTTATCATTAAAATGTCTATTGCAATATGTGGTGATATTAATATTGATGTACGACTAATTCTGTTACATCTTCACAATTAATTAATGTTTTAAGATCTGTTGATTGTTATTTTACGAATACAAAGGTCACAAGGGGCAATTCATGCCTTCATAATGTTATAACTAATATACATATAGATTTAATTACTACAGATGTTGTTAAGGTACTTTTGTCAGATCATAATGCTCTTCGTAGTGATATTAAAATTATTAATAATAATGTACATAATAATGTCTCCTATTTTTATGAATTTCGTTGGGGGAAGGGAAAAATAAATTAGTTGGGGCACTGGCTGAGATATGATATGATATATTTATTTGTCAGTCAACTTTACAATTCATAGTTATGGTGGGCCTTCACATTTCTGTTTTTCGATCCACCATCCCTTTAATACATACAACTCTTTACTATTAGTGTATTCTTTGCCGAGAATTTCTTGATTACTTTCTAATGTTCTGTTAAGACTGAATTGCTATATGTCCTTCCCTCTATATCCTCTTCTATTCTCTCCCTCCTACCTAGACTTCCATTTCTCGCTCACCTATTAAATATTGCATATTCCTTCCTTAATAATTTGCGTTTATTTTCTTCTCCACCCTCAAATCCTACCTACTCTTAATCATTGTTTTCCAGCTATTTTCTCCTACCTTACTTGCTGACTTTTTCGTTTACTCTATTTTACAACACTTACATCACTTTTTTTTTCCTACCCTCTGTTTATTTACGTATTGATCCCTCTCTCTTCGCTTCACTCCTAAATTTCCTATTTTATTATCTCTTTCCATATATTTATTTCTATAATACTCCTACAGTTATAGTACCCCTCATACTACTCTCAACTCATAACATTGAAAAACATCAAATATCTAATTCACTTAATTACACTTGCAATTTCTCTCTCATTCCACTTCACATTTGTTCAGATGTTTTTTTTTCACTTTAATTCTCTTGTATTCATTATTTGATAGTCTCGTATTACTCTCTTACACTATCTTCTTACACTTAACACTTTTTTATCTGTTCCTTTTCTTACACTTTTGCCACCCCTAACTTTCTTGCACTCACTTTTTAGCACTCTTTTTCTTCGCTAATAACCTCTCCAAAGCCCTATCTATTCTGTCCTCACAATCACTAATATCTGGTAGTCGCTTCATTCCTTCACTCGTTCTTCTCATGTCTTCTCTTGCATTTCCTCCATTAGTCTTGTCTATGCTCCTGACCTCAGACACTTCCAGCTGTTTCCCTAATCCTTCGTCTCACTGGCTAAGAAGAAATTGCCTATTAAAGAATGCACTGGAAGAAACTGTGAATGGGCGAATAGTTCGGGACAGATGATGTCAATGATAGACGACATTAATATACAGGATGTAAGGGGTATAAGTGCCATTATTTTAACTGGTGATGTAAAGAAGAAAAAATACCCTTACAATTTTTTTCTACTTGCAATATTTAACTGATTATTCAAGTTTACAATATTAGACGTTTTGCAACGTTGCTGGATAGGAAGGATTAGGTTTATAAGTACACAGTACAGCTCAAGCGGATATAGACATATTGGCACAGATGCTCTGTTCCAATGCAGGAGCGGACCATGATAATACTGTTGTTTACATAAAACGAGCAGCAAATACAAACTTTCAATCTCATTAATAGAACATTATGGTAAATTTACATTTTATGTAACGATGTTACTCCATTTTTGTTGTATGTCTAAAAAATAAACAATAATGGTTTCTGCACAAAATCACACGAACTTTTTTCTAATGCAAAATTTTAATCTCTCCCGCTTCCGTAAAGCGGTATCACTTTTAAGCAAATTTGTAGTTGTGTGATTTTCGAAACGGGGTAAGAGACTCCTTATGTCTCGTCACCAGAATATTGTACGAAATGGAATATAAAAATTGGAGATTTATCCTTCGAAGAGGTGGAAAAATTCAAATATCTTGGAGCAACAGTAACAAATATAAATGACACTCGGGAGGAAATTAAACGCAGAATAAATATGGGAAATGCGTGTTATTATTCGGTTGAGAAGCTCTTACCATCCAGTCTGCTGTCCAAAAATCTGAAAGTTAGAATTTATAAAACAGTTATATTACCGGTTGTTCTGTATGGTTGTGAAACTTGGACTCTCACTCTGAGAGAGGAACATATGTTAAGGGTGTTTGAGAATAAGGTGCTTAGGAAAATATTTGGGGCTAAGCGGGATGAAGTTACAGGAGAATGGAGAAAGTTACACAACACGGAACTGCACGCATTGTATTCTTCACCTAACATAATTAGGAACTTAAAATCCAGACGTTTGAGATGGGCAGGGCATGTAGCACGTATGGGCGAATCCAGAAATGCATATAGAGTGTTAGTTGGGAGACCGGAGGGAAAAAGACCTTTAGGGAGGCCGAGACGTAGATGGGAGGATAATATTAAAATGGATTTGAGGGAGGTGGGGTGTGATGATAGAGACTGGATTAATCTTGCACAGGATAGGGACCGATGGCGGGCTTATGTGAGGGCGGCAATGAACCTTCGGGTTCCTTAAAAGCCATTTGTAAGTAAGTAAGGTAAGAGACTCCTAGTTTCAAAAAATCGTTGAGAAACTGCTACAAAAATTTTGCCGATTAGGCAGTAGACCTATGGACAGGGAGCTTGAACTCAGTTAACTCGTACTTACGTCTGTGCAGAGTACAGCCTGCTGAACACGTTGCCACGTCTCTCACGCCAGAATATTAATAAATTTAAGCACGCATTTTTATTTAATTTCACTAAAACGTAATAGAACACACAACTATTTATTTAAACTAATATTAACTCTTTGCTAGATATACCGACTGATGTAATTGTTTTCGTAATTTTACTAACGATATAAGCTGTATAACGCAAATAAAATAAGAAAATATTTTCTTTTTTTTTCTGGGAAAACTATCAAGTTTTGACCCTATGTTTTATGGACATTTTTCCACCCTGTAGACCGTCCCCGACAACTGTGAAAAGGACGGCACTTATACCCCTTACATTCTGTATATGGATTATATGCGGAGACAAAGAGGAAGGCAGACAATAGGAAAGATTGCAGAATGCTGGATTTGCAGTTAAAAATCTGACATTTGGCAGAACACTGTGTATGTACGTAGTGTTATTCCAAGGCTTCTATACTCTCAATAGGTTATCTCGTTTTTCAATAGCCAATGAAATAGCTAGTTGGCTGATGATGGGTGAAGAGTCCATGCTGATTGGTCCTTTATTTTCAATGATAAGCGTGCATTATAAACATAATCGCCTCAAATAAAAACATTACAAGGAATATGAACCAAGTGTGTACAGCTGTCAAAAAAAAAAAAAAGTGGCCGCACTCGTGAACAGCGAATATTTTCAAAGTCCGCTTCGGGTCGCGGCGATGTTACACGATGCATGTACTTGTACAAGCACTTCTCGAACTATGAAAGTGTTCCATGTCTGCGCCTCGTAGGCCAGCGGTAAAGTGCTTGTTTAATAATTCAAAGGTTGTGGGTTCGGGCCTTCTTCAAGTTTTCATTTTATTTTTTAATCGTTCTTTAGCGATGTAAATGCTATTCAAATTATCATTTATATCCAGTTATCGTTCTTTATGGATATCACGTTATTTATATTTTGTTATCGTTCTTTAGAGATATGAATAAAATTCAAGTCATCATTTATATTCTGTTACCGTTTTATAACGATATGAATAACAATTATTATTATTGTATCTCCAATGGTGGTTAGCCCTATTTTACATATGTATGTTAGGGCTATAGTTTCATACACAAAAAAGATAAGCATAAAGAGAAATAGAAAAGAAAATTAAATGAGCTTACGCGATGTAAACAAAACATAAACAAACCGTAAATTAGGCATTGCGATTGCAAAATAAATATCGGGTATCAATTTGGAACATACAAAAACATTAACAACACACATACGTAACACTTCTATAACACAAATACGCAGCTTTCCGTACCATACATCATAAATTAATACACAATAGTCACACAGACACAATCAAACTATAATTACGACATTGCGACGACATAAAGCATCACATAACTGACTCACATACATAACAAATCAAGAATCCGTTACAACACATACACTTCAACATAGTAACCACACTTTTAAAAGTTACAAATTTGGCTCCAAGAAGAATAAATAGGACACTGTTACTAATTACTATTCTTCTACAATTTCTTAAATACATCTGTAATAAATCTGTGAAATTCCGATATGAATAATATTCACGTTTTTTATATTGTTATCGTTCTTTAGCGATATAGATAATATTCAAGTTATCATTTATATTCTGTTTTCCTTCATTAGCATGATTATTTTATTAATTGTAAGTTATGTAGGCTACGACTCAGCAGAGATTACAAAAGAGAGAAAATAATTTATAGGTTAACATACATGAACCTAATCTAATTATACAAAGATGGTATTAACATAGGCTACTTATACAGGCCTACATGATTTATTTAAACTTACCTGTAGGCTTTAACATTCTCGGTCGTTTCGACTTTATTTTCATTAATGCTGCTCGAAAATCAGGAACAAAATCGTCATCTTTAAAATGATCAGAGCATACTCTGCTTGTATCAAGATTGAATTTATCCTGTCTTTTGCACGCAATTACCCATTTTTTTCTAATTCCTAAATCTTTAGGAATGGTATTTTTATCGTTAGAATTGTTGCATACCGCAACAGCACATCTTTGATCTAGCACAATGCATTCAAAACAACACAAACAAGAAAAAACACCAGATACTGCTTTGAAGCATTTGAGCTTTGGCGCGCTTAGCTATCTTGTGACGTCAGAATCGCTCTCCTTTCCCCGTCAATCCCTCGCCAACAAGCTCGATAATAATGCAACCTGTGAGAAGTTTAGAAGCCTTGGTGTTATTCAAACTTTCTTACATTAAGAACAATAAAATAATATGTTTAGGGTGCAAACATGTTGCTAGGAAACGCAATGTGACCAACAGTGTTTCCTGCATACTAATGGCAATCCTCGTATTTGTGTCTGCAGGTCCGATCACAGTATTTCTTCTATTTCTGATGATATCCTAAGAAAATTTCTAAACTGAATTGGATCTTCTTGCATAAATCATTGACAAGGCACGCGTAAACTCTATTGTTAATGCAAGTTATCTTGAACCTTCTGAGCGGGGACAGAGGGGCAGAGGGAAGGAAGCGCGTAACGCGGGTGGAGCCAACTGAGTTGTTTGCGCATGCTCCGCAGCATAATCTCTTGTCAAGAAACATAGAGCTATTTCCTTCACTGCGTACCAGTAGTGTTACCATGGAGCAGCAACCACAGGGTAGTAATTATGGTGAAATCACACCACCGCGGAGAAAAAGTAACGCTGTTATCCATAGCCGAGAAAGAGAAATTATCGCAAATATAATAAAATTAAGCGTTGCGAGGAGGAAAAATTAAACAAATATTTGCTGGAACCTCTTGCTAAGGAATATGAGAGAGCGGCTAAATACTCTGGCAAAAGTATTAGTTCCGTGAAGAGAATTAAGAATAATATTGAATTACAACCGAATGAACCTCACACTGCTCGGGAAAGAATAGTTATGTAATGTTTAGAAATTAATTGCTACAATAGTTATATACAATAGTGTCTATATTGAGAGCGACATAATGAATTACTATTGTAAGTTATTATTTTCTTATAGTTCTACTAAACATATTATTTCATTCCAGAATTAGGACTTGTGTAAAGTTGGAGTGGACGACTTCGATCAACACGTTATTCGGGATACAATCGAAGAATTCTATCGTGTTCAGAAAGTAGTACATAGTCTACGATTAAGAAGATAATTCCGAATGGATGATGCCATTGACGAAATAATTAATTTTGGAACAAGCGATGATGGCAGCAATGATAGGGATATGGATTGTGTATAATTGTAAATTAAAATAAGCCTGTAAAATATTGTTATAAGAATATGTACATATTAGCTGAAGGTGTAAGTCATGCAGGCCTATATAATGTACAGAAGTAGCTGTAGTAATTTCGCCATTGCCGGTCCCCAGCCCGGATGAGAGAGGAGTGTACACACGATTATATTTAAATACTTACTCATTACAGGTTAATTAAAGCTTGCTACGAAACTATGTTCTCCTCTCAAAACCGGAGTATCGAGAGAAGATGATGTCTGTATTGAACCAAGTTCTTTTACAGTAGAGAGCCGTAAGGTAAAAGAACCAACGTTTTCTGAAGAGAGTCACGTTACCCGAGGGAGGGGCATCCTTGCCGTGCCATTACGTTGATGAGTACACGCCGTACCGAGCAGTTCCAAAGACAGACTTAGGGGATGTAAGGTTCAAGATAACTTGCAATGACAGTATGCGTGTTCCAGCGTGATATCCAAGGTTTTTCCCCCAGACAGTTCTATTTCTTTTCTGTCTTCTTCTCTTCAGAAGAATTGGAATAACTACAGCCGCCGCAATACATTGTGCTTCTGACATGGTTGTAAATGCTACAGGCGGGCAAACAGCCTCTCAGTGGGTTGTGGAAAAAAACCCGGAAAAAACCTCAACCAGATAACTTGCCTTAACCACTCGTTTCACAGTCAAGCGTGCTGACCGTTATCCCACAGCGGTGGATTATTATTATTATTATTATTATTATTATTATTATTATTATTATTATTATTACCATTATCATTTATCACCATTATTATTATCATTATTACTATCATTAGTATCACGGTTATCATGATTATTATGATGGTTATTATTTATTATTATTGGCTTGTGTCATTAGGTATAATCGTATTAGAAATTTGTGACTGGCTAATGAAAAATCCTTTTTATGCTCGACCATGCCGAAATGTAGTAATTATTAGACATCGGATTTTTAGGCACTAAAAATTGCAGTTTTAGGCGCCTAAAATAAGCTCAAAATTTGTAAAATTAGGCTCTATTTTAATGAAAATAGGCATTTTAGGCACATCAAGGTATCATACTTATTTCTTTCACTGAAATTTTTAGTTATACACTAAAATACGCACAAAAAAGTATGTTTAAACATTAAAAAGGAATACTATATTATATTTATAAACAGAGCTGCACAAATGTAATATATTGAAACTAATGAAATAATGATTATTGATATCAAGATTACTCATTTTAAGTTATTGAAATTCAGTTCCATGCTCAGACTTTATTATATTTATCTGCACAGTACACCACCAGAATTTTTTCTAAATTCTCCACAGTTAACCTTTGCCTTTTGTCACTGAGAATCATTTTGAAAGCAGAAAAACTTCTTTCAACCGAAACTGATGTGAGAGGCGCAAATTTTAAATTAGGTACAATAGAAACATCAATACTTACTGGAACATTTACACTTTCCCCCATTATCACTCTTGATACTTTTTCCAACAATTAAAATCCTACATTCTTATTTAATACGTTGTCCCACTTATTTTTAACTTTTTTCCCAGTTTCGCCCAAAGCAGAATGTATGTTCACTTGAGCTTCCTTTACTATTGCTATTTGGCTACAAAGAGATTGTTTTTCACGTTCTAATTGTTCAATGCTTGCAGGTATGAAAGAAAAGTTTGATGTTATGTAGGCAATATCGTTTTTCACTCGTCAGTCATTCAGACAATCTTTCACTGCTTTCACACACGCTGCACTATCAGTTTCAGGTAATTTATCAATAACTGTGACCACTTCTTTAAAATACTTAGAATAATACACCACTGACTGAATCCAGGTTCCCCATCGTGTAACAACCGGCTGAGGTGGGAGTGGGATATCTGGAAAATTCTCTCTGAATATTGAAATCCTGGATGGGGCTTTACAAAAACATTTTTTTGTGTTAGAAATAAACGAATTGACAAGAGGAAATTCATTCCGGATTGTTTCAGAAACCCTGTGAAGGCCATGTGCTAGACAGGTTACATGCGTGAGGTTAGGATAAAATGTTTTAAGAAGTGGAGCTGCAGCAACCATGTATGAGGCAGCATCAGTACAAAACAACAGAACTTTAGAATCGTCTATATTACCTGAGTATAAAGACTGTAGGCCTTTATTTACAAAATAAGCAATGGCTTGGCTATTCACTTTCGAAAGTTCCTTAACACATACGAGGTATGGAATCGAAGGTCCATCAGGACTAAGTTTTCCTACTACCATATTTGCTATATACCTATTCATAGGATCTGAGGTTTCATCCACAGAGACCCATATGTAAGAATCACCTATATCCTCCCGAATGGAAGCTAAAGTTTCATTGTATATTCTAAGTAATTTTTTCTTAGGGTCGACTCAGATGGGATATTTTGTTTGCAGTATTTTTGTAAAAACTGTCTTAAAACCGGATTTTCAATTGCATTCTAGGGAATGTTAGCAGCAACAAACGCTCTGGTTAAATCAGCATAGAAATTGCTGCTGAGATTGGATGAAGTAGGCTGTGTTAGTAAAGTTTGTTGCAGTTGATTTTTCTGCTGAGCTTTAGCCTTATGAGCCGCTCCTTGCACATGCTGCTTTAGGTGGTACTTCTTTTCTTGCGAAATCTAAAAATGTAAAGTAAACTGAATTAAAATAACATCCTAATTGTTGTATTGCCGTATTTCTATCACAAAGTTAGTGGGTTCGAACAATCAAATTTTAATGACCTGCAAATACTTTAACTATCGGAATTTAAAAGGTTAAAGTGTAGTGGTCTTAAAAGGAATTATACCTCAGGATAGCTCAGTCAATGTATAAATATTATAGGCCTACTCATTAAAATTAATAGAATTTATATATTTCAACTATTGTTACATACCTGTTTGGTACAAATCTTGCAGAATATTATTTTTCCACCATAAGTGAATTCTAAATATTCTGTTAGCCATTGCCGGATCAATGTAGATTTTGCACTTATATTTTTCGGCATTATCGCGTTAAACTTCACAGGGAAACGTCCTACCGCTCAAAACTTCTCAACACAAATTTAATAAGGTGAGGGAAAGAGCAACTCTTAACGAGCATTCAAATGAACCGTCGTTATTGAGATTCAATTGGACAAAAATACAAAGTTCCACTTATTGTTGCATTTCCTGGTAGTGTTAACACTAGGAGGGCCATTCTTTTAAATATTTTGTAACGGTTTACCCTACTAATTCGCAGTTTTACGACTTTTCATAAATATTTCAAAAACACTCTTTCTCGAAAAATTGTGATTTTATGACACTCTGAAGGGCAGTACAGCTAATCGGTTTCAGACCGAAAACAGTCATTTTTATAGTATAGTATATCTCTGAATCGGTAGCAGCACATGTTGTGATTGTTGCCTGCTTCAAAACTAAGGTTGGTTCTTTGTCGGCATTTATGCCTCCAAACATGTTAAATTCGGTGAAATCTATTGCGAGTGTCGTGAGATTCAAAACATTTTGTTTCCTTTATCAATGGTTTCATGGCCGGTGTGAAGCAAACTTTCCACTTTTTAAATGCCTTAAATTTCGCAGTGAATGCATGTATAAATTATAAAAAGTAAGAGTAAAATGCGAAACTTTACAGTGAGTTAGGCATTTTTAGGCGAATATTAACAAATTAGGCTCTAATAACCGTTTTAGGGCATTTTAGGGCACTATAAAACTCTTTGAATACCTTTCAATTTCCATGAAACACATATATTAATAATTATTTTTACTTTTCTCCTAAAGAAACAAAATAGGCATTTGCCCTAGAATCCGATGTCTGGTAATTATACACCTGGTAGCAGACCTTTAATGGACCTCATTAAAGTACACCTACTCATTAAAGGTCAGGTCTTTCCGCCAATGACGACTCAGGTTATAACTGTTCAGCCTATGACAGGTCAGCTTTGTACCATTATAAAACCGCAAGTATCGATTATTCTCGGATATGCAATCGAAAGAGAATTAGCGAAAAGTCACGGAGGCTGGAAATCCAACTGTCGCAGAAGGTTATGTTCTGTTACTATAATAATTAGCGGTAATTGTAAATAATATTCAAATAAATTCAATTTGTCGCCTCGTTTTTCAATGTCGAATTCAATAATCAAAGTTATAAAATTATAATCAGGGAACGGATTTATATGGACTAAAAATATATGAAATATGTAAATATATATGTAGTTATTTTTACCAAAATATGGAATTAAATATGGATTTTTACCAAAATATGGAATTAAATATGGACTTAAAATTATAAAAAAATGACTATGTACGTTAAATATTGGTACATTTTAATCAAACTAAACAAAAAATATAATGGACGTACCTTATCTTCCAATGTAGTTTCAACAAAACACAATTTTTATTGTCTGTTACCATAACAATAGGTTACAAACATTTCTTTCAAGTGCTGAAAAGTGAATCTTCTTCTATTGTCTCTGAGGATAGATTTATACTGACTAAAAGAGCGTTCGACGTCACAAGAAGTAACTGGTACATAATTCAATTTCACAATGTCTGCTGGGGATAAGTCCAAGTTAATCTTCACTGTTGATTCACCACTCATCACAGCAACAACCTTTTGTAGTTCTTCATATCCAGGGTTTTTTGAAAGTACAGTGTCCACCTTAGCTCTTACTGCATCTGCAACTTTACCTCTACCACGATTCAGTTGTTCCACAGTACTATTTATAATTTCAAAACTTTCAGATAGTGAAAGGTGCCTATTTTGGAGACTTTTGAGCGTTTTTATGATGCATGAAAATGTATGCTGAATGTGAGCTAAGTCATTCTTCACACTTATGTCACAGGTAACTGTTTTCGCAGTATCAATTGAGACTGCATCTTCAGAGTCCAATGCAAGGAGAACATTGTTAATAGAGTCTATATGTTCGGCATAATATTCAACTGCTTCTAGCCATGTACCCCATCTAGTTAAAATTGGCTTTGGTGGCAATGGAATTTCAGGGTACATTTCTTTCAACACGTTAACTCTACTGGGAGCTTTGAGAAATACTTTTTTCACTGATGAAATCAACAAATCTACTTTAGGGAAATTGTCTCTGACCACTTCTGCCACACGATGAAATGCATGCGCCACACAAGTAAAATGAGTCAATTTAGGATATACAACAGATAATGCTTGTCCAGCTTTGACCATATAAGGGGCAGCATCGCTAATAAAGAATAACACATTATCGTACATAATACCCTTTGGCCACAGGATACCCATAGCTTCGTTGAACAGTTTAACTATAGTTTTGTTATTGCACTTTTCTAGAACATCACAATGTAAAAGAATTCTTTCAGAATATTGTTCACTTAACAAACCGATAACTACATTACCAACAAGTCTACCTTCTTTGTCGGGAGTCTCATCAATGGAAACCCAAATTGAACTATCTTTAATTTCATCTCTTATCTTCTGTATTGTCTCATCGTAGATGGATGGAGCATACGTCTTCCTAAGTGTTGACTCATCCGGGATTGTATGTTGAGTATATTTTTCAAGGAATTCCCTGAAGACCTTATTCTTTAGTTTGTAGAGAGGAATATCAGCAGAGATGAGAGAACGGCACAGGTCGATGTTAAACTCAGATCTTACATTCGATGTTGTTGGTTGTGTTAAAAACAATTGTCTCTGCTTGGAATTTAGTTGTTTGTTGGCCTGATGTTTACTAGTTGTAATGTGTTGTTGCACCAGGAACTTTTGTGTAGATGATACTGCACACTGACACAAATTACAAAATAATATTTTATTGTCAGTTGATAAACCATCTTCTTTAAATTCTGAAATGTAACTTGTTAGTTTTGATTTTAAATTGACTGAATGACGTACTTTTGGCATATTTACCGTCTTTATAGTATGATTTACAAAACTGAACCTATGTGTACTCTGACTGGCATTTAACTGTTGAGCTGCACAACTGAAGTCTGTTAAAAATTTTAAATTAAATTAATACAGTTTTGTAACTTACTTTCCCATTGTTGATAGGACTGCTAATTTTCAAATAACTCTGATGTTAAAGGGATTACTGAACATGTGTTTAAATCTCTATTGTTGAAATGTATTTTTAAAAGTTAATGGAATTTTGTTTTGTTTTGTTTTATTGTTAAACCTAATATAATATGGACTGTTTTATATGAAATATGGAAAATATATGGAAATTAACGAAAATATGTACTAAACTCTAAAATATGGAAAAATATGGAAAATAAAAGTAGGATTTTTCAACCCTACACATTGTGAAACATAAAGATAATGCAAAATATAAATTATATTAGCTTTATAAGTAAATATGTATTTACATATAAATCCTTTCCCTGATTATAATATTATCAAGTTTAACGGGACTATGTCAAGGTCAATGACATTATTGTTCCTCGGAAAAAATCAATACTTTCGCGTCTGCGCACATCTCACAATTCACGACCTAGAACAAGGTCACTTCCGATCTTGTCAGTTACAAATAAAATGTATACATCTGAATACCGGTAATTTCAAGTTAGAAATATGGTCGAGCATAAAAAGTCGTATGAAACTCGCCTATAATGTTAATTAAGAAGCTCGTATGAAATTATGAAACTCGCTTGCGCTCGTTTCATAAATATCCATACTCGATTCTTAATTACTATCATTATAGGCTCGTTGCATAATGTACTATTATGGTATTAATGAATTTATGGAAACTAGTGTTGATATAGTATTTTAGTTTATCTTGTTTTTCTTTTGACTTTGTCTATGTGTCTGTGATACCACGACTGTTTTATCAATAAGCCAACTAAATCAATATTAAAAAAATACATTAAAGTTGAAGAAAATATAGCCTATAACAGTTGTATGAGCACTATGTCTGTGGAGCTTCTTGGACAAGATTGCAACGAAGACATTAACAATTACTCCTGAAATAGTTACTTATTATATGTTAAAATTTTAAAAAGTTTAAATCATAGATTCTGAAATTGCCCTACAAAAGCTTAATGAACCCTAAAGAAATATTAGACACAAAATAGTAAATAGAATCAATAAAATACAATCTACTATTAAACAAAATAAAGTTCAGTCTCTAGTAATAAAATAAATAAACATTGAAGAATCTTCGTAACAAAATTTCTGGGAACAACTTAATTGTGACAAAAGGAGATAAAGGGAACGTGACTGTAATTTTAGATAAATCGATTATATTGAAACAACAAAACTTTTTATTTCAGAAAATAACTGAAACTTTGAAAAGAAACCCTACAAATCAATATCAGAGAAATTTAAAAGATACTCTAAAAGAATAGACTGTACTCTCACGAACAAATTTATTTATTTATTTATTTATTTATTTATTTAATACTTTATACTTGAGCTACATTAGGCATTGCAGCCCGAAAGAGCAGAAGCTCGTGATCGGGCGCAGTTCAGATCAGTTACACACAAAATGTATCACAAAATTAAGAGAGTTCATTGAGCACAATAACATTAATAAATGGTAAAATACATACAGCATGTAATAATAGGGTCTATATACATAGAAAATACAAAAGTACATAAATATTAGAGTATCAATTTTTAACTCAATTAGCTTAAACAATTAAATAATTAATCTGATTTGTTTCTTAAATCTATGTATGTTAAGTGTACTTAACTCAGGGTAAGCACTAATTAATGCATTATATATTTTGGGTCCAAAATTCATGCTGTGTTTTAATCCAGCAGTTGTGTGGCATTTGGGAGTATTTAGAAAGAAATTTTAGTTTTGTCTCGTATGATATTCGTGAGGATCAAATTTAAATTTATTGTGGCTTTTATGGAAGTAAATCAGCAATGTTTTTTTACAAATTTGTTCTAGATTTGATACACCAAATTCCTGAAAAATTAATTTTGTAATCAAAAGGTTTATATAGACAAATTTTGATAATTCTTTTTTGGAGCAAATTTAAAGGATGGAGAGTCGATTTTGCCATTCCTCCCCAACCTAAAATATCATACTGAATTATTGATTGAAACAGAGCTAAGTACACAGTACGCAGAACATAAACAGGTAAATAAGAGCGTAGAATCGAAAATTTGTGGATTGTTTTACGCAATCTGTTACACAGGAAGGAGATATGCTTGTCCCATTTTAACGTTCTTTAATTTCAATGAATCCACAGGCCCCTAAAATGAGATCTTTACCGAAAATACATAAACCAAATATCCCCATTAGACCAATTGTAAATTTTCGTACGGCTCCTACTTACAATACCGCAAAATTTCTACAGTCCTTTTTGAAGACAGTTTAAATTTCGTAACAATTATAGTATAAAGACACTGCAGAAATGATTGAAATTTTAGGGAATCAACAGGTTACCGAAATTTTCAAAATAGCTTCATTCGATGTTACGAATATGTACACTAACATTCCTATCAATGGTACTATTAAGATAATTGAAGATAATTTAAGAGAGCAGAATATTAGTAAAATAGAAATTGAAGAAATAAGATTATTACGCATCTGTACAGATCAAAATTATTTCACTTTCAACAATAAGTTTTATAAACAAAATGGTCTTCCTATGGGTTCCCCACTATCAGATATTTTGGCAGAGATTTTTCTCAATGATTTAGAAAACAAATTTATAGAATCCAACACACAAAATATTGTCAAATGAATACGTTATGTGGACGACATCCTTTTAGTTTATCAATATACTGATTCCCAAAATTTATTAGATAATATAAATTCTATGCATCCTAAGGTTCAATTCACTAAAGAAGATGAAACAGACAAGACTTTATATTTTTACACATAACTATAGAAAGAAAGGCTAACAAATTTCTTTATAAAATATATAGAAAACCCACATAGACTATACATTTAATTACAAGCCATTCAAATCATCCCGTACAACATAAAAGAGTAGGATAATACAACTTAATATCCCAATGTCATCTGATTATAATAAAGAATTAGACACTATATATACAATAAAAGGTAATGGCTTCAATACGACGATACTTGGTAAGATCATTCTGCGTTTAAAACAAAAACAATTGAAAACCCTTACACACTTATCTAATAAAAAAGAGCAAAAAGATTAGATCACTTTAGTTTATTTCAATAAATACACCTACAATATTACCACTCTTTTCAAAAAACTTAATTTTAATATTGCATATAGCACTAATAATACCATTGGTATAATTCTGTTTAATAAATTCAATAAAGGTAACATAAATTTAATTCTTCAGGGGTATGTAAATTAAGTTGTCATTTTCCAGAATGTAACGCCACATGTGTAGATCAAATAGGTAGAAATTTTAACGTCAGATATAAAGAACATAGAAATATTTCTCATGATATTTTTCCTGTTCAGCCTTCAGTGATTATAAGCGTTGAATATTTTAGAATCCATCGAAATACATATAGATAAATTCATAAATCCCTACAGTCTCAGTGAAAAAGCAATCCATGAAAGAATTAATATTCTCTTCGACCAGTATATTACTTCAGAATTAAACAGTAAAAGAGCAACGTAGTTACAGAGTTAACGTAATCCCTGTCACAACTTTCGCCTCAGTCAGTTCACCTCTTGTCACGCACGAGTACAGATCTAACATCCGGAATCGCTCTGGTGAGTCAATCATCCAAATTGCACTATTGTCTACTCTTCATCTTTTGTTAAATGGTCTTTTTCAATTTGTGAGATAATTTATACACATTACAAGATGTTATTTTAATTAACAGTCTTCATACATAAATCTTAAACTTTCGTATCTTCATGTTCAAACTAATTAAATTATGTAATTAATATATTCTTTTTAACATTTTAATATATTCAAACACATAATATAATATAATTTTTGTTGTTTGAACTTAATACATTCTGATTTTTATTTTTACGAGAGAGAGTTTGTATGAACTGTATAAGCAGGGACGGCTCGTCCATAAGAGCTGCGGAGCTGCAGCACTCCCTGTTTTGACAGGAAAATAAAAATAATATTTATTTTAATTTTTAGAAGAATTGTTACAGCTTTTATTGGTAAATTGCTTTATATTTCATCTGGCCGGGAATATGTACTATTATCTTGTGCATAATCTTTTTGCGCGTCGACTGTACTGGAATTGACACTGCATTCAAAGTCGTCCTGGGATCTGCAGGGTGGTCAGCTCATAGAGAGTGTGTCTTGCTTGGTCAGGGGGTTAAGAGGTGAAGGGGAGCAGAGGAAAATTGCCGCTGTTTAAAACCCATATTTCGCTGCAGTGGTTGCAGAGCCAGGCAACAAGGGATCTTTCCTCTCCTCCCACACCGCTATTGTAATGCTGCGTCAAATGGATTCTCTATTCCCTTGAAACTTAATGACACAATTTTTATTTTCTTTTCACATACTTATTGTTGTAGAATCTTATCGAGTTAATATAACGAAATTAATATTCTCTTTTGCCTTATTATTACGTATATATCCAGCCTCCAGCAGAACCTGATATTTGCCTTAACTCACAATGATTGCACGAGTAGAATCCTTTTGATATAGCACGTAAAATACGAAAGAGACTTCTTTTCCAGTTTTAGAAAATTGTTGACCATCATTCTGAGTGTTGCTTTAGTGTGACGTCTTAATACCGTAACTTAACCAGTGCAAATGTGCAAGCATGAGTGTGTGTGAATTACAGAATATTAATTTTATTTTTCCCTTGCGGAGAATATTGATGTAATGAAGTGAAATTAAAGGGTCATCCGTTACCCGACTTAAATCTTACTTAAGCTTCATCCAGCCGAAATAGTGCATATATGTAAGGAAGTATAACAATGAAATTTACGCTAAGCATTTGTGGTTACGTGGATGTGAACAAAAAAAATCTGTATTTTGTTTTCCTTGCCTCCTCTTCGGTGGTGATACTGCATGGACTAGGAGTGGTGTGACAGATTTAGGATATTTGCCCCTAAAAAGCAAGTAACTATTTCAGTTAGTAATTGTTGATGTTTCCGTTGCAGTCTTGACATCACTGAGGATGGGGATGCAATCCCCGAAACATGTATGATAAAGAAGCTGCACAGATATAGTGTTCATACAACTGTTTTTTTTTTTTTTTCAGTTTTCATGTATTTCATCCATTTTAATGACCACTGTTATAAAATTGACCAAAGACGCGTACTTTATCATTAAATCAATATTATCTCTACTATTGC